>NC_063335.1:64576320-64606254 GCF_021869965.1 Rhincodon typus | reverse complement strand
TGTGTTCATCCAGCTCTACACCTTGTTATCTCAATTTCCTCAGACATGTTTGGCCTCTGACACTGACCCACAGGACTTTTTTAAAACTATTTGCTGTACATGCAGGATAACCTGCATACCTCAGCAAAAATCACTTCCCCTGGTGGTGCTGCTGAGGTTTTGGAATTGCCAGCTGTATACCAGGACTGGCAGCATCAGGAGCCTACCCTGCATCCTTAATTGGATGGCAGACCCATAAGATAATTAGAAGGCTATCTGTGATAATAATGTAATAATAATAATCAAATAGACTACGCTGCCACAAGTGCTCTTTATTGTGATGTCAGGATGCTGATATCCCTTGTGAAATTCAGCCCATTATATTCAGATCCTCAAACAGTCTAATGTGTTCTGCACAGAATCTCAAAGCTGCCAATTTAAGTATAATATTAAAAGTCTTTAGAGGAATAGACAAACATTTTAACTATCTTAAATAGGTCCAAAGGCTGCATAATGAAGTTGGCTTGTCAACTCTGACCCTGATAAAACATTGAATTTTTAAGTTCTGCAAATGGGAATCACAGTGATACGTTTGAGAAATGGAAATGGGCTATCGCCTCTGTGCACTTTAATTCATTTGAGTAACACTGATAATTGGCTTATACCTGCACGTGAAACGTTAAATAATGAGGATAATAAATATGAAGATTTGACAGACGGGAGGTAGACAGTTGAAATAAATGGGTCTTTTTTCAGAGTGACAGGCAGTGATGAGTGGGGTACCACAGGGTTCAGTGCAGTGACCCCAACTGTTCACAATATTAATTATTAATTTATTAACGTTAACGATTTGGACAAAGGAATTTAATGCAAAATTTCCAAATTTGCAGACAGTACTAAGCTGGGTGGCAGTTTGTGCTGTGAGGAGGAAGCTAAGAGGCTGCAGGGTGACTTGGACAGGCTGGCCGAGGGGCAAATACTTGGCAAATGCAATATAATGTGGATAAATGTGAGGTTATCCACTTTGGTGGCAGAGACAGGGAAGGCAGATTTTTTTCTGAATGGTGGCAGCTTAGGAAAAGGTGAGGTGCAATGACACCTGGATGTCATGGTGGAACAGTCGCTGAAGGTTGGCATGCAGGTGCAGCAGATGGTGAGGAAAGCTATTGGCATGCTGGCTTTCATAGCGAGAGGATTTGAGTGTAGGAGTAGGGATGCCTTCCTGCAGTTGTATAGGGCCTTGGTGGGGCCACCCCTTGAGTATTGTATGCAGTTTTGGCCTCCTAGTCTGAGGAAGTACATTCTTGCTATTGAGGGAGTCCAGCGAAGGTTCACCAGACTGATTCCTGGCATGGCAGGACTGACACATGAGGAAACACTGATTAGATGGGCTTGTACTCACTGGAATTTAGAAGAGTGAGGGGGTGGTTTGGGGATCTCATAGAAACATATAAAATCCTGATGGTGCTGGGTAGGCTACATGCAGGAAGAATGTTCCTGATGTTGAGGAAGTCCAGAACTAAGGGTCAGAGTCTAACAATGAGGGGTAAGTCATTCAGGACTGAAATGAGGAAGAATTTCTTCACTAAGAGTTGTGAACTTGTGGAATTCTCTACCACAGAAAGCTGTTGGGGCCAGTTCATTAGATATGTTTAAGAGAGAGCTGAATGAGGCCCTTGTGGCTAAAAGTATCAAGTAGTATGGAGAGAAAGTGAAAGGGATGCTGAAATTGCGATAATCAGCCATGATCACATTAAATGGTGGTGCAGGCTCGAAGGGCTGAATGGCCTACACATGCACCTATTTTCAATGTTTCTATGACAGAGATTACCCCACTCGTTTTACAATCTGCAACGTAAAAGCAGTATACCTCACCACCTGTGTATTTTCTTAAAGATTATAAGGGCAAGGCTGCAACAATGGCAACATTTCGCCACCTTCTACATATGGTCTGAGTACTGCTGCCAAGCTCTTAAATCAACTTCTTATCGTTCTTCATATTAGCCATCAACAGAAGGTACAAATCACACTGAATTGATTTCAAAACATAAAGCATAACTTGGGAATTAAGAGTTGTTTTACTTATTTTTAATGGCAATTTTGTGTGCAAAGCAGCACTAAATTAGGATCTTAAAATACTTCCTTACAATGTATGAATAGTGATATGGGCATTCTACATTTTGAAATTGCTTCAGGTGAATTCCCAATACATCTTTAATCTGACCAACTATTTAGATATTTGGACTAATCAGTATAATTATGATCACAATAATTTTCACTTCTTTAAATGGAGAAAGAGATACAGATGTGGTAAATTCATTCCCAGTTTTTCCAAGCAGGTCTGTGAAGCAACCTAAATGGTTTCTTGTCAGTTACACAGTTTCTTCTTCAGTTCTCTGCCTGAAGGCAGGCCCAACGCACAGGACTGTGATCTCCACCACCACCTAGGCAGAAACAGGTCCCAGAATGGAGAATTGAACCTTGTGTTGTTGGCACCAGTCTAAACTACATCAGCTGCCATCCAGGTAATCTGGGTTGCTGAGTCAACATGCATGTAAGTGCACTTTTACAAGCATATTGTAGCCTAGAGCTGTGGATGATGATGGTCGAGGCTACAGCATTCTTTCCATCACGCGGTCTGTCTTGCCCTTACTGCCTGCATCGTTTCATGTTGGAAGGATTTACAAGTTGTTACTGAACCTGTTTGGCAGCTTTAAGAATGTACCTTACTTGGCTGAAGTAGAACTGAACCCAAAACATCTGATTCTGAGGCAGGGACACTAACCAGTATTCCATAACAGTTTTGAATGCACAGTTTGTATGCTGACTAATTTTTAGTTTTATGACAAGTATTTTGCCAGGCTCCAGCAGCTTTTGTGGCTTTACTCATTTGCATGACACCTGTTGCAGACTGTAGTGTAGATGAAAAGTAAAAACAAACTGAGCAGCTTACACCCATGAAACGTCTACCAGTTTACTGTTTGTATCGATTTGTTACCATCCTTCACAGTACCGACCAGTTTGAGCAAAAGCAAAGTATAGAGTACGGTGACAATGTAAATGTGCTCCTCAAGACGTAATATAAAACATGAGGTACGCGTTATTATCATCAAGTTTCCAACGTTCCAGGAACGTACAACCAGTTAAAAGGTAAATGCAAAGATGCCCAGGTCCATTAAAATCAGTTGTACAATTTGAAACAAAAACAAAAATTACTGAAAAAACCGAGCAGGTCTGGCACCATCAGTGGAGAGAAGTCAGAGTTAACACTTCAGGTTGCGTGACCCTTCTTCAGAACTTTGATTTGATTTATTATTGTCACATGTACCTAGTTACAGTGAAAAGTTTTTTGTTTTGTGTGCAGTACAGGCAGATCATAACATACAAAGATCTTTTTCCGGTATATCGATTATATCATCGGTGCTGCTTCCCCCTCTCGTCCAGAATTGGAAAGGTTTATCTATTTCGCTTCCAGTTTCCACCCTGCTCTCAACTTCACTTGGTCCATTTCTGACACCTCCCTTTCTTTCCTTGACATCTGTTTCCATTTCTGGGGATAGGCTGGCCATCAATTTCCATGATAAATCCACTACCCTCCACAGTTACCTTGACTATGCATCCTCACCCCGCTTCCTGTAAAGACTCCATTCCATTCTCCCAGTTCCTCTGTTTCTGTCATTTCTGTTCTGATTATGCCAACTTCAACAAGGGGGCCTTTGAAATATCTACCTTTTTCCTCAAAGTGAGGATTCCCCAGCACAGTAGTTGTCAGGGCCCTCAATTGCATCCAACCCATCTCTTGCACTTCGGCCCTCACACCTTCTCTTCCCCCTGACAACAGCGATAGGGACCCCTTGTTCTCACCTACCATTCCACCAACATCCACAGCCATAGGATAATTAGCCGCCATTTCTGCCACCTCCAGTGGGATGCCACCACTAGACACACATTCCACTCCCTTTCCTTGTCAGCCTTCCGCAGGGTTCGTTCCCTCCATGACTCCCTTGTCCACTCCTCTTTCACTGCCAAGCCCCATGGCACCTTCCCCTGCAATCACAGAAGGTGTAACACCTGCCCATTTGCTTCCTCCCTTCTTGTATCCAAGTCCCCAGACATACCTTCAAGATGAAGCAATGCTTTATCTGCAGTTCATTCAATTTAATCTACTGTTTTTGCTGCTCACAATGTGGTCACCTCTACATTGGGGAAATGAAACATGGACGGGATGACTGCCTGGCAGAACACCTACACTCTGTCTGCAGAAAAGACTCCAAGCTTCCAGTTGCTTGCCACTTCAACACATTGCTGTGTTACACGGCCAATATCTCTTGTCTCAGGCTTGCTGCAGTGCTCCAGCAAAGCTCAGTGCAAGCTGGAAGAACAGCACCTCATTTTCCACTTGGAATCTCTGCAATCTTCAGGATTCATTATCAAGTACAACAATTTTAGGGATTGAACACTTTCTTCCATGTCCTTACCCAACCCCCATACACAAGGCATTGTCATCACATAGGCTGCTACTACACGTATAACCCAATTTCAACTCCTAATAGTCCCCATTAGCAGGTATTCATTCTCCCCAGCTAACCGTTACTTGACTGCTTTATCTGTCCAACTTTTTCTTCTCTCTCTTTGGGCTATATCACCACCTATCATTCACTCCTTCCCCCACCCTATCTTCTGCATAAATACCATCCTTTTCTTAGCTACCATCAGTTCTGAAGAAGGGTCACTGGACCTGAAATGCTAATTTAGATTTCTGTCCACAGATACTGCTAGACTTGTTGAGTGTTTCCAGCAAAATCTGGAAAATTTTTGTTTCTGATTTCCAGTATCCGCAGTTCTTTTGCATTTTTGCGTAATTGGAAATCTTACTTTATGAAGTCTATCAGTATTAGCAAGCCTTAACTGCATTATATTAACTTGCAGATAGCTATAGAATGACCAACCTTGACCAACCTAGCAGCAGAAGTGTCAGATGAAATGGTGAAACGTCTGTTGAAATACATGGGCAGATATTATTTGGGGGCCAATGGGATGTGGATTTGTGGGCATTTAAAGGATGTGGTGTTGAGTAAGGACCCTCTGACCAAAGAGCTGTAACCATGACTAGAGGCCGCGTGAAAGGTTGCTGCTCACAACTCTCATTCTCAGAGTGTACTTTCACAATTAGTAGAGGTCAATTGAAGGGAGATATAGAAATCTAAAGAGAGGTATCATACTTGACTCGAAACATTCGTTCTTTCTCTCTCCACAGATTCTGCCAGACCTGCTATTTCCAACGCTTATTGGTTCTACTACACTACATCTACTGATTTCCCTGTCTGCCCTGCTTGTTGCATCCTTAAAAACTTCTTTAAAAATTAAAAGGAAGACGGTGTTATGAAAGGAAAATTATGTTGAATCGGTATGGTTATATAATGATTTCTAAATGTTCTTGCATTATTCTTGGTAATAAATTCTATCCACTTCCCAATGACAGATGTCCAAATAACTAGCCTATAGTTTCCTGCTTTCTATCTCCCTCCATTTTTTTAAATAAAGATCTTACATGTGGCTTTCCAGTTTCCTGGGTCTTTTTCAGAATGTAGGAAATCTTGGCAGAACATAAACACTGCATTAATTATCTTTGCAGCCATTTCTTTAAAGCCCCACAGATTCAAGCCAACAGATCCAGGGGCCTTGTTCCACTAATTTTAATCCTATTAAGTTTCCTAGTATCTTTTCTCTAGTTTCCCTGATTGTTTAACATTTCTCCTGTTCTTTTGCTCTTTATTTCCCCTACCATAGATTGATAAATGGACTTAGCATATAAGTTGATCCCCCCCACCCCTTCTTTTCAGCCAGGACATGCTGTATACATATTATTAGTCAGCTCTACGAATGCACATTTTACTTACCTTCTAATTGAGAGCAAGGAATTGAGCTGATGGTGTGTTATGAAGATGCATGGAAGTTTGAGATACGCCTACACAGAGCTACCTCACATGGTGACTGACAAAAAGAAATAAGCCTCTCAACAAAATGAATCAAGTATGAAGCTAGTGTCAAGTTACAAATCACAATGTTTGCTAACTTGTCAAATAATTGTCCTGCAATGAGGGAAATCTGTGCTGGTGTTGGTGAAAAACCTTGGTGAAACCGTACAGATACTACGACTACGAATGAATGGATACCGTGCAACAATCGCCAACGAGGAATGTTCCCTCCCAGTGGGGGAACACTTCAGCGGTCAAGGCTATTCGGCCTCAGATCTTTGGGTAAACATCCTGCAAGGTGGACTTTGTGCTACACAACAATGCAGAGTCACCGAACAGAGGCTGATAGCCAAGTTTGGTACCCATGAGGATGGCCTCAGCTGGGATCTTGGGTTTGTGTTGCACTACAGGTGACCCCACCACACTATACACTCTCACACACGCATACATACGCGCACTCACTCACACAAACACACTCACTCACACACACCCACACACACTGTCTCTTTTCCCCCTGCTCCCGCTCGCTCGCTCATTCACACGCTCGCTCGCTCTCTCTCTGTCACTCACACACAAATCTATGGGGTGAAATTTGTATTTGCAGGTACATTTTATTTTGTTCAAAAAGCACACAATTTACAGTCAGTCAGTCAGTCAATATGGTGTTGTATAAATTCCTACAAAAAGATTCTAAACAAGGTCTCACACCTAACATGCATTGTCTGACCTAAAATGTCGTCTCCTCTTTATGCTGATAAAAGCTTTAGTTCTCTCAGGACCCGTGACTTGAAAGGAACTCCGGGATGTACATATACATATTCATCAATTAAAACCTTCTAACCGATTAAAGATTTAACACCATCCTAGGTTTATTTAGTACATCCTCATCAATGGTGTGAACCTTTGATCTTTTACTTATAAATTCTGGGTGTGATACTACCTCTCTCACTAACACCTGAAGAAGGGGCGAGGCTCCGAAAGCTTGTGTTTTCAAATAAACCTGTTGACCTATAACCTGGTGTCATGTAATTTCTGATCTTGTCCACCTCAGTCCAACACCGGCACGTCCAAATCAAGGTGAAAAACTGGAATGATACTGAAAGAAGAAGAAATCTACCTTGAAGAATATGCCCAAGACCAAATGTGTCATGAGAACAAGGATCAGCTACTGGCCTTCTCTTGAGAAGCATGTTTTGAAGTGAGTCCTCAAAAGCTGCTGGAATGTCATCATTTTCACCATAACTGAAATGCATATCACGTAAAGGTAAAGTTGCTATGGTCTTACCCAGTTATAGGGCTACTATCCTATTTGAGAGAGGTGACTATGATGGTTTAACCTGAGGATCACCACGCTTCAAATGGGGGGGGGAGAGAGGTTGAGAAAGAAAACCTCATGGTAACCTCAACCTGGTGCAGGAATTGAACCCGCGCTGTTGGCATCATACAAATCACAAACCAGCCACTTAATCTAACTGAACCCCTAGAAATGCATATATGCACACTTGAGTGAGTCAGATCAAATCCTGAGTCCAGCAAAGATTCCATTCCTGCAGCTAAGTAGTGCAGCCACTTTATGGAATGGAAATGACTCGTTACAGCAGAAGACTGTGATGATCTTCATGATGAATCAAAATTACCAGTTCCCAGATATTCACCATCTAACAGCAGTGAAAGCATGAGTACTTGTTATGCTACATCAGGAGCATGGATGAACAGCCATGAATTATGATATGCTCAGTAATGGAACTGTGGAGTGAAAAGGTTTTGAAACAATTCAAGTGAAAGTGGCAGGACATAACCCTGATAAGTTTAAGGTGATGCACTTTGGAAGGAGTAACAAGAAAAGGGAGTACTTCATAAATGGCAGGCCCCTGGAAGCTCAGAGAACCAGAGGGATCTTGAGGAGTTTGTCACAGATCTCTGAAGGTAGCAGGACAGGTCAATAGGGTAATAGAAGGCAGAGGAGACACCTTCCTTTATCAGTCCTGCCATAGATTGTAAGACCAGGGAGGTTATGTTTGAGTTATGCAACAACTCGAGTATTGTGTGCAGTCCTGGTTGCCTTGATGTAGGAAAGATGTGAATTGGACAGGGGGAGGTGCAGAGGATGGAGCTGCTTAGCTATGAAGGGAGGCTGGATAAGTTCAGGTTGTTTGCTTCAAAGTAGAGAAGGCTGAAAGCGGATTGTGGTGTGTAAAATTATGAAAAGCCTAGATAAGGTGAATAGGAAACAACTGTTCCCTTTAGTTAAAGCGTCATTAACAGGGGGACATAGTTTTAAAGGTGAAAGGCAGAAGGTTTAGAGAGGATTTGAGGAATTTATTTTTCACCCAGAGGGTGGTGGTGGAATGCACTGACCAGGAAGTTAGTTGATGTGGGAAACCTCACAACCTTTAAAAAACACTTGGATGAGCACTTGAAATGTCATGACATTTAAGGCTATGGGCCAATGCTGAAAAGTGGTCCCACCAGTGCAGATTAAGAATAATGTTTGTTGGTGAAGAGTCGATAAGTTATACGGCATCTTCAGTACTATATAATACTATGAGAAGACAAGATTCAATATGATACTAGCCTGTGTGGCCAATGGAAGAACGTTATTCATAATTTCATATGTATAACCATGTTGGAAATTATGAGACTTTGTGCGTGTCTATGACGATGATTTGATGAATGAGGATGGAATGAAGTTTTGAATCAGTAGTATGCAGAATAAACATCCCTGTGACATGAAAAGAATGTAGCTTATTAGTATGGGACATAGAAATCATAGAATCCCTACAGTTTGGAAACAGGCCCTTCAGCCCAAAAAGTCTACACCGACGCACACAGCATCCCACCCAGACCCATCTCCCTATAAACCCACCAAATCTACACATCCCTGAATACTCCGGGCAATTTAGCATGGCCAATCCACCTAGCCTGCACATCTTTGAACTGTGGAGGAAACCGGAGCACCCAGAAGCCACCCACACAGACGCGGGGAGAATGTGCAAACTCCACACAGACACTCGCCCGAGGGTGGAATCAAACCCGGGTCCCTGGCGCTGTGAGGCAGCAGTGCTAACCACTGAACTACCATACCGCCCATCTTCATAACTGCATGTGAAATCAAGAGGCACCTGCAAAAAATACTGTCCATATTGTATTTATGTCCATATTCAACCTTTGGATGTATGGCTGAAAGAAATATTCCACGATTATTTTCACAATCAATGGAAAAAGTGGATGGTTGATGGAGGGGGATAAAAGACTTCACAAAGAGTAAAAATATGCATTCTGTACTACTTGATGTTTTGTGTAGTTTTGCCATCGAGTTGTGGGTTGCTATTAGTCTGCTGAATATCCAATTCAGTGGCCTGATTGAAGATGATTTGCTGAGTTGAGATGATTCTAAAACCAAATGTGTCATATCTAACCCAGAGTGAGAGTCATACAATGTTAACATAGGCTGAAATGACTGTGAACAAATTTATCAAGTACTTTGAGTTGGATTTTGAAAACAGTGAATTTGACTGGTTTTAAAATGCTTTTTTTATGGGATTCCAGATATCTTTATACAATTAATTATTCAATAAGCCATGCACTTTAATTTACTATAAATTACTGATGCTTTTTTCGCATTTCAAATGGTACCCAAGCTGGTGATTCACATTTTATATTATTTGTATAGGTCAACCCCTGTTTCTGAAATTATTTTTGGAGAATTCAAAAATTGACTTGTACTCTGACATCTAACATATCTTGAGGTGCCTTTGCTGTCTGCTGCCATGAATGCAGAATCAAAACACTTGTTTAAAGTTTCAGCTACTTCCTTGCTTCCCAGTAATAATTACTCAGCATCACCCTTTAAGGGACCAACATATACTAGTTTACTTTCTTCCTGTCTTGATATTTGTAGAAGCTCTTATTAATGGTCTTTTTCTCTTCCTTATTTACTCTCATATTCTAGTTTCTTTCCTTTTATTATTTTTTGAGTGTTCATTTGCTGAATTCTAAAGTTTTTCCAATCTTCTGTCTGGCCACAATTCTATGCATTCATATACATCGCTTTCTCCAATTTGCTACCATCCTTAACCTCCTTAATTAGCCAAAAGTGGTTTATCCTTTTGAAGTCTTTCTTTCTCAATAGAATATATTCTTGTTGAATGTTGACTGGAGGCAGTCTGTAATATCAATAATGTGGAGTTGGGAGAATCTTGCTTTTACAATATAAAATGTAGTTTAAACAAGTGCAGAAATAACATGGAAACTAATTTAGGAAGCCACATATTTCATCTCGCAGATTTATTCACTTTCGCCACATTAAACCTGTTAACTCTTGACATCATAGTTTTCTAGCTGATGATCACAATATTTATGCATTGATATAGATCAAAACACAGACTACATTAAATGATCTATTCTTCGTTTATGTGATCATTATTATATCCAACTGATCAAATTCAACAATTATCCTAACTGTATTAGGCACATTAACTACTCCAAGCTATTTGCTTAATATATTCCTTGAGGACTAAATTCATTGCATGTCATTTCATGTCACTCCTACACACCCAAAACAGCATCAACAGATAATAGCACTTCAGTGCCTAGATTGAGAATGGTTTTAATATAATAAGTACCTGGCGCACATAGTGTTTCTCATCGATATCTTGCATTTATAAAGCATGTTCTGTTTCATTCTAAAAATGAAGGAAGGTGTCAGGAGCATTGAAAGAGTAACAAAAACCTCCTCAGAGAATTTTATGAGGGAATCAGAAAAGGAGAAGGAGATGGATGAGCAGGAAGGACAGCTAAAGGAATGGCTAAATATAATGGGATGAAAAAAGGGAGAAGCGCAACTGACTGGAAATTTGTTGACATTTGCTGAGGCTTGCTTGTAAGGATGGAAAATTTTATGAAATACAGGTTGGGTAGGGCCTTGGTTGACTTTAAACATGAGGAAGTGAATTTTACATTGCTAGTGTCACAACCACACCAGACATGTCCATGTAGTGGTTCAGGAACCGCAACTTTGTATAGCTCATTTCACCTCTTGTAGATTTTTGAGTTTTCCAATTTAAAAAAAAAACTAACAGCAAAGTTTTAGTGTCAAACAACTTAAAGTTTAGTTTATTATACTGTATGGCTGAATATTACTAAGTAAGAAGTGATAGTTATTTGCTCAAATACTAGTGCACTGTTTAAAAGTAGGTACAGATGAAAGATACTCGTAAAGGTGAAAGTAAATTCTGTTTGTTATCATTATAGACCTGTTACTTGTTTGAAGCTCCTCCTTCTGAAGTGAAGGAGTTGAAAACTGATTTCAGAATTCAATAAAGAGAGGCAACGGTCTAGTGGTATTATTGCTAAGCTATTTATCCAGAAACTCAGCTAATGTTCTGGGAATCAATACCCATTACTTTTTCTTTTCACAGAGATGGCAGATAGTGGAATTAAGGAATATTGATGACCATGAAACCATTGTCAATTGCCAGAAAAACCCATCTGGTTCACAAATGTCACTAAAGAGGAAGAAATTTGTCATCCTTATCTGGACTGGCCAACATGTAATTCCAGGCCTACAGCAATGTGGTTGCTTCTTAACTGCCCTCTGGGCAATTAGGGAAAGACAATAAATACTAACCTAGCCAAAGATGTCACATCCCATGAGTGAATTTGAAAAAAAAGGTATGATGACCTTTGTAGTTGAATAGTTGGAGATAAATCACTCAGATAACTAAACAGGACAGAATCTGGGATGAGCTGAGAGCTCCTTTATTCCACAATCCCAGCTTTGCAAGATGTGACTTTTGAGAGCTTGGTTCAGTACAGCTGGGTTGTGTCCATCAGTCTCTCTGTTGAAAACTCCTCTTTCTGATGGTGTTTCTAGGAGTGCCTATTGGAGTTCTGACAAAATTTTATCGCACAGCCTGTCTTATCACAACCAAAATAAAATGGCTGCTATGTAAAGTTTAATTACTCATTGTTTAACAAAGCAAAGGTAAATTATATTGGAATTCCCTGTGAGATTATTCCAGTCTTTTGATTCCTCAAAAGCTTTAAATCCTCATGCTTTTAGAAGGACTCCTTGTGCAAGGATTATTAGATTTTAAGTTTGTCCATTTATGACTGATACTGAGATATTACATCCATCTGTCTAATTTTATTGACTGACAATTAATCAGCAAGAACAACTTTATGACTATGTGCATTTTGTGTACATTTTAAAAGATTGATTAGTCTTCTTTACAGAATATTTGGTATTTTATTTAGATAGTCATGGCGTACTTTCTCCTTAATTAGAAAATTGGAATTATTTACATATTATATAAATAATCTGTATTTTTACATAATTAAATTTGGAAACAAAAGAATCAGGAATTACTTTTTCTTTTCACAGAGATAGCTGATGGAAGGCACAGGGACATCAGGTACACATCCGATACACAGTGTATCACAGAGATGTGGCTGCAAGGGGATCACGTGTAAGAACTAAATATCTAAGGATATGCATCCTATTGAAAGGACAGTCAGATGGGCAGGGGAGGTGGAGTTGTTTTGTTAGAATAAATGAAATTAAATCGATAGCAAGAAGTGATACGAGTCAGAAGATAAATAATCTGTATGGATAGAGTTGAGGAGCTGCAATGGCGAAAAGACCCTGATGAGAGTTATGTACAGGCTTCCTAGCAGTAGTCAGTATGTAGGGAAGAAAATAAATCAGTATATTGAAAAGGTATGCAAGAAAGGCACTATTACAATAATCACGGGGACTTCAGTATGCATTTGACTGGGAAAATCGGGTTGGTACTGGATCCAAAGGAAAGGAATTTATGGAATGCCTACAAGGTGTTTTTTTTTTGGAAAAGCTTGTAGTGGATCCCACTAGGGAACAGGCACTTCTAGATTTGCTGATGTGTAATGAAGCAGACTTGATTAAGGAGCTTAAGGAGAAGGAACCCTAGGGGACATTGACCCTGCAGTTTGAGAGGGAGAGGCTGGAATCAAATGTAATGGCATTACAATTGTGTAAAGGTACATAAAGGAGGAGCTAGCCACAATTGATTGAAAGGGGAAGCCAACAGGAAGAGGATGGTTCAGCAATGGTGGGAGTCTCTGGAGGTAATTTGGGTGGCACAGCAGTAGTTCATCCCAAGGAAGAAGAAACATACTGAGGGGAGAGCAAGGCAAACATCGCTGACAAGGGAATTTGAGGTCAGCATAAAAGCAAAAGAAAAACCATACAAGGTTGTGAAGATTAATGGGAAGCTAAAGGATTGGGAAGCCTTTGAAAAAACAGCAGAGGACAACTGAAAATCCAATAAGGAGAAAGATGATGAAATATGACCAGTAATATAAAAGTAGATTGCAAGAATCTTTTTAGATATCTAAAAGGTAAGAGAGTGACAAGAGTGGACATTGGACCACTCAAAAACAAGGCTGAAGAAATAGTAATGGCTAACAAAAGAATGGTAGAGGCACTGAATAGAGGCATCAGTCTTCACAGTGGAAGACAACAGTAGCATGTCAGAACTTCAAGAGTGTTGGGGGCAGAGGTGAGCGTAGTGGCAATCACTAAGGAGAAGGTACTGGGAAAGCTGAAAAGTCTGAAGGTGGATAAATCACCTGGACAAGATGGACTACACACCAGTGTTCTGAAGGAAATAGCTGAGGAGATTGTAGAGCCAGTGGTGATCTTCAAGGAGTCACTGCAGTCAGGGAGGGTCTCGGCAATAGAAAATGGCTAATGTAATACCCCTATTTAAGAAGGAATGGAAGCAGAGGATAGGGAAATTATAGGGTGGTTAGCCTGATCTCGGTTGTTGTTAAGATTTTAGAGTCTATTATTAAGGATGAGATTGCAGATACCTGAAAATGCATGGTAAAAAAGGACTGAGTCAGCACAACTTCATCAAGGGGAGATCATGCCTGACAAATCTATTAGAATTCTTTGAGGAGGTAGTGAGCAAATTAGACATTGGAGAACTAATGGACAGAATCTATGTGTATTTCCCAAATTTAACAAGGTGCCACAGGAAGCTGCGAAATAAGATGAGAGCTGATGGTGTGAGGGGAAAGATACTGGCATGAATAGAGGATTAGCTGATTGGCAGAATGCAGAGTGTTGATAAAAGGGTCTTTTTCAGGATGGCAGCTAGTGAATAGTGGAGCTCCACAGGGGTCAGTGTTGGGACCACAACAATTCACATTATACATTCACAATCTGGACAGTGGGACTGAGGGCATTGTTGCTAAGTTTTCAGATGATACAAAGATAGGTGGAGGGACAGGAATTCTTGAGGGAGGGTGCAGAAGGACCTGAAGGCTAGGGAAGTGGCAGATGGAATATAATGTGGTAAAGTGTGGGGTTATGCACTTTGTAAGATGAATAGAGGTGTAGGTTATTTTCTAAATGGAGAAGGGCTTCGGAAATCTGAAGCACAAAGGGACTTAGGAGTTAGGATTCAGGATTCTCTTAAGGTTAACATGCAGGTTCAGTTGGCAGTTAAGATGGAAAATGCAGTGTCAGCATTCATTTTGAGAAGGCTAGAATACAAGAACAGAGATGAACTGCTGAGGCCGTATAAGCCTCTGGTCAGACCACATTTAGAATATTGTAAGCAGTTTTGGGCCCCATATCTAGGGAAAGATATGCTGGCCTTGGAAGGAGTCCAAGGAGATTTACAAGAATGAACGGCTTTTCATATGCAGAGCAGTTGAAGACTCTAGGTCTGCACTTGGAGTTTAGGAGGATGGGGGAGATTTCATTGAAACTTGCAAAATACTGCAAGGCCTGGATTGCTAGGATGTAGAGAAGATACTTACAAATTTAGGAAAGACAAGGACCCAATAGCCTCAGACTGAAGGCACAATCTTTTAAAATTGAGATGAGGAGGTCTTTCTTCTGCCAGAGAATGTTGAATCCATGGAACTCATTGCCACAAAAGGTTGTGGAGGCCAATTCACTAAATGTATTTAAGGCAGAGGTAGCTAGATTCTTGATTAATAAGGGAATCAAACGTTACAGGGAGAAGGCAGGAGAATGGGGTTGAGAAACATATGAGCCATGGTCAAATGGCAGAACAGACTTGAGGGTCAAATGGCCTAATTCTGCTCCTGTAGCTTATGCTCTCAGGAACCAATACAAGGTCTTCTAAGATTCTGTGTCCATTTTTCAAAGTCAGATTAAATCACTTTCAAAATTATAATGTTGTAAATATATAGTTGGGACACAGGTGTTGGAGAATCATGAACCAATGTAAGTTAGCAAAAGGTATGTATTGAGTGGCCTAAATTTGCTTTGGGAATAGACACAGGGATTAGATATATGGATATTTTCAAGTTGACAAATAGAAGATGAATTGTCTCCAGGATAGTATTGCAACATCAATAGTTGGAGGTTAAAGCTCATGGGTGAAGGTTTCAATTGCTGATGGGTTGAGAATTGATTAAGGAAGACACTTTCATGGAGATAACTGTCATCTTCATAGCAGAAATAACACTTAATACTAAAATATTAAATATGTTAACTGACCTAAGTAGGAAGCTACATGCCAGTTAGCCTAATATCTGTCATGGGAAATTGCTTGAAACCATTATAAAGCAGTTAATAGGTCATTTGGGAAATCATAATATAATCAGGGAGAGTTAACACAGTTTTATGAAAGAGAAAGCACATATGGATAATTTATTAGATTTCATTGAGAGAGTAATAAACAATGTGAATAAAGGAGTACCTGTAGATGTGGTGTACTTGGATTTCCAAAAGACATTCAGTGAAGTGCAACATCAAAAGTTGCTACAAAAAAACAAAATTCATGATATAGGGGTAATGTATTAGCATGGATAAAGGATTTGGTTAGCTAACAGAAAGCAAAGAGTTATAAATATATTATTTTCACATGGGCAAACTATTTGTAGTCATGTGTTACTACTTAGGGATCAGTACTGGGGCCTAAACTATTTACAGTCCATGTTAATCACATTAATGAAGAGCTTGAATTTATGGTTATTGAATTTGATGATGACACAAAGTAAAAACGTAAGTTGTGATGAGGACATGAGGAGTTTGGAAAGGGATTTAGATAGGCTAAATGACTGAGAAAAAATTGGCAGATAGAGCATATTGTGGGAAACTATGAATTTGTCCATTTTGGCAGGAAGGATAGAAAAGTAGTGCATTACATGAATGGAGAGAGAGAGATTGCAGAGCTCTATGGACCAGTGTGATCTGGATGAACTGATAACGAATGACAAAATGTGAGCAAATAGGTACATAATGAAGACAAGTGGAATATTGACATTTATTGTAAGTAGAATAGAATATAGAATAGGCACATACTACTGCAGCTGTAGAGGGCCATGGTTAAACCGTATCTGCAGTATTGTGTACCATTTATATATGAAGGGCTAAAGAAGGTTCACTCAACTGATTCATGGGATGAAAATGATAGCTCTGGAGGATGTGCCTATATCTATTTGGTGTTTTGAAGAATGAAATAATTTAAGGATCTTATGGAAACATTTTTAACTCATATAAGAGCCTGAGGGCACTTGACAGGATGGATGCTAGGTGGTTGTTTCCCCTTGAGCAGGAGCCTAGAATGAAGGAGCAGCTTAAAAGTTAGGTGTCTTCCAGTTAATGCTGTAATGAGAATTTTTTTTTCCTCTCAGAGGGTTATTAGTTTGTCGAATTCAATTTCTCATAAAGGAATAAGGCTGGATTATTGAATATATTCAAGGCTGTGTTAGACAGATTATTGACTGCTAAGTGAATCAAGGGTTCTGAAGTGCAGACTAGAATGTAGAATTGAAGTTACAATCTGATCAACTATGAACTTATTGAACAGAAGAGCACACCCAAAAGGCTGAATATCTGTTCACGATAATTTTTGTATTTTGATGTCAAGCTATTAAATAATGCAAGAAGTTTTAGCTTTCTACTTGCCATTGGAAGGGCCACGGAGTATTGAGTTTGTGGTGGGAATTAAAGTTCCCCAATGCTTAGCTGAAAGAAAAGTTAATTGGAAACTGGATGACAGACAAATAGTCAACAGAGATGGTCCATGTGTCTGTGGATTATGCCACAAAGGGGAAGCATATAGATGAAGAAGACGAAGAACTTTCAGGAATAATGGTATGAAGGTGGGGAGAGAAGCCAGTTTTGGTGGTTCTTTTGGTCAGATAGATAAGAGTGCAAACAAAGAGGAGCTGGTTAACCAAGGAAAAGCTTGGGAGGAGAATGGTATAGTTGACTCTGCTAAAGGCTGCAGAGAGTGCAAAGAGGACAAGGAGTCAGCCACACGACTTTGTTTCGGTTATAGATAAGGGTGAAAATCTGTTCTGAGGGATTCAAACAGTGTGGTGCATCAGAGATGGACATAGATTTGAATGGTGCAACAGTGCATTTAAAAACCTTGCAGTGCTTGGAAGTTTGAAGATGAGGCAGATTTGTTATAAGACAGAGGGATGCTGATTTTGAAAAGGAGAAAAACACTTGAAGTAAAATCTACAACAATATTAGGGAATGTGTGAGGTTCCTATGAAGGAAAGTACATTTTCAAAAAGAGTCAATTGTATTTGTACAGTGTCTTCTATATCCTCAAGATGCCAAGATGTCTCGAAGTATCTCATGAACAATTAAGTATTTTTTATTGCATACTATCAGTCAAGGAAGCAAAAGCAATGGTCAATTTACTTATACAAGGTTCTTGGAACAGCAGTCAGGTTAATGACCTGTACTACTTTCAATGACATTTGCTGCAGACACTGGTCGAATCCATGTTCATCTTAAAATACCACTATAGTTTATTTTATGTCCACTTGAGAGGACAGATGGTGCTTTACTTTACCATATCATTTCAAAATAACACCACTGCTGACAATGTGCCCTGAAACATCTGCTTGGATTATCTATTTAGCCATCAGAATGGGACTTGAACCCATAATATCTAAAGTTAGAGCGGTGAAACCACTGTTGAGTTAAGGTTGACAAGGTAAGGATAAAGGATTGGTAAAGACAAATTGTACAAAATAATTAGAATTGATCACTGTATTTAATACAAGGCTTTTTTTAACTTTATAATTGTGCAGTGATTTGGATGTGTGGATTTGTTTTGTACATAAAGTCAATACTTCTATTAAACCCATTTAAGTCTATGGGGCAGCTTGCAATTGTGATAGTATTTCCTTCTCAGTTTTTTTTAAGGTAAAATCTCCTCCGTGCTCTCTGTTTCATAAATTATCTAAGCAATGGGTTTGTAGTTTTGTTGCGTGCTAAACACAAAGTTCTTCTCAAGGCGTTGTAGTGCAATCCTAGGAGGTTTGAATGATGCACTTTACTGACAGGATGCCACCAATCAGATTAGCCACATGATGAAGACTCTATGGCAAAGCTATTGTGACAATTTTTCTTCTAAATTTTTGTAACTATTGCATTTTAAGTTATCTTTCATATCTGAGCTATATTCTTACTATCATATTAATGTATCATGGAATGATTACGCTGTCTACAGATGACATGGCTGTTTCCACATTGGAAACAGTTTGTAATCATATACATTAACAATCCAACTGATAATGCGCAACTTATCCCTGCAAATTTATTGCTGATGTTAAATTAACGTATCTAATAGAGCGTTCGATCTAATAGTGAAAACTAATTAGCTTTGCAACCAGAAGTGACCTATTTGACCTCAGTGAATAACTAACTTATTTGGTAATTGTGGTAACAGAAGTAATTTGGCTTGCAAAAAAAACTGCTCAGAGATAAATCACATTTCAAATAGCATGAATATCATACTTTTAATTAAAGTATCGTTTGAACAAAAATTGTAGTTCATTCTGAATAATTCTTTCGCCAGGCTCTTTTATTTCAATGTAAAAAAACCCATAAAATTAAAACTATTTGATTATCATTGTGTGAGTGCACTTGCTGCAATTTTCTTTCTCGTTTGCACCATGTACACCTGGTCTTGGGGCATTAGAGACAGAACATTGCAACAGAAACCATATCATCACCCTTTTCCACATTGGACACATATGTTCAGGGAACAGACAATAAGTTGGGAAACCCCTGAAACAACAGGAATATTACAATTCTAAGCAAATAATAACTTCTTGTTTCCTCCTCCCATTTTATTTTAATATACTCTTGGTGACATCGTGGGCAAATATTTCTTGATTTCCTGGGCTCAAGCGTGCTCATTGCATTTTTACAATGTAATTATGCACAATGTAATTCTCATCAGACGCATTTACTCTGTTTCATTAGGAAATTTGGTAGCTGATGTTCAACCACCCCCCTCTGCTGGTGAACAATGTAATTTTCTGTCATATGGACATAGAGGAAAATGAAAATATATGTTTTAAATATAACAATTTTAAAATGGATTTTTTTTCAGGTGCTGTTAATAAGTATGTAGATATAACAGCAACTCTGCTGTGAGTTGTTGGAGCAGCACGGTGGCACAGTGGTTAGCATTGCTGCCTCATAGCGCCTGGGCAACTGTGTGGAGTTTACACAATTTCCCTGTGTCTGCGTCGATTCTGCTGGATTCTCTGGTTTCCTCCCACAGTCCAGAGATGTACAGGCTAGGTGGATTAGCAATGATGGATGGGGTGGGTTTGAGTGGGATGCTCCGGTGTAGCCCTGATGGGCTAGATGGCTTCTATCTGCACTGTAAAGGTTCTATGAATACCAAGAATCTACAAGCTATTAATCCTGTGTGGCAATGATCCACAGGGCCTGAGAATTGATGGAAATTGGTCTCCCAATTTCACTAAAGATAGGTGCAGCTGACAATACTCCTTTCTCCAAATACGGAGACTTCAGTCGTGAGCCATATGACAGCAGATCGCAGTAAGACCTAGGAAAGAAAATTAGAGTCCTCAGAGAAGCTTTATGCTTTTCTGAGCTTCTGAGGAAATTGTTTAGTGTGGAATTGGCGACCAGCAGGTCTCACTGCAAAAATTCGAGTGGAGGATATCTAAACCTTTGTATTTATTACGGACTAATTTCTTGGTAAGAACCTTCAATATGCACTAGACCCAATTTATGTTTTTAAGGAGCTTAACGATTTTTTTGGATATCTTTGCCTTTTTCTGACCTGGAGAAAAAAGAATGGGATCTGTGAGGTTAGCACTTAGGCAAACACCTGCCCAGAGTTGACACTGATGTCCAGTCGCTAAATTGCATGTTTTTGATTTTGTTTTAAGAGATTGCAGTAGAGATACAGAGGAAGAATTAGATTAAGAACAAACTCAGCCCAATGACCAAGTAGCTAATGGGTGAGTGGATTAAATGCTATTTAGGGTGTAGGTAGCCAAGCTTTGGAGGAATAAAAACAAGGTAGAAGAGGGGGAACTTGGATTAACCAAGTCTAGAGGTAACAAAAGCATGGACAAGACTTTTACCAGTAGTTAATCTGTGACAGAGAAGGAGCTGAGCTTTTAATAGAAGAGGTAGTAGATAGTGAGTGGATAAGGATCTGGCAAATGGAATACAATGTGGAAATAATATGAAATTGTCTGTTTTGTTAGGAAGAATAGAAAAGAAGCACATTATCTAAATGGCGAGAAGTTGCAGAACTCTGAAATGCAGAGATCTGGTTGTCCTAGTGCATGAATCGCGGAAGATTAGTATGCAAATTCAGCAAGCAATATGTTGTATTTTATTGTGAGGGAATTGAATACAAGAGTAGGGAGGCTATGCTTCAGTTATACAGGGCACAGATGAGGTCTCATCAGAGACAGTACTCGTTACTATATTAATGGAAGGATGTTAACGCTTTGGAAGCAGTTCAGAGAAGTTTTACTAGACCAATACCTGGAGTTAGCAAGTTATCTTATGAGGAAAGGCTAGGCAGGATAGGCCTACATCCTCTAGGTTTTAGAACGGTCAGAGGTGACTTAAATGAAACACATAAAATCTTGAGTGGACTTTGTCTAGTCTATGAAATTCCCTTCTTCAAAAGGCAGTGGATCTGGAATCTTTCAATATTTTTAAGCCAAAGGTGGATAAATTATTGATTACCAAGCGGATGAAAGATTACTGGGGACATGCAGGAATGTAGAGTTGACGTTAAATTCAGATAAGCCATGATCTCATTAAATCGTTGAGTGGGGTTGAAGGACCAAATTGCTTACCCTTATTCGTATGGTCTTGGTGATGGAGATGATATGTGGTCAGAAGCTTGAGTTTGTGGTTAGGGAATGGAGTTTATGGAATGGGTCAATTGAGCTAATGCTTATTTGGAGGGAATATCTACTTATCTAGTGTTGAGTATCAGAAAAATGGTGTTGCAGATCAGAGACAATGTCTCAGTAGAGAGATTTAATGGTGTAGTAGAGTCAAGTGCTGTCTGCACACATGTGAAAGCTAACAAAAGCAGAAATTGCTGGAGAAACTCAGCAGATCTGGCAGCATCTGTGGAAAGAAAGCAGAGTTAACATTTCGAGTCCAGTGTCCCTCTTCTAGCATCCACAGCCCTTTGCCTTATTTTAGTGAAAACCAACATTATATTTTTCCAATTATGTTTGTGAGAAGTAAAAGGAAGGCAAGAATTGATTTTTGGAAGTTACCAGAATTATTAGTATAGGAAGGATAATTCTTTGGCTATAATTGGATAGGTAAGAATGGAACCAGGCTAGAGAAGGCTCAGCAGCTAGATATTAAAAGACAGGCATTGGAGGATGGTATTGTCATTCTGTCAAAGCTGCAGACAGGTTGAGAACAATGATTTAGATTTAGATTTAGATGTTATTGCCATGTGTACTTAAGTACAGAAGTACAGTGAAAACTTTATAATGTCACCATACACAGTGCCATATTAGGTGCAAAGGTACCTAGGTACAAAAAACTTAGGTACAAAGTAGCAAAATAAATTAAGTTAAAATGTTAAGCATTACCTTCATAGAATAAGCAGAAAAATAAAGAAATAAGGTAATAGTTAGCATTAAAGTCCTTCTTGATATAAACAAGAAAAATACAGGAATAATAGCTTGCTCTTCGGGAGACCTCAGCCGCCTGTTTTTGCTGCAGCTGCCTCCCTGATCTCCTGCTGCCTCTGGAACATGCCCAGGCAGGACTCACTCACACACCGAGATACTACCACGCCAGGTCAAGAGACTGCCGAGAGACTAGGCCAAGAGATTGCCACGCTGGGCTGAGATACTGCCATGGGCCACCAAGTGACCAGGCCAAGACACTGCCACAGGCTGCCAAGAGGCCAGGCTGAGACTCTGCCAGGCCGAGAGACTGCCACGGGCCACTGAGAGACAGAGCCAAGACACCACCAGGCTGAGAGACCGCCTCGCTGTGTCAGTGCTGAGGATGGGAGTGAAGAAAAGAAGAAGGATAAGGGAAGGAAAGAAAGAAGTAAATAAAAAGACAAAGAAATGACTGGAATGGACAAGGTCTGGCTGAAGCATCCTATACCACTGCCATATTAGAAATAATGGAAATGAGAAGGGAGACATTATCAGTGTCAGAATGTCATTTATGACTTTCACAAAGACTGTTAAGATCTGTGTTGGGGTGTGGAGTGCATAAACCTGACTGGAGATATTTAGGCAGGAAAGATGGGAATGGATTTGGGAGGTGACACCTGTTCATGGACTTTGGAGAAGAAAAAGAGAGAGGGGTGGCATGGTGGCTCTGTGGTTAGCACTGCTGCTTCACAGCACCAAAGACCCACATCCGATTCCAGCCTCGGGTGACTGTCTGTCTGGAGTTTGCGTGTTCTCCCAGTGTATGCGTGGCTTTCCTCCACATGCTTCGGTGTCCTCCTACAGTCCAAAGATGTGCAGGTTAGGTGGATTGGCCATGTTAAATTGCCCATTGTGTCCAGGGATATGCAGGCTAGATGGATTAGCCATGGGAAATGCAGAGTTACTGGGATAGGGTAAGAAGGTGTGTAGAGGGTTGTCTGGATGGGATGCTCTTCAGAGGGTTGGTGTGAATTTGATGGGCTAGACAGGCTGAATGGCCTGCTTCCACATTATGGGGATTCTGTGATTGTAAATGGGATGGAATTTACAGGGAAAGAGGCATCAGAGGCAAGTTTTTCTCAGGTTGTTGAATGACGGCATGTGCAAAAGGAGTTGGGACAGTGCTGGAAAAGGGACCATTAATGATATTGGCTAATGTGAATTACATCCAGTACTCTGATTTCATAAATGTACATTTGCTTTGTTAATTATGTTTAGGTTGCCTGGAAACCTAACTTTTAAAGAATTGAGTGCTTGATAACAGAACATCGAAAAGCAGCACAGTTTTAATGAGTTCTGGTGTCTGAACAAACTAAAAGCCTCTAATTTAACTGCCTACTTGATGTAGATGTTTCAACAAACATGATACAAAAATCTAAGGGTCATGACTTTTTTGCATGTAACCAGAGTATTGCTTAGAAACCACAAAGCTGTAAATGTAATTCAGAAGTAGTTTTTTTAAATGTCGGGACATTAATCCATTACGTACTTTTTTTGTTGGATTTATGTTTGATATTTTTCTCAGTGTTTTATGCTAATTATAAATGAATGCCTCACTTGCCATAGTTTGTGAAAGCTCTTATCTTTGCGTAACATATAGCATTTCAAAGTGAGTGTGATAAGTAGTCTGAGTGCCTTCATGAGAATTGAGTCACACTGCCCTACAACCACTTGTGGAATATCTGTGGATGTAGCTAGACATGTTACCTAATACAGATAGTCATATTATTGGCACATGCCTATCCTATCAAATCCATCCAGATGCAGATTGAGAAACCACTGAGAAAAGTAATAAAATTTGAAGCTGTCATATTTCACAATATTCTATCAATAATTTGGTGAAATTCACTCAGGTAAATCAGGTATCACATTATAAGGTCACACCCAGCCCACTAAAAAGTTGAACTAAACATTTTGCCACATCCCTGATGATTTGTCATGGGCTCTACCATTGCCAGATTTCTGTGTTTTGCACCATTTTAAGCCTGCTAAACAGGTGCAAGGTATACCAATTTTTACCATAATGAATTCTAACTGTACTTGAATATTTCTTACCTCTTAATGAAAACCCTTTTTAGGCTTCATCTATATCCTTTATTTATTTAGTCATGGCATGTTCCCACCATCCCAAGGATCAGTCTTTGCCGTATTTTCTCTGTAACAAGAACATTATTCCGCAAATAAAGAGACCAAAACTGCACAGAGTACTGCAGGTTGGCCTCACCAAGGCACTGTATAAGTGCAGCAGAATATTCCTGCTGCTGTATTCGAACCCCCTTGCTGTGAAGGCCAGCATAACATTTGCCTTCTTTACTGCCTTAGATGTTAACTAACTGTTGACATTGGGTTTGACATGGTTGAGGTGATGGTAATTGCTGTTTGGGTCTAACTCATGCTCTTGAGGTGGTGGTTTGGAGTCTGCAGTATTGTGTTCCTTGACAGCATGGAAATATGGCGTTGTTGATAAACATGGTTTGGAGCTCAGTCGATACCGGGTGTTGCCAAGGCTTGCTCTCCCAGGCCCCTCGTTTTGCAAACTCACCTGTTTTAACTTAAATGATCTCAAATTTCTCTATCTCTTGCCTGCTTTATGATATATTTCAGTACTGGTGCTGAAAGTAATGGTTTCCCATGTGCTGACATCTCACTTCCCAGAGGGAAAGCAAATCAATGAGGCTATTACAAACAAGAAGGTCTGATAGGTTCAGGAAATCTTCAGGATGACTCACTGTACAGGCTGCCACTGCTAATTATGCTGCTTGTGTGCTCATATTTCTTGGTAATTTTAAAGTAGGGCATCATGTGTTACCCCAGTTGGAGTTTCCACATAAATGCCATATCCTATCTTCCTCTTATTGTTTTCTACCATGGAGAAGCCATTGATAAAGATTTTAAATTGGTCCTCTATATCCTCCACCCCCGTTGACTTTGGAACAAATGGTCCTTTAGGATTATTTGTTTCAACTACAGCACAAACATGTGGTTCATTCTGATAAAGCAAATTGTCTGTTAAAAAGGTTATTTTTGTTTTTCACCTGTAATGTGCATGTCTTGGAACATAAGTGTCCATTGAACTATTCTGTTCTGACTAACATTACCGTTCTTAAGATGTCCATCCAGCAGTAAATGAATAGTGGAATAGGATATGTTCTGTTAGAATGGAAAGACAATTAAGGCCAAATCCATACAAAAAATGTTGTATTGCCCAGAAAACAGCAAGCAAATGTTTTTCACAAACAAGAAACCTTGTTCTGCTGGTGTTAATAGCCTGTAGGCATAAGAGACAGGACTTAAATGTTGATCAGAGATAGTAAGAACTGCTGTATCCATTTTGTAACAGTACAGCTGCTAACGTGTGTCTTTGGATGCTACTTCTAGTGCAAATGGTAGTTTTGGGTCTGGAGCCTGTAGTGCCAGAGCTTGAATTAATGCTTATTTCAACACGCTGACTGATTGATTGCGTGTGTTATTCCATCCATTCCCATGGATCATTGTTTTTCAATCTGACAATGGAGCTGCTTCAGTAGCAAAGTCAGAAATCACACGACACCAAGTTATAGTCCAACAGGCTTATTTGAATACACAAACTTTCGGACCCTCGTTTCTTCTTGCTTGTGTTTTCACATAAACCTGGTGGACTATAACCTGGTGTCGTGTGATTTCTGACCTTGTCCACCCCAGTCCAACACCGGCACCTCCATATTAGTAGCAATGTCATCAATATGATTTCTAAGTACCCAACCAATCCTAAGAACAATCTTAATGTGCTCGTGTCCTGAGTAAAGGCAGATTACAGATAGACAGGGAACGGATTGATGCTATCTCCCACTTACCAAGTGTCATCACTGTACCCAAGTAAGAGACTTTCTGCTCTGTGTTTCATGATCTGTGTTCTTCCAGTTAACTTTCAATCTTAGGTCTGTGAGAAGAGTTAAAAGCTCATGTAGCAGAACTAAGTGTTTGTGTTTGTATCTGTATCTATATCTGTAGCAACAATCATCTATATACTGTACTAGGCTGTTAGGGTTAGAAAATGTTCTAATCCCTTTGCTAATCTTTGATGGAATATGGATGGGGAATTATGGAATCCTTGTGGTAAACAAGTCCAAATATACCGTTGTTCTTAAAAGGTAAACACAAATTTATACTGACATTTCTAAGGTTTTAGAATAGACTTGTAGCTCGGGTTGTGGATGTTGTGGTTCTTTGGCTCGCCGAGCTGGTTTGTTGTTCTGCAGACGTTTCATTACCCTGCTGGGTAACATCATCAGTGCAGCCTCCGATGAAGCGCTGTTGTGTTTTCCTGCCTGTTTTTTAAACTCTGGTGTCCGTTGAGCTGGATTACCTCACTTCCGGTTTTCCTTAGCAATGGAGTGTATTTGGGGTCTAGATCTATGTGTTTATTGATAGCTTTCTTTGTGGAGAACCAGTCTTCTAGGAATTCCCATGCTTGTCTCTGCTTTGCCTGTCCCAGGATCCTGGTGTTATCCCAATCGAATTGGTGGTTTTCCTTAACCATGTGGATGGAGATGAGTGAGTATTGGTCGTGTCAACTGGCAACAAAAAGACATGACTAATACTCATTCATCTAGGGATTTGACCTTTCCCTTTAGTTCTGTGTTTTCCGATTGGTCTCATTTTGCTTGCTGTAGGAAATAAAGTGAAATAATTCTATTAAAATTACTAACAATTACTAACAATTCTCTTAAGTTTACTTGCAGAAGATTCTGAGGATTCTACGATCAACCAAGCCCAATTACCATGCCCATAAGTCCAAAGCAAATAGAAACCTACCAGTTGACTGAAGGGCTAATCTCCCTGACCTCGAGGAAACTCAGAAGCGAGGCCTAACCAGCCCAGGAATGAAACCTGACCCCGCAGTGCCCTGACACTGAGGAGGCCAGCCCCAACCAGCCCAGGAACAACACCTGACCTTGAGGGGACCAGACAACGTGGAGGCCCGAAGGAACCGACTCAAAGACACCCAGAGCAGCCGTGCTAAGGACCCTATTGAGTGCACACAATTACTTCTTGGTGCAGCAGACTTCCATCACCGTTGTCTGCAATCGACCAGAAATAGACACCTTCCCAGGAAATGTGGGAGACCTGAAGATGAGACTGAAATGATGTGTTTCAAGTCCACCCTCCACAGCATACTCCTAGCAAACATCCAAGTTATTGAAAACAAACTAGATGACCTTAAAGCTAGACTTACTTTCCAGAGGGAACTGAGAGACTGCTGTGTCCTCTGTTTCACAGAGGCATGGCTCACTCCTGTTACACCTGACAGTGCCTTACAACCTGAAGGTATCTCTATACATCGTATGGACCGCACAGTGTCCTCAGGCAAGGCTAGGGGTGGGGGTTCTGCCTCCTAATCAATACCTCCTGGTACTCAGATGTGATGATCCTGGCAAGTTACTGCTCTCTGACCTAGAATATCTAACAGTGAAGTGCTGTCCCTACTGCTCGCCGTGCGATTTCACCTCTTCTATCCTGACAACCGTCTACATACCACTCCATGCAGAAGTGAAGACTTACTTTGATTAAGTATACAATGCTACAAACAGACTTGAGATGGCATACCCCATGGCTTTGTTTGTCATAGCTGCTGACTTCAACCAGGCCAACCTTAAGAGTGTGCTGCCATCAATATGTCTCCTGTTCCACCAGAGGATCAAACAGCCTCGACCAACGCTACACAACTATCAAACTACGGTTCGATACCCCAGGCACATTTTGGAAAATCAGATCACAACAGTGTGCTCCTCCTCCCAGCCTACAAGCAGAAATTGGAATGTGAGGACTCAGTACAGAAAGTAGTACAGTGCTAGTCTAAGGTAGCAGAAGAACTTCTATGGTTCTGCTTAGAATCGGTGCTGTAAAGTAGCTGTACTTTTTTAAAAACAAATTACAGGAACTAATTGTGAGTTGTTTATATTGTTGCTTTTTTCAAGTGGTGGATGCAAGAGATCTAAGATACCACAGCATCATGGATGTGTATGGAGTGAGCTTCACCCAAGACAGAAGGCTGTTAGCTTTTTCGTATTGGGTTCAATTGTGGAGGGCAGGAGTCATTAGCATGACAACAAGTTGCTGGCTCCTGGCTGGTGAACAGTGTGTGTGTGTGAACAATACCTCCAAGAAAGGTCTCACTGACTCGTTCAGATCACAATCTTTGGCTCAGTCTTTGGTGATAATTATCTTTGTTCCTCCCTCAAGCTGATGTAGGGGAACTCCTGGTCTTCAGCCAAGAACGTGATGGCTTGTATCCCTTGGCCATCTCTACCTTACTTCTCAGCTGTTAATCTATCTTATTTTTGGGGCTGTTAATCTATGCTGTGTCAAGCACTTGTCTGAATCCTTTTCACCAGAGTATGGTACAACCACTCATCGCATCAGGATAACTGTTCTCTCTTGACAACCCTTATCTGAAGGTTAATTGTCTTTTTTTTTCTAAGAACAAAAGGTATTTCAATTGTCCCTGTGCTCAGGATTCACTGGGGAGCTCCTCTTGGTTTGCCAGGATTTAGAAAATTAATGTAGGTAATGAAGTGTCACAAGTGAATGAGTCAGCGGGGCAGCAAGAGGAAGTTGTTGGAGAAACACAGCAGGGCTGGCAATATCTGTGGGGAGAAAGCACAGGTAATGTGTCAAGTCCAAAAACTCTTCTTCACTGGACTCGAAACATTAACTCAGCTTTCTCTCCACTGATGCTGTCAGATCTAAGGTAAAGAGCTGGATGAACACAGTAGGCCAAGCAGCATCAGAGGAGCAGGAAGGCTGAAAATTTTCTGAAGAAGGGTCTAGGCTGGAAACGTCAGCCTTCCTGCTCCTCTGATGCTGCTTGGCCTGCTGTGTTCATCCAGCTTTACACCTTGTTATCTCAGATTCTTCAGCATCTGCAGTTCCTACTGTCTCTGCTGTCAGATCTGTTGTGTTTGTCCTGCAATTTCTGTTTTTGTTTCAGATCTTTAGCAGCCACTGTTCTTTGTTTTATTATAGTTGGACTGATGTTGTTGGCCAGGTGAAGAAAGGGCTGTTGACAATTGTACAGGTCCAAGGGATGCTACTCAAATCAGGGATATCCAGTATTCTGGGAATGATGTACAGTAAAATGGAGATAAAAACAAATGTAAGGGCCGCCATAATGGCAAGATAGGAGGTTACTGAGGTGAGCTTGGTAAGATTGTGGATTGAATTGAAGTGAGTTTTGTTGTTTTAAGATAATAATAACTTCAATTTATTGCCAGTGCATTTGACAGCAGGATTTCCATGACTGAACAAAGACTCACCACTACTCATCACTCTTCAAAACACAAAAGCCTCCATTATCTATTAAATGCCAAAACTTCTATGTCTTTCTTTCTATAGATGTTTTCTTGCATGGTCTGGATAAAAAACAATTGCATTTTGCAATTATTTGTTCATAACTGAATAGTAAAACTTTCAAAGGTATGAAATTGTAATTAGCCAATACCAAACGTCATTAAATGTTTTTTAATGTCCTATAGGTGAATTGACATTAGCCATATTACTTATTTAACATTCAAACTATGGGCACATTTGCCTTAATTTATTACCTAACATTTCTAACATGCAGAAATATTTTAAGTTCCCTAATCCCAGTAGTTTTTCAGTTTAATGGGTGGTTTCAAATGATTGTTACCCATATTTTTCCAAAACTGTTGTTCATCTCCTGAAAACTTTGGTTTGTTATTCTGCTACTGTTAAGAACATCATATATTCTGTTCATATATTCTGTTTCTGAATTGAACTTGCACTTGGCAAACTGTGGATGCTGAAGACACCTTATTGAAAAACTGCTAAACAAACCTAGGATAATTCTAGAGATAGTAGGAACTGCAGATGCTGGATAATCTGAGATAACAAGGTGTAGAGCTGGATGAACACAGCAGGCCAAGCAGCATCAGAGGAGCAGAAAATTTTCTGAAGAAGGGTCTAGGCCCGAAACATCAGCCTTCCTGCTCCCCTGATGCTG
>NC_063335.1:64557713-64575920 GCF_021869965.1 Rhincodon typus | reverse complement strand
AAGGGTCTAGGCCCGAAACATCAGCCTTCCTGCTCCCCTGATGCTGCTTGGCCTGCTGTGTTCATCCAGCTCTACACCTTGTTATCTAGGATAATTCTAGTTCAGAATGATAATTTGTGTTTATTTAATAAGATCTTGGTTGTGTCAAGAGGTCTACACTTACTTTAATAAGAGATTTAAATTATTATGTAGTTTGCAGATCAAATAAAAGTACCTTTAGAAATAAATGGTTTTCTTGGTGGAACCAGCAAATATGGAAAGATAACCTTTCATTCTATTACAGATCTAATTTATACATGTGGATCACAGAATCAATTGAAGCTTTTGAAGGTGAAAGTTAATTAGTTTTTGTTTGGAGCATCCCATTCTATGCCATGTTGCCAAGGAAATGGAATTGTTCCTTTTTTTTAATTTAATTGCATACTATTGTTCACTGAAATAGGCAGCAGTAAGACTGATTAGAGCTTTGACACAGAGAGAGCGAGAGGGGGGGAGAGAGAGAGAGAGAGAGTCTTCCAGGAGCTCCAAACCAGCAATGGGACTAAGAGTTATCCAATGGGAGCAGACTTGGAGATTGCTATCAATGCCTATTCTAAAGCCAGACAAGATGCATAGAGGCCTTCAGGAACTTAGGGATGTTCCTGATTTTTTGATTCATTAAAAACATGAATCAAGTGAGAGCTAATCTTGAACTGAGAAATCCACAGTTATGACATTTTAATGAAATATTGGAGGCTCACATGGCCAAAAATAACTCATGAAATCTCAAACCTTGCAAATTAGCTGGAAGGGAAGTAGAAATCAAAGTGAATTCTGAATAGATGGGGCACTCTAGGCATGGTTCTAAAAAGAATGAATAACCCTCAAGATCAAATAATCTATAAGGAAACTCTTGGGTAGAATTAAAAAGGGGAATTAGAATTATATTGTTAAATGCAAGCAAGTTATAGTGCTGAGCTAGTACTGTTAATTTTGATTATTTTATTTATATAAAGTTGTTTCCTTTTCTTTAAAAACATCATTATACCTTGGGGTATAGTTCTTCCAAGTGATCACAGGGTGTTTGAATTTGTCTTTAAATGTTAATGGTCTCTGTGGAGATTATGTCACTTTTGGTAAATCTTTACAAGTGACCAATAGTTTGTGATTCCCTGCTATCAAATAATGGAAGCCATCAGATTTGTCTTCTTCTCATCTGACATTTCAAAGATGACATTTCAGGAAAGGATGTTAGGCTAGTGAGGTGCTAACCAAGTATAGGAAACCCCAGTGATTTCAGCTCCCAAAACATAGGGACTTAACCCACTACCCTAACTGAAATCTGATAATTTCATGAAGAACAGGGTTAAACCTTGAAGGTTATTGGTCTGTGAGGTCTATGTGTCTAATTCCTCTATAAATAATATGCATGGAGCAGCTTGATTCTATAGTTCAATTTACATAGCATATTGTATTTGTAAATATCAAAGCTATCTGAATTATTGTGTGATGATATAGTGGTCACCAAGAGGGGTAGATTATTTAGTTCATGTTAGGAGTATTAGAAAAAGCTGCTGACATAGAAATAGGAAATTCGACAATATTGAATATCAATTCTACAATCAGTAATAATAAGACCACAATAGCAGAATATACTTCATTATTTGCCATATTTATAATGGCAAAGTCAGTCTGTATGTGAAGTTATTGATATCTAATTGTTTTAGCAGTGTAATTGCTACATGTTGATTTTGTCTTGATAGATTCCTAACAACTATATTGGAAAAAAAATCAATAAAGAGAGCTGTAAAACACACCAAATAGATTTGTGGTGAGTGTGAATGTACTCTGTACACCTACAAAAGTCCTGATTAGAACTTACAAAAACATGAAACATTTGTATTACAAATATACAATATTTAGCATGTAAGCTTTGTGTAGTTTCTATTTGCATTTATCAGTAATGCTAATACAATTAATGATGCACAACCAATCCCTTGTCATCTTACACTGTATGAATTCCCTTGTCAGTGTATTTTATCAACGATTCTGACTTAGAGTAATATAGTTAATATGACTGCACAGTATGGAGATGTGTACTTGTATTATCTGATCACTGAAGCAAATCTAACAAGAAAGTAGGAGCCAGAAAATTTCATTTGGCTTCATCAGCTCACCGTATTATTGAGCTTCTAATTTTACAAACAAATTATTTCAAGTTCTTTACTGTCTTGAGGTTAAATTCACATCCAATTACATCTTCCAGAGTCAAAAGTTAGACACTTTCGATTTTGAAAAAATATGAACAGTGTCAGTATTTGCTGCAGCATGTGGCAGGCCATCCAGTAAAACAAAATGAATAGTTACAAAAACATTCATTTTCTAGTGCCACAACCAAGTGTGTTCATGTTCCTAGATTCTGTGCACCAGAATGCTTTTCTAAATTCAATATCTTTAATGGATTAGAGTTGATAAATTAGAACTGTCAACACACTAATTTACTTTCCAATTTGGCTACCTGACTGTAAAAGTAAATGGACTTGCATTTTACTTTGAATAGGAAAAATATTGGGACCTTCGATGGGCAATAAATTTAAATCAACATGAATTTATGATTGAATAAATTAATTATTTAATAATAATGTAAAGATTAATGTGAGAATAGTTTTAAGAGATACTGAAACCTTGAGTGATTCATTTTACTTACTTATGAATTTTAGAACATATTGAATTTCTTATATCAGGAATACACTAATTGTATCATCTGGCTTAATGTCCTATCTTCATGTCTGTTTAAATTTATAGCTTTGATTTCAGCCTCAACTACTGAGTGTCACCAGTAGAGACTGCTACTAATAACTTATTTCTGTTACAAAACTACGTCTGTCTTCCTCTCATTCCCGGACATCTGCTGGGATTAACTATCTCCAGTTGTGTCCCTAACATTCTGTTTTGGCTGGATAAAGCATTTTTTCCATCTGTGTTCACTTCACTCTTCCCTGCTTACTTCTCCAATATTTTGAAATATAAATTTACTTGCATAATCACAGATTCCTCTGTAATTCTTTGCCCTGTCTTGGAGCAGATTTACGGTAATCACTGATAATGTCTCCTGAGTCCATTTATATTCAAGCTCCCTGAAAGTGTGATATAAAAAGTAATGATATTTGGCATCTCAGGTGATCAATAAATAGTAGTCAGAAATCGCAAGTCACTTGACTTTCACTGCAACAGCGATGCCAAAGAAAACAAACGTGTGTTTTTGTTCTCTGCTGCTGCCAGTGCTTGTAGGAGCAACTCAGGATCAGGACTCAATCAAATTACATTCATTACAAATTCTTAAACAACAGCTTCCACTGAAACATCTGTCATAGAGATTAAATCCTCAGTGCTACCTGCAGGTTTATAATAAGTTTCTGCGAATTAGTTAGAGGTGGCAGAGGCTCAGGCCAATATCCTGGGGACATGGGCTCAAATCCCAATCTCCTCCTTCATTGATGCTGGTGGAACTTAAATTCAATTAATAAATTTGGTAATGGTGACTTGGGCTGAATCTTATCAACAAATGGCTAAATGCCAACTTTAGGAGAGTTTCACTCCACAAGCCCAAGTGGGTTTTCACACTCTATCTTCCCAAACTTCCGTCATTACCTATGCACCATGCCCTCGTGGATCCTGCTCATTATATTCCCCCAATTGCTGTAGACAGAAGAACCCACCATTGCTGGAACCTCTCAGGATTCCTGGTGTGGATGCCATCTTTAAATCCAATATATGCACCATATCATATGCAGCTGCCTTGAATGGTTCATTTCATTTGCCTTGGACGTGTTGATCAGAGGATAATTGATATTCCATTTTGTCGATGCCACTGCTTGATGGGATAGGGGTCGAGATGTGCTGTGTGTGGTCATTGTCTGTAGAGAGTTCCCTGAGATGGTAAATGATGGAGTTCTGGAGGACAAGGTGGTGAGCTGGTGTTGCCAACTTATGCCTCTTACTTTGATTATCAAGAATTGCTGCTGTTTTGTTTCTCTGCAGTGGTTGGGAGAATAGGAAACTCCATATCAATAAGGTGAGACGACATAATTGTGAGGATGTTAATAGACGCAAATAGGACTCTCAAAGCTCATGATGAGAATCTCATCTCTCTCATAGAATCATAGAACTGTACAGCATGGAAACAAACCCTTTTGTCCAACTCATCCATGTCGACGAGATATCCTAAATTAACCTAGGCCCATTTGCCAGCATTTGGGCCATATCCCTCTAAGCCCTTCCTATTTATATACTCATCCAGATGCCTTTTAAATGTTGTAATTGTACTCGCCTCCACCACCTCATCTGGCAACTCATTCCATACACGCACCACCCTCTTCATGAAAAGGTTGCCCCTAAGGTCCCTTTTGAATATTTCCCCTCTCACTTTAAACCTATGCCCTCTAGTTTTGGACTCCTGGGAAAAGACCTTGGCTATTCATCCTATCCATGCCCCTCATGAGTTTATAAACTTATTTAAGGTGACCCCTCAGCCTCCAAAGCTCCAGAGAAAATAGCCCCAGCCTACTCAGCCTCTCCGTGTAGCAGAAACCCTCCAACCCTGGCAATATCCTTGTAAATCTTTTCTGAACCGTTTCAAGTTTCACAACATCTTTCCTATAACAGAGAGACCAGAATTGAATACAGTACTCCAAAAGTGGCCTAACCAATGTCCTGTACAGCTGCAACATGACCTCCCAACTCTCATACTCAATGCCCTGACCAATAAAGGCAAGAATACCATACGCATTTTTCACTATCCTGTCTACCTCCTTCTCCACTTTCAAGGAAGTATGAACCTGCAGTCCAAGGTTTCTTTATTCAGCAACACTCCCCAGGACCTTACCATTAGGCGTATAAGACCTGCCCTGATTTGCCTTTCCAAAATGTACCACCTCGCATTTATCTAAATTAAACTCTTATGTGCCACTCCATGGCCCATCGGCCCATCTGATTAAGGTCCCTTTGTACTCTGAGGTAACCTTTGCTGTCCAATTTTGGCGCATCTGCAAACTTACTAACCACACTTCATATGTTCAGATCCAAATCATTTATATAAATAACAAAAAAGCAGTGGACCCAGCACCGATTCTTGTGGCACACCGCTGGTCACAGGCCTCCAGTCTGAAAAGTAAACCTCCACCACCACCCTCTATATTCTACCTTTCAGCCAGTTCCATATCTAAATGTCTAGTTTTCCCTGTATTCCATTTGATCTAACGTTGCTAAATAGTCTACCATGCAGAACCTTGTCAAACACCTTAATGAAGTCCATATAGATCACATCTACCACTCTGCCTTCATCAATCCTTTTTGTTACTTCTTCAAAAAACTCAATCAAGTTAGTGAGACACGATTTCCCATGCACAAAGCTATGTTGACGATCCCTAACCAGTCGTTGCCTTTCCAAATACATGTAAATCCTGTCCCTCAGAAGCACAGAAACATAGAAAATAGGAGCAGGAGGAGGCTATTCGGCCCTTTGAGCTGGTTCCGCCATTCTTCAAAATCATGGCTGATCATTCAACTTAATAGCCTAATCCTGCTTTCTCTCCATAACCTTTGATCCCATTCACCCCAAGTACTTTATCTAGTCACCTCTTGAATACATTCAATATTTTGGCATCAACTACTTCCTGTGGTAGTGAATTCCACAGGCTCACCACTCTATGGGTGAAGAAATGTCTCCTCATCTCCGTCTTAAATCGTCTACTCCAAATCCTCATACTGTGACCATTGGTCCTGGACACACCCACCATCGGGCACATCCTCCCTGCATCTACCTTGTCCAATCCTGTTAGGATTTTATAAGTCTCCATGAGATCCCCCCCCCACCTCATTAATCTGAACTCCAGCAAAAACAGTCCCAACCCTAGTCAATCTCTCCTCATACGTCAGACCCACCATCCCCGGGATCCCCTTCAACAACTTGCCCACCACTGATGTCAGGCTTACTGGTCTATAGTTCCCTGGCTATTCCTTACCACCTTTCTTAAATAGTGCTACCATGTTAGCCAACATCCAGTCTGGCACCTCACCTGTGAGTATCAATGATGCAAATATCTCAGCAAGGGGTCCAGCAATCACTTCCCTAGCTTCCCACAAAGTTTGAGGGTACACCTCATCTGGTCCCAGGGATTATCTACCTTTATGCATTTTAAGATGTCCGGCACATTTAAGATGTCGCTATTCATTTCCCCAAGTTCTCTAGCTTCCATAGCCTTCTCCACAGTAAACACTGATGCAAAACGTTCAGTATCGTCCCCCAACTCCTGCGGTTCCACACAGGCGGCCTTGCTGATCTTTAAGCGGTCTTACTCTTTTGTCCCTAAATATTTGTAGAATCCCTTTGGATTCTCCTTAACCCTGTTTGCCAAAGCTATTTCATGTCCTCTTTGTGTCCTTCTAATTTCCCTCTTAAGTATACTTCTACTTCCTTTATACTGTTTTAGGGATTCGCTCGATCCCTGATGTCTATAACTGACATATGCTTTTTTCTTTGCCTTGACCAAAACCTCAATATCTCTATTCATCTAACATTTCCTACACCTACTAAGCTTGCCCTTCATCCTAACAAGAACACACTGTCTCTGGATTCTCGTTATCTCATTTTTGAAGGCTTTCCATTTTCCAGCTGTCCCTTTTACTTGCGAATAGCTGCCCCCAATCAACTTTTGAAAGTTCTTGCCTAGAACCATCAAAATTGCCTTTCCTCCAATTTAGAACTTTAACTTTTAGATCTATTCTTTTCCATCACTATTTTTAAACTAATAGAATTATGATCACTAGACCTAAAGTGCACCCCCACTGACACCTCAGTCACCTGCCGTGCCTTATTTCCCAAGAGTTGATCAAGTTTTGCTCCTTTTCTAGTAAGTACATCCACATATTGAATTGGAACATTTTCTTGTACACACTTAACAAACTCCTCTCCATCCATGCAGTTTAATTGATCAGTACTACCCTGTTCTCTGCTTTGCTCCTGCCTACCATGTCTGTTTGACTTGCTTCTAACTGCACCAATCTCAGACTGATCTCTTGTCTCACTATCTCCCTGGGTGTCCACAGGAGACTCCTGCACCACTCGCCTACCTTAACACATGGTTTGAAAATGGGAGCTTTTGCTTTTGACAATGGGAAGTTCCCCAACACTGATCTCACACAATGGTCCCAACTTCCACCTCATCAATGCTTACATTGTACAGAGGATTGGGAAGATTTGGCTGTATGAAACCATTGTTGATAATTGCAGAAAGCCATCTGGGTTCACCAATGAAGGAAATCTGTTGTCTTATCTTTGTGTAAAAACATATGACAGGTTAGAAGAGTGCAAATAGCAGCAAAAAAAAATCAGGAAGGAAATTTTGGATACAAAAGAAATCTAGCTACAACTTTAAAAGCAGATAATACTTTTAAACATCAAAGTTAATGAAGTGAACATCTGTCCTATTGAAACTGAGTCTGTGGAATTAATAATAGAAAATAAGGTACAAAAACAGAAATTGCTAGAAAAACTCAACAGGTCTAGCACAAATGTCCCCATCATCGATGATGGAAGTGCCCAGTAGATCCATGCAAAAGATAAGGCTGAAGCATTTGCAATGACCTTCAGGCAGAAGTGACAAGTGAATCAGCCATTTTGACCTCATCCAATGGTCGTCAGCATCATAGATATCAGTCTTCAGCTAATGCAATTCACTCTGTGTGATATCAAGAAATGATTGGAGCTTTTGCATACTTCAAACATTATGAGCCCTGACAGCATTCCAGTGATTGTACCAAAGAGTTGTGCTTCATGCCTCTAGGTAAGCTGCTCCAATACAGTTACAATATTAGCATCTAACCGATAACGTGGAAAATTGCCCAGGTATGTTCTCTACACAAAAAGGACAATCCAACACAACCAATTACTATCCCATTAGTCTACTCTCGATCATCAGTAAACTGACGGAAGATATCATCAACAGTGCTATCAAGCAGCATCTGCTTAGCAATAACTTTCTTACTGATATTCAGCTTGGGTTCCACCAGGGCCATGCAGCTCCTGACCTCTACAGACTTGGTGCAAACATGGACAAAAGAGCTGAATTCTACACATGAGGTGAGAGTGGAAGCCCTTGACGTCTACCATCTTCTGCTGCTTCATCATTGACCTTCTCTGCATAAAAAGGTCAGAAATGGGGAAGTTTACCTATTGATTGCACAATGGTCAGCACCATTTGTGACTCATCAGATACTGAAGTAGCCCACGTTCAAAAGCAATGAAACCTGGACAATATCCAGGCTTGGGCTTACAAGTAGCAAGTAACATCTGTGCCATACAAATGCCAGGCAATGACCATCTCCAATAAGAGACGATCTAGCCACCACCCACCGACATTCAATGGCATTAGCATCACTGAATCCCCCGGTATCAACATCCTTGGGCTACCATTGATCAGAATCAGGGGCAGGACGGTGGATCTGTGGCTAGCACTGCTGCCTGACAGCGCCAGGGACCTGGGTTTGATTCCATCCGCAGATGACTGTCTATATGGAGTTTGCACATTCTCCCCTTTTCTGTGTGGGTTTCCTCTGGGTGCTCCGGTTTCCTCTCAGAGTCCAAAGGTGTGCAAGTTAGGTGGATTGGCCATGCTAAATTTTCCTGTAGTGCCCAGGGATATGTAGGCTAGGTGGATTAGCCATTGGAAATGCAGGGTTACAGGGATACGGTAGAGGGGGTCGGCGGGTGTGGGGGGGAGCTCGGTAGAATGCTCTTCGGGCGGTCAGTGTGGACTCGATGAGCCAAATGCTTCCACACCTTAGGGATTCTGTACAAAAACTCAGCTGCGCTTGCCATATTAGTGCAGTGGCTACAAGAGTAGGTCAGAGGTGCGTAACACACCTGACTCCCCAAATCTTGCCGACCATCTGCAAGGCACAAATTACATACGTGATGGAATACTCCCTATTTGCCTGTATGAGTGCAACACCAATAACTCACCTGAAGCCTGACATCACCCAGGACAAAGCAGCCCATTTGATTGGCACCACATCCACAAACATCCATTCCTTCCACAACTAATGCTTAAAGTAGCAGTGTGTACAATCTATAAAATGCACTGCAGAAATTCGCCAAACATCCTTTCGAGAGCAAATTCCAAACCCATGATCATGTCCAACTAGAAGGACAAGAGCAGCAGATACAGGACCACGACTTGCAGTTTCCCTGCAAGCCACTCACCATCCTGACTTGGAAGTCTACCACTGTTCCTTCACGGTCGCTGGTCATTTTCCTGGAATTCCTTCCTTAAAGGCATTGTGGATCTACTTACAGCACATGGAATGCAGCAGCTCAAGAAGGCAGCTCACCATCACTTTCCTAAGGGCAGCTGGGAAGGGGTAAAAAATGCTGGCCTAGCCAGCAATGCCCGTGTCCACAAGTGAATAAAAAAAAGGAAATCATGTTTCACTAACTTATTCTTTGAAGGAGTAACAGGACAAACAGGAACCAGTGCTGTTTTTAGATTTTCAAAAGATATCAGTTAAGGTGCCAATTCAAAGGCTATGATGAAAAACAAAATGTCAAGGTGTAGGAAGTAACATACTAGCATGGATGGAAGCTTGGCTAGCTGACAAGAAGCAGGGTTATGAATAAATGAGTCATTTCCTAATTGGAAAATTGTAATGAATGGTGTGCAATAGATTTCATCTTGTGGGGGAGTCCAAAACAAGGATCCATTTTCTTAAAATTAAGATTCATCCATTTAGGCCCAAGATGAGGAGATTGTTTTTCTCTCGGAGATTTGTGTAACTTTTCAACTCTCTGCTTACTCTACCCTAGTTTCTAAATTATACTGCCAACGAAACAACTTAAAATTACATCTTGTCATTTGATACATTGCTGGTGGCCTCAATATCATTCTGTTTTTGGGACTTTGTGGGGTGTACGTGGAAAGAGGATTCATCTTGTGGGAGAATCTAAAACAAGGGTTCTCTTCTTAAAAATTAGGAATTGCCCACCTAAGATTATAAGATGAGGGGATTTTTTTTTCTCTTAGGGTACTGTGAGTCTTTGAAACTCTCTTTGTCAAAGTGTAGTACGGACAGAATCTTTATATATTTTTAAGGTAGAGGCAAATATGTTCTTGATAAGGAAAGAGTTGAAATATAATTGGAGGGAGGTAGAACAGTGGAGTTGAGATTGAAATCAGATCTGCCATGATTTTATTGAATGGAATGGACTCAAAGGGCTGAGTGGCCTACTCCTCTCCAATTCATACATTTGCATGTTACCTGGACTGGCCTACATATAACTCCAGGTTGCAGCAATGTGGTTGACTTCCAACTTTTAACTGTTCTCTGGTTGAGCATTCCATTCATTTCAAAGGTAATTAGGGATAGGAAACAAATGTTGGCCTAATCAGTGATGCCCACATCCCATGAAAGAGTAAAGAAAAGAAATTTGTATTTGCCCAGGAATTAGATGTAACTCATAGTAAATAACTGTAATGTTCTTTGAGGAAAAGGAATGAGATTGACACGAAGTCAAAATGGCAGAGAGCTGGTGCAGACACAATGGGCTAAATTCCGTGATTCTGCCGTTCTTCATCCCACCACCAGGCTCTTGCCTACATAAACTGAAAAACAGATGCCAATAAGCAGAAATTAATGATGTTTGTTGTTTAATAATGCTGAAGAATGATGGAAAACAAATCACACTGGCATGAAAAATGCTTGTTTATTGGTCTTGTAGAATCTGCTGATTGTATGTATAACTGTTTAATTACTCAGAAATACAGTCTGTGATGGAAACAAATCTCCATGAGAAGATATTTGTCTTGGTAAAAGTAACATTTTTACTGAAAACAATTCCAACTGAGGTAAGAACATTATACCTATGCAGTCCAAATGGGTTTTGTAAATATTAATAGGATTAAGCAGAAATATTTTGAAAAATTCCACTGACAATAAAAACAATCTCATCTTTGAATGATTTTTAAGTCACTAAATCACTAGTATGCTCCATCATGATTTTTGTTTAAAATAAGAGGTCAAATGTGAGTAAATTAAATCTTTTAAAAAAACCTCTTGAACCAAAGTAACTTATTCTAATTTGTCCAGAATGTATGTTTCATTGCACACTATTAAATAATTGAATTTACTGGATAATTTTGATTGAATTTCCAATGGATATCAAGCAGTTGTTCACACGCACGCACAAGTGAGACAACAAAGTCAAGTCCAAAACTTTGGAGTTAATTAAGAGCTATAGACATTTAGACAAATTTTTTGCCTTATGATCTTGTGAAGGAAATTTATTGGTGAATGTTACAGGGACACATTTAAGAACTTGCTATAAGAAAATCTACAAGCTTTTTCTTTTATAATACCCCTTCATATTTGTATGTCATGTCTGAAATGAAAGCTGACATCTGCATACCCAAGGTAGTGTTCAGTTATAAAATTTAGCTCCAGAAAATGAGATAACACAGTGTGGAGCTGGAGGAACACAGCGGGCCAGACAGCATCAGAGGAGCAGGAAAGTTGACGTTTCGGGTCGGGGCCCTTCTTCAGAAATTGGGGAAGGGGAAGGGAGCTCTGAAATAAATAGAGAGAGGAGGGGTCAGGCTGGGGAAAGGTAGGTGGGATGGTGATAGGTGAGTGCAGGTAGGCAGTGGTGGGGATTGGTCAGTGAGGTGGGAGGAGAGGACAGGTGGGAGAGAAGATGGACAGGTTGTGTCAGGTTGTGTCAGGTCAAGGAGGCATGGATGAGAGGGAGGGTTAGTTGTGGGATGAGGCCGGGGGGTGGGGAGATTTCTAGGGATGCCTACCTTGAAGAAAAAAGTCCTAGGGATGCCTACCTTGAAGAAAATTCTAGGGATGCCTATCTTGAAGAAATTCTAGGGATAGCTCCAGAAAATGTTTTGATTTGCCCTAACTTTGAGAAAAAACTCGTGCCTTAAATTCACCATGTAAGTCACAACTCTACACAAGTTTTAATCTATTTAGATTTATGCAATATTAGTGGAAACCTCTCTATTGATCTTTGGTAACGCTAATGATTAGTAATTAACGTGAAGCTCATTCTACACCTCACCTGATTCCTTACTAAGGGCTGAATCTTTGCGGAAATCAGCTAAGCATAATGGATGGTATCTCCCTGTGATGCCTAGTGAATTTTCCTGCACTTGTCATCCCAAAATCGTCTCATTAACTATGTACCACATCCGTATGATGACCTCTCATTTGAAATCAACCTGATTCTCCTTCTTGTCAAAGACAGAAATGCTTACTACTGCCAGGACATCCTGCCAGAAATTTCAGGAGCTGGCACTATATTTAAAAGGCCATTGTGTACTCAGTCAAATGTGACCTGTTCAGAGTTGCCAATCACAGTTCTTGATATTTGCCCCAGACAAGGCAGATAAGGGGAAGTTAGTGCCCGGCATTTGAGACAAGAACCTGATTTGGTTGGGGTGGTGGCGCCCTCCTCACTCAGGACTGACAGAGGAGGCTATGCCATCAGATGTTACTGGCCTGGTGCAAAGTTGTCATGTTGTAGTCTCATATATATGGAGGAATACACAGCAATGTAGAAAGAAAGATAATGACTCTCTCACTTCAGGAATGTTGTGCTGCCATCTTCTCTCTGTGTTTTCTCACTCATTCTACCTCTGATAATGCACACATTTCCCACTAAAGCTCATGATTTGCCTCTCTTATTATTGCATGCAACGTTGTCCCTCACTTGCTCTTATCCACCCAATCATAACAGACTACTTACCTTGCATGGACTCTGCATCCTCTGCTTGCTCATTTGGGATGCCTCACCAGCATCAGCATAACAGCTCTACCAGCCACTTCCATCTCACTCAATCCCTCCCTTTGTCACAATCTAAGAGAAAAAAGGCCACAATAGGGCTGAAGGAATCAAGACAGGTGGTAAGTTGCTGGATATTCAGCTCCTCACTCCTTAAGAGACGATCCTGACTTTGTCTACCCCAAGAAGCAGACTGACCCTGCCTAAGTCCCTGGACTGATATCAGTGGCTGCCCTCCTTTGCTGAGACTCCCTGACTGAAGACTTGACAGAGGAATACTTCCCTTAAATTCTGAGATATGGCCATTTGGTTGAAGCACATGCAGTGTATTTGCAGCAAAGGCTTGCTGTCACATGATGCTGTGAGAATCCAAGTAAGCTCCAAGTATGTGTGAGTGTTATGACAGCAAATGAGGAGCCGTGAGCTGCAGCCTCATGAACACATGAAATAGGTGGCTGTTTTTGTGTGCAAAATGTCCTTGATGTGGAGGTGCCCGTGTTTGACTCAGAAGGACAAAGTCAGAAGTCACACAACACCAGATGATAGCTCAACACATTTATGTGAAATCACAAGCTTTTGCAGCACTGCTTCTTTGTCAGGTGAAGTGGAGGGAAACACACAGGCACAGAATTTATAGGCAGAAAGATCATTGCAAGATATTTCCAGATAATTAAGAGTGTCAAAAATTAGTACAAATGGTGTGAGTGGAGTGTCAACAGGCTGAATAACAAATCTTTTCAGGTAATCAAAGGTTCTAGAGCCAAACCAAATGGCTGGAATAAGAGTTGTGTGATGAGGGTCTAACCAAAGCAACACGTAATCCAAAATCATACAAACTAATAGAGGTAGAGAGATTATAACAAGTTATCAAGGTGATGGTTGGTGGTGTTCCCACACGTGAGGGTAGAATCCATATTAATGATCTGGCATGTCTTGCAGAGGTTGCCGTGGCAAGATTGTGTGTTGTTGTGGTCGCTGTTCTACAAAGAACAAAGAACAAAGAAAATTACAGCACAGGAACAGGCCCTTCGGCCCTCCAAGCCTGCGCCGATCCACATCTTCTATCTAAACCTGTCGCCTATTTTCCAAGGATCTGTATCCCTCTGCTCCCTGCCAATTCATGTACCTGTCTAGATACATCTTAAATGACGCTATCGTGCCCACCTCTACCACCTCCGCTGGCAACGCATTCCAGGCACCCACCACCCTCTGTGTAAAGAACTTTCCCCGCATATCTGCCTTAAACTTTTCCCCTCTCACCTTGAAATCATGACTCCTAGTAATTGAGTCCCCCACTCTGGGGAAAAAGCTTCTTGCTATCCACCCTGTCTATACCTCTCATGATTTTGTAGACCTCAATCAGGTCCCCCCTCAACCTCCATCTTTCTAATGTAAATGATCCTAATCTACTCAACCTCTCTTCATAGCTAGTGCCCTCCATACCAGGCAACATCCTAGTTCTCCTGAAGGCTGGGTAGTTTGTTGCGTTGGTACTTGTATGACTTTGCAAATGTTGTCTACCTCATATCTACCTATCCAAGTATGTACAGTTTAGATGAATTAGCCATGGGAAATACAGGGTTATGGGGATTGGTCTGGATGGGATGCTATTCAGACGGTTGATGTGGACTCAATGGGCCTGCGTCTACACTGTAGGGATTCAATAATCCTTCTATATGCTGCATAAATACCAACCTTTCCTTGGCTATCATCAGTTCTGAAGAAGGGCCACTGGACCTAAAGAGTTAACTGTAATTTCTCTTCACAGATGCTGTCAGACCTGCTGAGTTTTTCCAGCAATTTCTACTTCAGTTTCTGATTTACATCATTCGCAGTTCATTTAGTTTTCTTAATATTTCCTGTTCAGCCTGACATTCTGTAAGTGAAGCTATCACACTGTATAATTCCTGCTGGAGTAATTCTTTATTCTCCTGTCTAATAAAACAAACATTTTCTAAGTTTAAAAAAATACTCTACATGCATTTGTGTCACAACAACAATTTGCAATAATCTTGCATTAATCTAACAATTTTAACATAATAAAATTTCCCAAGTTGGTTCATAGGAAGTTTATAAATGACGGTGTCATGTAAAACTATAACAGGCCAGACTTTCAAAAGTTGGTTAGAGATCATTTTGAAGGCATGTCTTATAGGAAGAAGGAGAGGGGTGGAGATGGGAAGGTTTAGGGATGAAATTCCGGAGCCTGGGGACTAGGCAGTGGAAAGTACAGCCAGCAAAGAGGCACAACTTAAACAGGAGATGCCATGATATGTTGAATGCTGATACCTTGGAGATTTGTGAGTTTGAGCAGTTTGTAGAGATAAGGGATGATCCCAAGGATTGATAAGTATTTTTAAATCAAAACGTTTCTTGACCAGAAGTCAATGTAGTTATGTTCTGAGGAAGGGTCACCGGACCTGAAACGTTAACTCTGTTTTCTCCTTCACAGAGCTGCCAGACCTGCTGAGCTTTTCCAGCAACTTTGTTTTTGTTTTCAGTGTAGTTAAAGTTCAAGTTGCAAGTAAGAGAATGATAGGTAAAGAGCACTTGGTGCAAATAATGACAAAAGCAGTGAAGTGTTTATATCACATCAACGTTACAGAGGGCAGTGAGAGAGACCCCACCCCTCCCCCAGCTTATTTCAAAAACTTCAAATAAGAAAGAGATACAAAGAATACTGTGACAACAAGGTGCAGAGCTGGATGAACACAGCAGGCCAAGCAGCATCATAGGAGCAGAAAGGCTGACGTTTCGGGCCTAGACCCTTCATCAGAAATGGGGGAGGGGAAGGGAGTTCTGAAATAAATAGGGAGCGAGGGGGAAGCGGATAGAAGATGGATAGAGGAGCAGATAGGTGGAGAGGAAACAGACAGCGTCGAGGAGGCGGGGATGGAGCCAGTAAAGGTGATTGTAGGTGGGGAGTTAGGGAGGGGATAGGTCAGTCCAGGGAGGACGGACAGGTCAAGGGGGCGGGATGAGGTTAGTAGGTAGGAGATGGGGGTGCGGCTTGAGGTGGGAAGAGGGGATAGGTGGGAGGAAGAACAGGTTAGGGAGGCGGGGACGAGCTGGGCTCGGGGACCGCTTTGCAAGCGGAGGCTCGGGGACTGCTTTGCAGAACTCCTATGCTCGGTTCGCAATAAGCAACTGCACCTCCCAGTCGCGAACCATTTCAACTCCCCCTCCCATTCCTCAGACGACATGTCCATCCTGGGCCTCCTGCAGTGCCACAATGATGCCACCCAAAGGTTGCAGGAACAGCAACTCATATTCCGCTTGGGAACCCTGCAGCCCAATGGTATCAATGTGGATTTCACAAGCTTCAAAATCTCCCCTCCCCCTACCGCATCCCAAAACCAGCTCAGCTCGTCCCCGCCTCCCTAACCTGTTCTTCCTCCCACCTCTCCCCTCCTCCCATCTCAAGCCTCACCCCCATCTCCTACCTACTAACCTCATCCCGCCTCCTTGACCTGTCCATCCTCCCTGGACTGACCTATCCCCTCCCTAACTCCCCACCTACACTCACCTTTACTGGCTCCATCCCCGCCTCCTCGACCTGTCTGTTTCCTCTCCACCTATCTTCTCCTCTATCCGCCTTGTATCCGCCTCCCCCTCTCTCCCTATTTATTTCAGAACCCCCTTCCCCTCCCCCATTTCTGATGAAGGGTCGAGGCCCGAAACATCAGCTTTTCTGCTCCTATGATGCTGCTTGGCCTGCTGTGTTCATCCAGCTCTGCACCTTGTTGTCTCGGATTCTCCAGCATCTGCAGTTCCTACTATCAAAGAATACTGTATTGGGATATTATGTGTGTGCGTGCGTGCGTGTGCTCATGCGCGTTTTGGAGTGGAAGCAGGAGAGGTGTTGCTTGTGAGGTGGCCTCCGGCTGTTCCAACCCTCAACCAGCAGGGAGATCCTCCAAGTCTGTCTCCGTTGTTGGTCTTTGGCTTGTCACCTGGAAAATCTTGCTTCGCCACCTTTTTAATTAGTGTTAACGAGGCTCTCGGTAAGCCCAATTAACTACACACTTTATTGGACAGATGGGCCTGTGGGTCAGGCAGGCCCCATTTGCTTTAACTCTAACTTTTGGTAGGATCCAAAGATTCTGCCCCTTTAAATCAGGGCAGTTTGAAGTCAACAAAGGAATTAGGTGAGTGTTATGAATATATTAGCCCACACTGCAAATGTAAAGAGTGCTTGGGAATGATTTTGACTGTTCTAGAGCAAAATGTAAATTTGCATGTTTTGTCAAGATTTTTTTATCTCCATTGTCAGAAAAGATTCAATAAGGCTGGTATCTTATGAATGTTTGAATGATGTAGGTTTTGGTGAGATGTGTGACAGAATCGGACTCGGGATTCAACAAGGCTCATCTCAACATCAAGTTCATCTGGCTCCATCTTTATGCTTTTAATAGTATGGTCTGAGGGGTGTTCAGCAGTCAGTCCTGTAGCACTATTAGTCAAGGAAATTGTGTATCGTTAATTGAGGAGCAGCAAACATTGCAGTCGGGGATTTGGTCACACATGTTGAAGTCAGTCAGTGGTCTGAGCTGAACACAGCCCTGGATATCCAGTGGTCAATCTTTAAGGAGGCTTCAAAGTGGGGGTTTGTAGGGTCATTGGAAGAATCAATGACAGATGAGTTGGTTGAGTTAAGACGGGATGGGGAAAGGACAGGTGTTTACAGTTGTGGGGATGAGGTCAGTATCAGGGGTTAAATTTACTGAAGGGGCAGATTTTCTAACAGCATCAGAGGGCATGGTAGGCTTTGGGTGGGGTGGGGTATTATTGGCTATGACTACCACTGTCATCTCCACAGTGGGAGCATAAGGAACAGGGTGGGCATCAGCAATGTGTAATGCTGCAGTTCAGTGGATAGGGAAGAAAGTTGTAGACAATGTTCAATGTAGTACCTTCCCTTGCTGGGGGATGGGTCAAAACAGACTGTTGGGATGATATATAGGAGATGTGGAAGTTTGAGATCAATGCAGGGGAGAGGGGAATGGTGTACCTGACAACCAGGCAGCATACATATTTAATATGGTGAGTTTGGTAAGATAGGGCATGAAAACTCACTAGGCCTCTCGTGAAAAAGCTGAGGACAATCACTACAGTACCAGGATTTAGCCAAAAACATTGGTAAAATTTAGCCCCCAAGGGCAGAATCTCTCAAATTTTTAGTTTATATGTGAGTTTTGTTGAGTTTGTAGAGTTATTCTCACAGCAAGGCCGAATATGTTTTCTCATCACATCTTCCCAAACTTGCCATATTCATTGTCCTTTGAGTCCTTATGGTAGGAATCACGTCATATTTCCATTCCATCGTACCAGTCACTGTTCCTGAAGTGGCTTGCCACTCAATGAAGAATTTTGGAATTGACCTGTAT
>NC_063335.1:64520406-64552713 GCF_021869965.1 Rhincodon typus | reverse complement strand
CTCAGATTCTCCAGCATCTGCAGTTCCTACTATCTCTAATATGCAAAACAGGTCTGGGCTGATTCCTTTTCGCATCTGACCTATGGTAACCTTGGCCTTCTTACATTCTGTCAGGATTGCAGAACCTTTTAGCCAATTTTATACTGGGTTGTGTTGCTTAGGCCATTGGCTGCTTGGCCACACTACTGTTCATTATGTATTTCCTTGTCTTGTTGGTCCTGCCCAAATTCACCACCTCACATTTGTCCAGATTAAATTCCATTTGCTACTGATCAGCCGATCTGACCAGCATGCCTGTGTCCTCTTATGGTCTAAGGCTATTCTCCTCACTACTTACCAACGCACCAATTTATATATCATCTGCAAACTTACTGATCAACCCTCCTACGTTCAAGCCTAAATCATTTCTATAAACCATGAACACCAAGGTGTGAAAGGACATGCTACTGAAACCTTACAGACTGTAGCTCTGATGTCACAATGAGGTAGGTTCTTTCAAATATGCTCAGTAGCTATTCTTAGAAGAAAGGCAGGTTCCCATGAAGTTCCATACTTTATTGTACAAGAAGCTCTGCATTGAAGGTAAAGTCTTGCCCAAATATAAGTGATCTGTGTAATTTCTGGAAGTACATTGCCATTATTCCAAAATGTATTCTACATCATAATAACCTTGCATATTTACAGATTTTGGGGAAGAAACATAAGACAAGATCTGTTAGATTTAAATAACACAGTGTGGAGCTGGAGAAACACAGCTGGCCAGGCAGCATCAGAGGAGCAGGAAAATTGACGTTTCGGATCGGGACCCTTCTTCAGAAATGGGGAGGGGGAAGGGAGCTCAGAAATAAATAGAGAGAGGAAGGGTGGGGTTGAGGAAGATAGGTGGGATGGTGATAGGTGAGTGCAGGTAGGGAGTGGTGGGGATTGGTCAGTAAGTTGGGAGGAGCTGATAGGTAGGACAGAAGATGGACAGGTTGTGTCAGGTCAAGGAGAGGGGGATGAGAGGGAGGGTTGGTCATGGGATGAGCCCGGGGGTGGTGAGGTTTTAAAACTGGTAAAAACCACATTTAGGCCATTGGGCTGTAGGCTACTGAGGCAGAATATGAGGTGCGGCTCCTCCAGTTTCCGGGTAGCATCATTAATAAACTGGAGGAGCCCAGTATGGACATGTCACCCAGGGAGTGGGAGGGGGAGTTGAAATGGTTCGTGACCAGAAGGTATTGTCGTTTGTTGTGAACAGAGCGTGAGTGCTGTACAAAGCGATCCCCGAGCCTCTGCTTAGTCTCACCAATGTAAAGGAGGCCACCATGGGAGCAGTGGATGCAATAGACCACATTGACGGATGTGTAGGTGAACCTCTGTCTAATGTGGAAGGTTTGTTTGGTGCCTTGAATGGAGATGAGGCGGCAGGTGTAGGAGCAGGTGTAGCACTTCTTGCGGTTGCAGGGAAAGGTGCCGGGTGTAGGGGGGAGTGTGGACCGGATGAGGGAGTCGCGGAGAGAGCGATCTCTACGAAAGACAGATAGGGGTGGGGAAGGAAATATATCTTTAGTTGTGGGGTCAAATTGTAGGTGGTGGAAGTAGCGGAGAATGATGTGTTGGATACGGAGGTTGGTAGCGTGATATGTGAGGATAAGGGGGATTCTGTCTTTGTTTTTGTTGGGAGAGAATGTGAGTACAGAAGTGTTGGAAACGCAAGAGATGCGGTTGAGCTGTACACCTTGTTATCTCAGATGCGGTTGAGAGCATTTTTGACCACCAAAGAGGGGAAGTTGCGGTCCTTGAAATAACAGGCCATCTGGGATGTGCGGGAGTGGAACGCCCCATCTTGGGACCAGATGCGACAGAGGCGGAGGAATTGGGAGTAGGGAATCGTATTCTTGCAGGAAGGTGGGTGAGAGGAGATGTAGTCTAGGTAGCTGTGGGAGTTGGTGGGCATGAAATAGATGTTTGAATTTTTTTTTATAATTCTTCTGACATCCAAATGAAAGAAACAAAGCAGAAGATTGAGTGATTGGTTGATTCTGAATGTTTGATTCTTATTAAGATATTGGAAACATTTACAATTAAATAGTGTGAGTAGCATAAATAATTTTAACTTTATTTTTCCCAAGAGAAAGCATTGACACCGGTATGAGAACTGAACGTGAAATGCTTTATCATATGGAAGGTCAACATAAGTCCTCAACAAGTTGGAGTAAAAACAATCTTTAAACTTAAGTGTTAGAACTATCCTATTCTTTAAACAACATTTTCTTCACTTTTTAGCAGCAATTCCTCCAACCAGGATCATATCTTTGCTAATTTGTGAGGCACTTGTTATGCAAGATGAATTAGCAAAGTGGGGATTTGAATTTGTAATAAACCTAATAATTTTGAGTGCCTGAATAGATTTACATTGATTCAGGTTAATTTATAGCAGAAAACTCACTGAAAACTGCCAGTTTTAATTTCAGCCAGTAAATAGTTAACATTTTCTGATGCCCCCCCCCCTATATACTACACAAGGCTTAAAGTGTGAATGTCCCCTTTGAGAGTATGGCTTCTGAAAAAGCAAATTGTTTGCTGCTAATTATACTGAAAGCTTGTCATGCTGAGTGTGTAATAATAGGAATAATTTTCAGTTAAGTGCATAGGTTTATAGTTGAAACCCTTCCTCTTCTAACCATTATAAATGCTAATCTGCTAATTGTTCGTATACTTAATAGTCAAGCCAGAGCAAAAAGCAACCTCTAAACTCTTTCAACAGTCCTAAACTATTCTATTATTTTAAGTATTAAACAGCACTTTACCAAATAATTACCTTTGTTCCACAGATTCCTCCTCCAGCAAACTCTCAAATTAATATGAAATAGCAAAATTGTAGACTAGATGGTAGTATTCCAGGCATTTATAGCTTTATTATCAGATCAGAACTAAAGAGTGCTAACCAGAAATTAAAAATGATGTGGAGGTGCCTGGGGTGGACAAAGTCAGAGGTCACACAACAATAGGTTATAGTCCAACAGGTTTATTTGAAATCACAAGCTTTCAGTGCACTGCTCCTTCAGAAATTAAAAAGTAAGGAAAGTCAAAATGAGATAAGACAATGCCATCTAACAAAATTATTTTTTCAATACACTTTCTCAACCTGATCACCAGGTAGCTTTAACCATCTTTTATTTTTATTCACTTATGGAATGTGGGCATCGCTGGCTGGATTTATTCCAAATCCTAGTTGTCTATGAAAGGGTGGTGATGAGCTGCAGTCCATCTAAAGTCTGTTGTACAAATTTACTAGTAAATTATTACCTGTTTTGGTGTGAATATGAGAAGAAAAACAAATAGCAGTGTGTCAAAAATGCCTGTCAAACCTACCACCTTGTTAAATAATACAGCTATCAATTTTAACGCATGCACATACAGGAGCCTGCTTCACCACACTGACCCAACAACTTATCTTTGTTAGTGTCTTTAGCATAATAAAATGCATCAAGATGCTGACAAAGTATGACACTGAGATACATATGGGGTTTCAGGTTTCAAAAAATTTTTTGTCAAAGGTAGGTTGTAAGGACTGTTTAGAAGGAGGAAGATGAAATAAAGTGAAGAGATTAGGGAGGGCAGTCAAGAATGCAGACAGGAGAAACTGAAGCGACAGATGCCCATGGCAGAGCAAATAAAATTGGGCACATTCAACGGGCCAGAATTGTAGAAGTGCCAACGTTTGAGGGTTCTGTGTCTAGAAGAAACTACACAGATAGGGCTGAAGGGCCATAGAGGGATTTGAAAACAAAGACAGGAACGTTCAAATTGAAATAACTTCTTAGAATCCCTACAGTGTGGAAACAGGCCCTTCGGCCCAACAAGTCCACACCGACCCTCAGAACATCCCACCACCCAATAAACCCGCCTAATCTACACATCCATGAACACTACAGGCAATTTAGCATGGCCAATCCACCTAGCCTGCACATCTTTTGACTGTGGGAGGAAACCACAGTACCCGGAGGAAACGCATGCAGACATGGGGAGAACATGCAAACTCCACAGACAGTTGCCCAAGGGTGGAATCAAACCCAGGTTCCGGGCGCTGTGAGGCAGCAATGCTAACCACTGAGCCACCATGCCACTCCTTAACAATTAACAACGTAACCTTAACAATAGCCATGGAGATCAGTGAGCACAGGATTAACAAGTGAATCTGATTTGGTATCTGTTAAGACATATGCAGTAGAGTTTTGGTTGACCTGCCAAATGAAAGCAATGTACTGTAAATGCAGAAGATCTGAAATAAAAACAGAGTACTGGAGAAAATCAGGTCTGTCAGCATATGTGAAGAGAGTAAAACAGCATTAATGTTTCAGGGAGATAGCAAGAACTGCAGATGCTGGAGTCAAAGATAACAAAGTGTGGAGCTGGAGGAACACAGCGGGCCAGGCAGCATCAGAGGAACAGGAAAGCTGACGTTTCGGGTCGGGACGTCAGCTTTCCTATTCCTCTGCTGCTGCCTGACCTGCTGTGTTCCTCCAGCTCCACACTTTAACATTTCAGGAACGATATGACTCTTCTTCAGAACTGAAGGGGGCTGGAAAATATTTTTCTTTATAAAGCTGTTGACAAAGCGGGGGAAGAACTAAGTGGATCAGGTGGTGAGGGTGCGTAGAGAAAAGGACAGAGAATGTAAATGGTAGTAGAGACAGCAGGTTAATTAAAAATAGGTGTTAATGGTAGTCATGAATAGTAGGTCAGCTTTGCTAAGATCACACCCATGCAAACAAGTCCAAGGGTGGGAAGGGAGTGTCATTAAAATTGAACAACATATATGGTCAGTAGTTGATGAACTCGGGCGCCTAAGGGAAAAATGAAGTACTAAAAACTGAAAGAACTGGAAATCAGAAACAAAAACAGAAATTGCTGGAATAACACAGCATGTCTGGCAGCAGCTAGAGATAAATCCGAGTTAATGCTTCAGGTCCAGTGGCCCTTCTTCAGAACTGATGACAGCTAAGAATAGGTTGATATTTATGCAGAAAAATTATAGAATCCCTACAGTGTAGGTGCAGGCCCATTGAGTCCACATCAACTGTCCGAACAGCATCCCACCCAGACCCATCCCCATAACCCTGCATTTTCCATGATTAATTCATCTGACCTATACATACTTGGATACTATAGCCAATTTAGCATGGCTTATCTACCTAACCTGCACATCTTTGGACTGTAGGAGGAACCGGAGCACCAGGAGACACGCATGCAGACATGGGGAGAATGCGCACACACTCTCACACCCCACCCCCCACACACAGTCACCTGACGCTGGAATCAAACCTGGATCTCTGGCACTGTCAGGCAGCAGTGCTAACCACTGAGCCACAGTGCCGACAGGAGAGAGTAAACGATAGCTGGAAGTGAAGGAAATAGTGGATGATTATCATTTGCATTACAGAGGTTAGTGGGATGGAAAGTGAGGGTAAGGGGAAAGCTATTGTCCTTCTCTGGAAGGGAGAGGAAGGAATGAGGGCAAAAGTGTGGGACTGTGTCAGAAGTAATTGAGAGCCTTAACTATCCCTGTGAAGGGGAATTCTTGGTTAAAGAAAAAGGAGGGCTTGTTATAAGCAATGTAGTAGAGATTGGCATCATCAGAACACAAGTGAGATAGAGAGAAACTGGGAGTATGGAGTAGTTAGTGTCCCTGCAGGAAGCAGTGTGTGAAGAGGTGTGGCCAAAGTAACTTTGGGAGTCAGTTGGCTTGTAATCAATATTGATAGACAGTCTTTCTCCAGAAATGGAAGTAGATATTACAAAGAAGGAAGGCGAAGCTTCAGAGACGGAACAAGTAGACTCTCTCATGAGAGTCAGGATAGGAAGAGATAAGTTCAGTGGGGCAGGAATGAGTTGTAAAAATAGATCTACCGGCTGCTGAATACTTAAAGATAAATTCCAATTAAAAAATTTCTTTCTTCTCCAATGATGAATGCATCTTGCGTAAAACTAACAATTTCTTCAAAAGCCAATTCCTGCTATCATATTATGAGAGAGGGCTGCCCACCTGCCATGGTATAGATATTTTCTAATCACTCGGTTCAGAGATGTTATTACAAACCTGTGAAGCAGGTGAGACTTGTATTCAAGTCTCCTGGCTCAGAAGTCTAGACACTATCACTGTATAACAAGCGCACCTTAAAGTTAACTGAATTTAACTTATACCATGTGGATTTAAACTCACATCCCTAGGTCATTCGCCTGGACTTCTAGATTACTAGTCCAATTACACCACCATCAATGGTACTAATTGCGTTGCCTTGGCATCTTCAATGACACCAATTCTTCTTATTGGTACTAGTCTAAGCTACTGATACCAAATGGGGATGTGTATCCATGCAAAGTCTTTGGCAGAAGAGAGGCTTTATTGCACTGTATGTGAGATCTAGTTACATTGTACCTGAGTTTACACGATAATCTCTAGTTGAGACATCGGCTGCTCTTAAGAGTAAGTATACATTAGAGATACCATATAGAACCTGACACTTATTGCATTGATTATCTCCTCTCAGGTACATCTGTTTGTATATCCAAGGGGCAGAGGATATCTCATGATATCAGCCAACCTTTCAGGTATTAACTGCCAGATGAATTTTCAACAGGAGTAAGGATGCTTCCCTGGGCTGGCTTCCTACAACCAGGGTATATATCTCAAAAGTAAGTTTTGGGGCATTTAGGAATGAGATGAGGAAGAACTCCTTCACTCAAGGTGTAGTGAATCTGGGAATTCACTACTTCAGAGGGTTGTGAACACTCTGCCAATCTCTGACTTGAACATTCTCAATGGCTGACTTCTAAATACTAAAGACATTAAAGGGTGTTGCATCAATAATATCAATCAAGTTCTTTTTAGGAAGGTGAGCAATTCATACCTTTCCTAACACTGAAACAAGTGAATAATTTTATTCTACTGACTAGTATGATTCCAACAGATACAAAGCACAATTACTGATTGCATCTTTCATTGCTGATAACAGAAGTAGAGCTTCCACAGACAAAGGCAGAAAACAGTTACAATTTGATCCATAAAACAAGCAACAATTGAAAAGACAACAGGTCACAAAATTATAGTAGCTGCTTAGCACTATCTAATGCTGCAATGGAAAACACAATGTTGACTTTGAAATGCTGATGAAAATATGGGAAGCACCTCCATCCCATAGGTCCACAGGTAAATCTGGTTAATCATTGTAACAGAACCTCAAGCAGCAGGTAGGAATAGTGAGGGAGGGCACTAAGCAAGGAAGCTCAAGCAGTTGTACCAAGACCTCTACCAGCTGATGGCGATGGTGAAAAAGGACAGGTGGAACAGTCAAATGGACTCTTGCTAGAAAAAGTGTCTTTGGAAAAAGGAGGGTTGATGAGAAAAGGGGACAGATAGACAAAGGATTCTTCAGCCAATTGTAAGCTATAGCTTTATTCTACGTACATATTATAATTACTTCCTTGTTTAACCTTAATTTCTAAACTTGTTTTTAACTAACTGACACTAGTGAAATAAAGACTCCTGCTTCATGACCATTGGGCTGTCCATGTGTTCAAATCTCCCGTTAAGTCATAAAGCAGCACAAGAGAACATAGAGCATAGAACATAGAACAGTACAGCACAGAACAGGCCCTTTGGCCCACGATGTTGTGCCGAACTTTTACCCTAAACCTAAGGTCTATCTAACCTCCACCCCTACCTTATACTATCATTCATATGCCTATCTAATAGCCGCTTAAATGCCCCTAATGAGGCCAACTCCACTACCCTCTCCAGCAATGCATTCCACGTCCCTACCACTCACTGAGTAAAGAACCTACCTCTGACGTCTCCCCTATATCTACCTCCACTCACTTTAAAATTATGCCCCCTCGTAATAGCTACCTCCACCCTAGGAAAAAGTCGCTGGCTGTCCACTCTATCTATACCGCTGATCATTTTGTACACCTGTATCAAGTCACCTCTCATCCTTCGTTCTAAAGAGAAAAGCCCTAGCTCTCTCAACCTTTCCTCGTAAGACCGTCCCTCCATTCCAGGCAACATCCTGGTTTAAAAAAAACCAAAAGAACTGTGGATGCTGTAAATCAGGAACAAAAACAAAGTTGCTGGAAAAGCTCAGCGGGTCTGGCAGCATCTGTGGAGGACAAAACAGAGTTAACGTTTCTGGTCACTCTGCATTCTGCTTTCAAGTTTGTCCTTCCAAAATGAATCACCTCACACTTTTCAGGGTTAAACTCCATCTGCCACTTCTCAGCCCAGCTCTGCATCCTATCAATGTCCCTTTGTAACCTAGAACAATTCTCCACACTATCCACAACTTGACCCACCTTCGTATCGTCCGCGAACCTACAAATCCACCCTTCCACTCCTACATCCAAATCATTTACAAAAATCACAAATAGAAGAGGACCCAGAACAGATCCTTGTGGTACACCACTCGTAACTGAGCACTATGTTGAATATTTTCCATCCACTACCACCCTTTGTCTGCTAAGGGTCATAGAATCATAGAATCCCTACAGTGTGGAAACAGGCCCTTCAGCCCAACAAGTCCACACTGACCCTTGGAGCATCCCACCCAGACCCATCCCCCTATAACCCACACACCCCTGAACACTACGGGCAATTTAGCATAGCCAATCCACCTAACCTGCACATCTTTGGACTGATGGGAGGAAACCAGAGTACCTGGAGGAAACCCACGCAGACACAGGGAGAATGTGCAAACTGCACACAGACAGTTGCCCGAGGGTGGAATTGAACCCAGGTCCCTGGTGCTGTGAGGCAGCAGTGCTAACCACTGAGCCACCGTGCTGCCCAGTTGGGTCAGCCAATTCTGAATCCAATCTGCTACATTTCCCCCTATCCCATGCCTCCTTACTTTCTGCATGAGCCTACCATGGGGAACTTTATCAAACGCCTTACTTAAATCCATGTATACCACATCCACTGCTCTACCTTCATCCACGTGTTTGGTCACCTCTTCAAAGAATTCAGTAAGGTTTGTGAGGCATGATCTACCCATCCCAAATCCATGCTGACTATCACAAATCAAACTGTGCCTCTCCAAGTGATCATAAATCCTAGCTCTCAGAGCCCTTTCCAGTAATTTGCCCACCACTGAAGTAAGACTTACTGGCCTGTAATTTCCGGGGTTATCCCTATTCCCTTTCTTGAACAAGGGAATGACGTTCGCCACTCTCCAGTCTTCTGGCACTATACCCGTGGACAGTGAGGATGAAAAGATCATCACCAAAGGCCCTGCGATCTCTTCCCTCGCTTCCCATAGAATCCTTGGATAAATCCCATCAGGTCCGGGGGATTTATCTATCTTCAAGTTCCTCAAAATTCCTAGTACATCTTCCTTACTAACATCGACCTCCTCTAGCCTACCAGCTTGTTTCACACTGTCCTCCCCTACAACTAGGTCCCTCAGTTGCGAATACTGAAGAAAAGTATTCATTAAGGACTTCTCCTATCTCTTTAGGCTCCATGCACAAATTCCCTTTACAATCCTTGATCGGCCCTACCCTTTCTCTGGTCATTCTCTTATTCCTCACTAACGTGTATAAAAGGCCTTGGAGTTTTCCTTGATCCTATCTGCCAAGGTTTTTGCATGCCCCTTATAGCTCTCCTAAGCCCTTCCTTCAGCTCTTTCCTGGCTAACTTGTATCCCTCCTAGAGCCTTTTCAGATCCTTGTTTCCTAAACCTTATACAAGCATCCTTCTTCCTCTTAACTAGTCGTTCGACCTCTCTCGAGAACCAAGGCTCCCTCACTTGACCACATCTTCCCTGCCTGCTAGGGACAAACATATCAATCACACGCAGCATGCATTCCTTAAACAATCTCCACATTTCTATAGTGCTCTTCCCTGACAGCACTTGTTCCCATTTTGTTACCCAGTTCTTGCCTGACAGAATTATAATTACCCTTCCCCCAATTATAAACCTTACCCTGCTGCATGTACCTATCCTTTTCCGTGACTATTGTAAAAAGAAAGAAAAGAGGACTATCTAACAAAGTTACATAAATCTGCAAGCCATTGAACATTATTGTCCTAAAAGGCATCTGAGCTCTGCTAGGATGGATGTGACTTGAAGGGCAACTTGGAAGTGATCCCCGTTCTTATTATCTTTCTGCCCTTTTATGTCTTTGTTGAAAAACAAGTAACTATAAGTGTATTCTATTGTGTGCTACAACCACAAACAACTAACTGTAAAATTGTTGAGTTCAGTGTCTGGAATCCAGGTTGACCGGACTGCTTTTGTCTGAAACAAAAAGAGAAACTCAGCAAGCCTGGCAGCATCTGTGGAGAGAAAGCAGCGTAAATGTTTCGAATTCAGTGATCTCTATTGAGGACATTTTGGCCTAGATTTTTTTTTAACAACCTCCTTACTTGCTGCCTGCTTGTTACTCCCTCAGTAGGATGTGGTGTGGCGCCTTTTAAAACTTTTCACAGTACCTTTCACGTAAAATTACACGTGACAATAAATTTCTCTATTGTGTTCTAGGTCTCCTCATATCGTTTCATTTTCTTGCCAAACCAATTTGTAACATTTATTGTATCTAGCTCCCTTGTTTTCATATTATGTCCAATAGTAACAGGGACCCAGGGTTTAAAGCAGAAATATGGCATAGTGATATCACACGCAAGGTCTGCATATTGATACTCGAGTTTAGTGGTAAAAATGCAATATCTGATGTGGTCTCTTTACCCTGAATGGGCATAGTGATTGCTGGTGTGGGAAACTTCAAAATACATCCATACAGCTACACTCATCCTTTGTGCCCTTGCATATGGGTATCAGCATATGGTTAAGCAGCCCTTCTGGTGACGTTCGCTCAGGGGATACTCCTTTAAATATACCATTCCCCCTGATGTCATAGATACCCATTGGACAATACGGAAAATAGGTTTCCCTTGGATTAGGCCAATGTTTTCCACTTGGTAGAGGGGTTGGGCATCTGATTCGATCATGGAGATAATGGATCTCACTCCCACTCTCAGGATGGTACTTGCTACACAGCTTTGACCACCAGATCGGCCCTGGTCATTCATCTGAAAACGCAGGCATTCACCAAAACTGGTTACTGTGACTGGTCATGGAGTTAGGAGCTGTAGGTCCAATTGTGTACTTTATCTTATTGGATTTGGACTGGGTTGTGTTTTAGTTGTCCTACTATCCACTGTCCATAGGTGTGACACAGGGCAATCTGTGTCTTTTCATCCACCTCAGCCTGTTCCAGATTTCTGTCATTCAGTTGAGTAACAGACTCAGCAATGCTTTCTATTCCCCTTCTTCCCCCTTAACAAGTCTGTGACTGTCTGGCTGCCTAACTGCGCTCCTGATTGTGTGGCTTGATTTTTTTTTGCTCTCCCTTCACCTTTTGGCTCTTCCACATTAGACTGAACAGTGTGTATGTCTATATTCCCATATTTATTCCCATCAAAACATCACTGACAGCCTTTTCAGAATGACATAATTCATTTACATTAATTGAGTCAGAGGTCTTTGCTTTAATTCAGTTGTGGGACATGGATGTCGCTGATTTGCCTGCATTTATTGCCCATGCCTAGCTGCCTTTAAAAGGTAGTGATGAGCTGCCTTCTTGAAGTTCTATTATTCATTTAGTACAAGTAGATCAACAATACTGCTAGGGAGGGAATTCCAGGATTTTGACCCAGCAACACTAAAGAAACGGAAACAGCGATATATTTCCATGTCAGGATGGTGAGGGATTTGGATGGAAACTTGCAGCTGGTGGTATTCTCATGTATCTGCCATCCTTGTCATTCTAGGTGGAAGTGGATGTATGTTTGGAAGGTGTTGTCTAAGGATCTTTGGTGAATTTCTGCACTGTATCTTGTAAATAGTTCACACTGTTAATACTGAGTGTTGGTGGTGGGGTGACTGAATATTTGTGAATGTTGTGCCACATTGTCTACGATGGTGTCGAGCTTCGTGAATATTGCTTGAGCTGTATTCATCAGGCAATTGGGGCATATTCCATCACACTGTTGATTTGTGCCTTGTTGATGGTGGTAAGACTTGTGGCGTCAGGAGGTGAGTTACTCGCTGCAATATTCCTAACCTCTAACCTGCTCATGTAGCCACTGTATTTAGATGTCGAGTCTGGTTGAATGTCTGGTCAATAAAAACCTCCAGGATATTGATAGTGGAGGATTCAGAGGTAACACCATTGATTTTCAAGGGGTGATGTTTCAATTGTCTCTTCCTGGAAGTGGTCATTGCCTACCATTTGCATGGTGCAAATGTTACTTACATTTTTCAGCCTAAACCTGGATGTTGTCCATTTGTACATAGACTGCTTCAGTAACTGAGGAGTCTTGATAGTGTTGAACATTGCACATTTATCGGCAAAAATCCCCACTAAAGTCCAGCTACTATAGAATCTACTTGTAATTTGATGTATGCAGTGGTTACAATTTATCTTCTGAACATGTAACTTCCATCACCTAGAAGGACAAGAGAAGCAGATACGTGGGAACGCTAACATCTGCAATTTCCCCTCTAAGTCACACACCATCATAACTTCGACATGATATAGTCATCCCTGCATTGTTCTGGGTCAAAATCTTGGAACTCCTTTCCTAATAGCATTGTGAGTGTACCTGCACCCCAACCATTGCAAGAAGCAACTAATCCACAAACTTCTCCAGGTCGATCAGAAACCAGTGATATTGCTTGCCTAGCCAACAAAGCCCACATTCTCTTGATGTACTAATATTAACTAACGTTGGATATGAAAAAAATGTCACTTTGTTTGAGTTCAGTGAATATTTTGCAAAGATTTAGAGCTATTGTTCCTAGATTTGAGATTACCACAAAAAAGCATCTTTAGCTCTTCATATTTCAAAGTTCTGCTGTGAGTCACTTGCCTTTAGAAAGACAACATACAAGCTAATGTGTTTAGAATTCCAATAAATATGTATTGACACGAAAATCCTGTTTTGCTTTGGAGATTTGTAGATTCTCAAATGTCTTTAACTTTTTAAATAGTGATAATAAGTGAAACATAAGAATTTTTATTAGAACCAATTGGAACAGTAATTTAATCACATGCAACAGAAACTTGCATTCATTTTTGATGCAAATATTTTAGATAAACATTTCCATATTTAGCTAGCAATTAGATATCAGTGGCTTAATTTCTTTCTTTTGTTCTGTATGCTGTGGTGGATTTTTAAAATTTTAACAATGACTTACTGTAAAAATTGATCTCTTTAGAAATATCTGTATTTATATTTTGATCTCAAACGTTACCCAAGCAAACTTTGAAGTCTTTTAAACTAGTCTAACTGGAAATCCCATCTGTAGTAATGCTTATACCATGGGTTAATGAAAAAATTGGAATGTTTTATGTTTGAAAATGAATTTATCTGGGAAAAAAAGATGTTGGCTAGAGAACATCAAGAAATTGGCCTGACCACTGGATTCTGTATTTCATTAGTAAAGGACTGTTTTCAATGAGACATAGCCGGAGTATAACCTTCAGCATGCCAGATCTCCAGTTATATATCTGTACTAGATTCGCAAGGGGAACCTGTTAAAATAAGATTTTATATTTTGCAGGACAACAAGGTGCAGGGCAGTTGTCCTTGTTTTTCAAGGACTGTAACTTCCCCCCCCTCAGTGGTCAAGAATGCCCTCAACCGTGTCTCCCACATCTCCCGCAACTCATCCCTCACACCCCGTCCACACAGTAAGAACCAAAAAAGAATCCCCCTCGTCCTCACGTACCACCCCACCAACCTCCGGATCCAACGCATCATCCTCCGACACGTCCGCCATCTGCAATCCGACCCCACCACCAAAGACATCTTTCCCTCCCCACCCTTATCTGCTTTCCGGAGGGACCACTCTCTCCGTGACTCCCTTGTCTGCTTCACACTCCCCTCCAGCCCCACCACACCCGGCACTTTTCCCTGCAACCGCAGGAAGTGCTACACCTGCCCCCATCCCTCCTCCCTCATCCCCATCCCAGGCCCCAAGAAGACTTTCCACATCAAGCAGATGTTCACCTGCACATCTGCCAATGTGGTATACTGCATCCGCTGTACCCGGTGTGGCCTCCTCTACATTAGTGAAACCAAGCAGAGGCTCGGGGACCGCTTTGCAGAACACCTACGCTCGGTTCGCAATAAACAACTGCACCTCCCAGTCGCGAACCGTTTCAACTCCCCCTCCCATTCCTCAGACGACATGTCCATCCTGGGCCTCCTGCAGTGCCACAACGATGCCACCCGAAGGTTGCAGGAACAGCAACTCATATTACGCTTGGGAACCCTGCAGCCCAGTGGTATCAATGTGGATTTCACAAGCTTCAAAATCTCCCCTCCCCCTACCGCATCCCAAAATCAGTCCAGCTCGACCCCGCCTCCCTAACCTGTTCTTCCTCCCACCTATCCCCTCCTCCCACCTCAAGCCGCACCCCCATCTCCTACCTACTACCCTCATCCCACCCCCTTGACCTGTCCGTCCTCCCTGGACTGACCTATCCCCTCCCTAACTCCCCACCTACACTCACCTATACTGGCTCCATCCCCGCCTCTTCGACCTGTTTGTTTCCTCTCTACCTATTCTCTCCTCTATCCATCTCCCACTCTCTCCCTATTTATTTCAGAACCCCCTTCCCCTCCCCCTTTTCTGATGAAGGGTCTAGGCCCGAAACGTCAGCCTTTCTGCTCCTATGATGCTGCTTGGCCTGCTGTGTTCATTCCAGCCCTGCACCTTGTTGTCTCGGATTCTCCAGCATCTGCAGTTCCTACTATCTCTGATTCAATTTTATATTTTGCATCTGCTTTGCATTTAACTGCTAAATATCTCCACTCTCTACTCACTTCCAACACTATTCCTTTGATTCTAGTATTAACGTGGCAGAAAACTGGCATTAAAATATTCTCCGCTCCTTCCCTGCTCTGCCTCGCCTCTTCCACTGACATTTGCCCTGTCTCCTCTCACCCTCACTACTCTTGCTCCTCCCTATGTTCATTCTCTTTTACTTGCTCCTCCTCAACTCTGTTGCCCCCCGCCCCCTTCCCGAGCAATGCATTCCATTCCATTCTATTCCATTCTGATCCCCCTCTCCTCCAACACCTCGCTTTCCCTCCCTTCTCTTCCACTTTATAGTTGCCCAATCTGCAGGTTTTATCATACAAGTTGATTCCTCGAACTGACCTAGCCAATGCAACCGTCTGTTTGTCCATTAACAGTATTTGGATAATCAATCTAAAAATATGTTTACAAATGAAGTAAATAAAAAGTTTCACTATCCCACTTAGGTCTAAGACAATCCTGAAGGGTTGGCAGTATTCCTGCCTGCCTACCTATAATTTAAACTGATGACGAGTCCCACTCAGTCAAATAATTAAAGAAAAAAAACTGGCAAAAAAGTTAATATTTCACTTAAAGCATGAAAACATCAACGACTTTCAAACTGAACAATAGATTTGTTATCTTTTGGAGACTGATGTTTTGGGTGGATGCAAGTAATCCAATGCACTATTTCAAAGAGAAATAGGGAAATTCTCTCTGATATCCTGATCAAGTCAAGATGGCGGCAGGGTGAGTCGCTCCACTCTGCTCACCAGTTCTCCGTCTACACCTGCCCCCATACCTCCTCCCTCACCCCCATCCCAGGCCCCAAGAAGACTTTCCACATCAAGCAGATGTTCACCTGCACATCTGCCAATGTGGTATACTGCATCCGCTGTACCCGGTGTGGCTTCCTCTACATCGGGGAAACCAAGCGGAGACTCGGGGACCGCTTTGCAGAACACCTACGCTCGGTTCGCAACAAACAACTGCACCTCCCAGTCGCGAACCATTTCAACTCCCCCTCCCATTCCTCAGACGACATGTCCATCCTGGGCCTCCTGCAGTGCCACAACGATGCCACCCGAAGGTTGCAGGAACAGCAACTCATATTCCGCTTGGGAACCCTGCAGCCCAATGGTATCAATGTGGATTTCACAAGTTTCAAAATCTCCCCTCCCCCTACCGCATCCCAAAACCAGTCCAGCTGGTCCCTGCCTCCCTAACCTGTTCTTCCTCCCACCTATCCCCTCCTCCCACCTCAAGCCGCGCCTCCATCTCCTACCGACCAACCTCATCCCGCCCCCTTGACCTGTCCGTCCTCCCTGGACTGACCTATCCCCTTCCTAACTCCCTACCTACACTCACCTTTCCTGGCTCCATCCCCGCCTCTTCGACCTGTTTGTTTCCTCTCCACCTATCCTCTCCTCTATCCGCCTCCCACTCTCTCCCTATTTATTTCAGAAACCCCTTCCCCTTCCCCTTTTCTGATGAAGGGTCTAGGCCCGAAACGTCGGCCTTTCTGCTCATCCAGCCCTGCACCTTGTCTCGGATTCTCCAGCATCTGCAGTTCCTACTATCTCCGTCCTTCCTTGTTTTTTTTTCTCCCTTCTTCTGTCCTTCTGTAGTAATTCTATTCCCTCCACCCCTAGGAGCTGGGTCGCGACTGGGAACCACGTAGTGGGAGTTGAACGCACGGTTGTGACTTGCAGCGATGGCGGATTGAGTGTGGGCCGGTGAGGCAGCGGCAGAAGCAATGGCGAGTGCTTGAAGGCCCAGCGCGGGATTGTGGCAGTGGAAAGGAAAGTTGGACTCTCTTAAGTTATCTATCTTTTTTCTTATCTTATTCTAAGTTAATGTGAATGGCGCCATGTATGTGCGGCGAAAGTATATAACTTTTCACTGTATTTTTACATTGAACACTCGTGACAATAAATTATTCAATTCAATGTTTATCCCTCAACTAAAATTAAAAACAGCTTTTCTGTTCTGTTATTACAGTGCTGTTCATGGGAGCTTTCTGCAATTAGCTCTGTGTTTTCTCCATTACAATTGTGACAACATTTCAAATGTACATCATTGATTGTCAAGCCTGAAAAGGTGTTGCACGAACAAACTTTTTGTTACTTTTGTTAAATTTAACGTATGCCCATACTAATTGTCTCTAAAACTTATGTATGTGTCCACAGGCATGTCAATGACAATACCTATGTATTTAGTGTCCATAGGTATAAATCTAACTAACTGCCTTTTTATTTTACATCCGCCCATTTTATGAGTTGAAGCTCATGTTAAGAGTCAATACATGCTTTCTCAGTTCCGACATTTGTTTCTATCATTTTCCTCACGAGATTGTCAGAGACCTCTTATTCTGTTTTAATTATTTTAAACCATTTCACCTTCAAATACCCCCATTATCCTTATTGCCTCTGTGTTCGGCACAGCTAAGATTAGAAATTGCCTTGAGTTGAAACATTCATCACCAAATTCAGCTGCTTAGTGCCCAGCTCTCTGTGCTACAAGTGCCCTTTTGCCTGGTATCTTTAGCGCATGTACACATTTCTGGTGCTTCCATGCTAGATGCTATTAGGTGAGGGCATTAGTGCAATCGAAAGGAATACTCACCAGAAATATAGATGGGCTGATCGTACCAGTAACTTAACTGCATCACTGTTACTGTTCTAGCATTACTGTTTTGGATCTTGATGATCCAGGTAATACTTTCTCTTGCTCTCACACAGGTGTTTCTTGTGTACGATACAGCAGTATATTAACAAAATGACTTTCTACAAATTAACTCAAAATGTCTACCTGCAGTGTGTGCATGCACATCAACAGAGGTCACATGACTATGGCAGACTAGGACAGGCAATTGCACATGTGAAAAGGCCCACCTTGACATCAACTCATGTCATCGTTTAAGCTTTTCATAAGTGGCGTGAAAAGATTCTTGCCAGGCAATAGTGAGATGATGGGGTTTAAGAACATAAGAACTAGGAGCAGGCCATCTGGCCCCTCGAGCCTGCCCCGTCATTCAATAAGATCATGGCTGATCTTTTTGAGACTCAGCTCTACTTACCCGCCCGCTCACCATAACCCTTTAATTCCTTTACTGTTCAAAAATTTATCTAGCCTTGCCTTAAAAACATTCAGCGAGGTAGCTTCAACTGCTCAACACTTGTTAGTTTCCTTGTTAATAGCCATAACACACCATGAATATGGCCATGTGATTACAGCAAATTAGGACAGGCATTTGTGTACATTTTCTGATCAACCTGTTCATAGATATTATAATACACTTCGGAATCAGGTGGGACTTGAACCCAGGCCGCCTGGTTCAGAGGTGGGGACACCAACACCGTACCACAAGAGCCCTCGCAGACATTTGTATATGACTACCTCCAATCCAACACAGACAAACACATTATGTAACAGGAAGGACCACCCCATGTATTATTTAAAAGGATTGTCAAATGCTTTCAGTTGAATTGCCAAATGATGTTTATTGGCCCTTGTTGCATTAGTAGAAGTGCTTGATGATCTGTATTACTATTTAATGTTGTCAGTGTCTTCGAGGTGGCACAGAATGCACTGACTGACCTGATCTTGACATCATGGTTCTTCACAAACCACTTCCCCAGACATCGGTGTAGTAGGTCCATCTCCCTTTGACTACAGCAAGACAGGTTGAATGAGCTGTCAGACTGAGTATCTCCAGCCTTTTCTGTGTTTGTTTCTTAGAGCTCTCTTGTTTCATCACAAGCAATCAAATACTCGACTACTTCTATCCACTCACTTCAATTTTGAGATTTCTTCACTCTCCAGCATCTGTTTTAAAACAGTGGAATCGATCCTCAATTATTTTTGTCACACATTTTGATGAATGTACATTACTCCACAGTGACTTGGTAACAATGTAGTACCCAATAGGTGTTGCTGCTGAATTCCTTTTCAGAATGTATTCCAATAACTTTGCTCAAATAACTGTCTTGTCTACCATCTTAACAAAAGAGAGATTTACTGCTTGTCTGACTGTTTTAAGTTCCCAAGCAAGATTTACCTCCTTCCTTCAAAAGAAAATAAAAATGCTCCCCCACTTGAGTGGGGAGCATCCAGCTTTACACCTTGTTATCCCCCACTTGAGTGCCTTTTACAGAGATTTGCATTTAAAAAATCATTAAAACCAATAAGATTCATGTTCCCTGGCATTTCAAAGCACAATGCTTCAATTTTTAAATTTTTTTTCAATGATATGCTTGCCCAATTAATATCTTCCACCTTGTGATTTTTCATTGTACTCAACTCTAAGATTTCAAACTAATCATCTTGGGCACCAATCAAGTCAGCTGTTCAATTAGACTTTGCAAATTCTCCACATCAGTTTTGGAAGTTAAGCATCATTTTGCGTGGCCGTCCTTTGACTAACAGCAATGGGGCTGACATTTTTCAAGTAGTTTTTCTGATGTAAAGTGACACTTGGTCCATTCTTCCTGTTTTCTAATTGAATCTGCTTAAAAGCCCCAGAATCCTGACTTCAAATTTTGAATTCTGTTTTCATTCCAGGTGTGGTAATGTCTTCAAATTCATTGCTCCTGGCCCCCAAAATCTAACGTACCCATCTTAAACAGACCTGAAAGACGTCCCTAAAATGGCACTAAAATATTGTAAATGTCTGCTTTCAGGTGCAGACAGCCTAATTTTAAGAAGACTTTGATATGACTTTAATCATAGTCATACAACATGGAAATGGATCCTTTGGTCAAACCAATCCATACTGACCATCATCCCAAATTAAACTAGTGTCACCTGTCTGCAATTGGCCCATATCCCTCCAAGCCTTTCCTATTCATGTACTTATCCAAATGTCTTTTAAACGTTGTAACTGTACCCACATCCACCACTTCCTCTGGCAATTCATTCCACACACATAACCTACTCTCTGTGTAAAAGAATTTGCCCATCATGTCTTTTTTCAAATATTTTACGGGGAGAGGTGAAACATGTCTCCTAGTCTTGAAATTCCCAACCCTAGGGAAAAGATACCTGACATTCATCTTACCTATACCCCTCATTTTTATAAACCTCTATAAGGACACCTCTCAACCTCCTATGCTCCAGTGAAAAATGTCCCAGCCTATCCATATAACTCAAACTCTCCATTCCCGGCAACATCCTGGTAAATCTCTTCTGAACCCTCTCCAGCTTAATAATATCCTTCATATAACAGGGAGACCAGAACTGGATACACAGAATCTCTACAGTACATAGAAGTCATTCAGCCCATTTGTATTGTTACCCTTTGTGTCCTATTACGAAGCCAGTTTCTCACGCATCTCACCAAGTTTCCCTCAAGTCCATGTACTTTAACCTTCTTAATGAGTCTCCCATGTGGGACCTTGTGAAAAGCTTTGCTAAAATCCATAAACTACATCAGCATTCCCTCATTGACATACTTGATCACATTTTTTAAAAATTCTAACAAATTTGTTAGGCATGACCTCCCTCTGACAAAGCCATGCTGACTACCCCTAATTAATCCATGCTTTCCATATGGGTATTATTTTGGAGTAAATTATGGAGTAAATTTTCTCCAATAGCTCCTCTATCACTCACCCACTGCCTTGCCCCAACCAAAGCCATCTCTTGAAAGCCACCTTTTCCCTTGCCCAGGACAAATTTGAACTGTACTGTGTTGTGGTTGCAATTGCTTAAATGTTCCCCCACTACAACGTCAAACACTTGTCCAGCTCTCTCCCCAGAATCAGATCCAGCACAGTGCCGTTCCTATCTGGCCCATCTATGTATTGATACAAAAAGGCTCCCGTGGATATATTTCACCCCTCTTAAACCCTTAACACTATGATTGTCCCAATTTATGTTGGGAAGGTTGAAATCCCTTACATAATTACTCGATTATTACTCTTACACACCTCTGAAATGTCTACATATTTCCTCCTCTATTTCCTGCTGTCTTTGGGAGCCTATAATATATCCCAGGAAAGTGGCTGCCCTTTAACATTACTAATTCCTACCCACAAAGCCTCATTTGAGGACCCTTCCAAGATATCATCTCTCCTTATGACAGTAATTGACTCCTTAATTAGTACAGCTACACCACCATGCTTTTTACACCTTCCTCCCTGGAATGTTGAACTGCCAGTCCAGCCCTTCCCTCAACCATGTTTCAGTGTCAAGCAACGCCATTAGCTCAATCTTACTTATTACATTCCGAGCATTAAAGACCATCCAACCTTGCCTTACTTGCTTGACACTCAAAATAGCTGAAATCACTGACTTGCTTTCTTTGCTGTAGCATGATGTGTCTTTGATTCATTGATATTCTGTCTCCTCCCCCTGCCAGACTAGTTTAAACTCCTCCCAACAGCACAAGCAAACCTACCTGCAAGGAGCCATATATGGACCGTTCTGTGGTGCCAAGGCAAATCCTATCCTTCGCAACACTAGGCTCAGGTAGAACCTCAGCATGTAGTGAAACTTGGTCTTTGTGTACCAAGGGTCTAAGCAGAGCTTGATGCAACCACACACAAAGGTGGCCATCAGGATGGGGATAGCATCTGGTAAGTTCTTCTCTCTTCTCTCTCCACCCCCCCACCCTGGCCAGAGCTTTGTATATTGTGCCCCTGTGGACACAGTCTATCTTAGACCTCCAGATGAAATGGAAGATGGCTCTGGTGACTGCAATGGCACAGGTTCAGGAATGGGCCAGACCTGCGCCAGATACAACAATTAGCAGTACCTCACACCTGCTGATCAGGTTTTTACCCCAGTGAAGAGGGAGTGGTGCTCCCAAAAGCCCAGTTTCTGCCTCACTGTGGCAATATGTTCCTCCCAAGCTTTTGCACATGACCTGGTCCCTCCAAACTTTTTTTCCCAGCACCTTCAGGTAATCTGTTTATCCCCTTCACTGTCAGGGCAATCAGGTGGCCCAGTTCCCAAAGAACGTACTTGCTCTTGACTCGATTTACCTTGGCTCCCAAGGCTAGTTAGAACTGGTTGCAGATTCTCATGAGTCTGCGCGCTGACAGTGGATCTGAGCAGAAAACAGCGATGTCATCTTTGTATAGTGAGGCTTTGACCTGCAGGCCTCTGCTGCTGGGAACAGTCACACGCCCCCCTCCACCCCCACTCACGCTCACATCCTTCCTAAATGAACTTGGCAAAAGGCTCTATACAACATACAAACGAGGCAGGAGACAGTAGCTAGGCCAAAGCTAGCATAAAAATCTACCAATTGCAGCTCAGCTTAATCAACGATCTTATAAGTTCTGTTCACAATCATGATACACTGATGATATCGAGATCTTCAAAAGAAGAATCTCAGCTCAGGCTTGTCCTGGGAGCACCACTCTCTGGACCATAGATTTCCCCTGCCAGGCAATGAGATACAAAAATGGCAGTGACGGCATCAAAGCCTGCTGACTTACTTTATCATCTGTCTACTCTGCCAAGTGCCAACACATACTCCTAATACTTATGCTGACTCCCACACCATGACGACATTCGGCACGGATAATGTCAGAAAGGAAGAAAAACATTCCTTTGGTACCAAAATGGCGTTCGCAATGTCAAACTCTGGTGTAATTGTCAAGAAAATTAACATCTTTTAGTAAAATGTCTTTTCCAGAATTTTTTCTTGCACCTGTGAATAAAAATATTTTAAAAAATGTATTTTGATCTTCTCAAAGATTGAGTAAATAAAACAGTTTTCACTCTTTGTTCTTAACAGGTCCTTGAGGAATCGCAAGATGAGCCCATTATGAGCTGACAGCGTGCTAGTTTCCTTATGACTTTACAAATATCTTCTCACAAGCCACTTACACATTTCCGTTTACACAAGAGGTTCATCATTTCACCCACAATGAATAAGCAGTGTGATTAAAAAGATATGCTATGTGCTTTCAGAATATTTGATTCAAATTCATACTAGCACATAAATTAAGCAATAAGTTAATTGAATTTGGCATATAGTTCAGACCATTGTTTCTGATACAATTGTTCTGAGATGTGCTGTTGGCTTTAACGTTTAGATTAACTGCTCAGATTTCCTACTTTAATGCAATAGCATTACAATACAATTCAAGAGACTCTTTGCAATTCACTATTTGCAGATTGAATTAATTATCCTTCTCTCTTGTGGTCTGATTTTGACAATTCACCAGGAGCCTTTACAATCCAGCATAGACTAATAAACGGTTTGCATGCTTGAAATATTACTTCCAAAGCTCCTAAACAAACTCATAAAGTACTGTACATCCTAAATCATATTGCATAATAGCATTTTTGAACATGCACAGTATAATCCATTATTCAGAAGGACGTTGTGATCAGAAGTCTTCAGATTTAACAGCTTTTTTTTGAACTTCTAAGTTTCAATGTTTGTATGTGGCATTGTAAACACACCTGGAATTTCACTATTGTCTTCATTATGTTTTAGTATCTCTTACTCATGTATGGAGCAATGTTACATTATGAATAAGTCAAAAGATATTGCCCCAGATTTTGCCACATTGAAAATAGCAAAGTTGTCAGGCTTGCCAATGTTTTCAACTTCTCACAGAACATGATATATCATTGGCTAGGCCAATGCTCGGTGGTCCATTCCTAATTATCCTTGAGAATGTGGTGGTGAGCGATCATAACATTCCAGTTTTACATGGTAAAATTGTCAACAACTTTTGGCATCCACTTTTGTGCAGTTAAATGTGAACATCTGGAAGTTAAATGAACACCCTTATCCTTTACATAATGCACCATATCATTATCCAAAAGTGGAACAGAAATCAACAGGAATTTCATTTTATGACATGACCTTAAACTATTGTACACTATTCTAAATGGAAGACATATTAAAACATCAAGACTAACAGAGATTTTAGTGCTGTGTTAGGTCATGATTGGCACTCAACAATCTATCAGAATTTGAAAAATTACTTTTACATGTGTGAAGTCTTCTGTCAAATTAAAATTAATGCTGCAAATTATTTTAGAACTTATTTCAGTATACACACTATGTATGTTCTTTCCTTCAATCTCGTGTATGACTTAAGATTTATTTTGCTTTCTGTACAATGTTTTAAATTTACTTTACATTTTCTGATTTTACTTTCCAGTTTGTCTTCGGCAAGGATGCTTCAGTCTGATTGATTGAATGGCCTCTCTGCTACTTGTCAAGTCTGCAGGCATTACATAGGATTGCATACATAAATAGTGTTATTGAGGACGTACAGTACAGAAACAGGACATTTGGCTCCAACAATCCTTGCCAGTATTTTTGCTCCACTTCAGTCTCCACTCATTTTTCCTCATCTAAATCTGTCATTATTACAGCACAATCAAGTGGGCTGCTTTGATGGATGGTATCAAGCTCCTTGATTGTTGTTGGACTGCACTCTTCCAGGCAAGTGGAGATTATCCCATCATGCTCCTTGTGCCTTGTAGACGGTGAATAGGATATAGGGAGTCAGGAGGTGGAGTTACTCACTGCAGTATTAGTACTAGCATATGATATGGTTTGGTAGCCAGTGTATTTATCTGGCGAGTCAAGTTAAGTTTCTGGTCAATGGTAATCCTCAAAATGTTGATAGTGGGCGATTTAGTGATGTTAACACTGTTGAATGTCAAGTGTGATAGTCAGATTGTCATCTATTGGAGATGGTCATTGCCTGAATGTTACTTGCCACTTGTCAGCCCAAGCCTGTCCAGATCTTGTTGCTTTTGAAAATGATTTTTTCAGTACATGAGGAGTCAAAAATAGAGACCATTGTGCAATCATCAGTAAAAAAATCTCTTCTTTTGAACCTATGAAGAGGGGAAGGTCATTGATGAAGCATTAATAATGTCAAAATGTGAACTGCAGAGGTTCCAGCATTAATCCTCGTGGAATACTACTTTCCACCCTCTTCCACTCAGAATAACAATGGTTTAATTTAGCAATTCATTCTACCCATTGTCCCTGAGTACATAGTTGTGATGTTATTCATTCCTCTATTATTGGGCATTTTATCAAAAGGTCTTTACCACTGATGTTAAGCTTGCTAGTCTAAAGATGCCGACTGTCCATTGTCAGCTGTGTGAGCGCTGAGTGGCAAAAACCATTCATGACAAAATACAGATAAATGAGCAAAAACAATGAGTTAATTTGTTTGTTTTAATGGAACACCGGTTCACCACTAGACATCACCTTGGTAAACAAGTTGAAGCTTGTACTAGGAACAGCTATCAGGGGATCTTTAAAAGGATGGCTGCCAATTGAAATGCCTGGTAGTGCTGATTAAAGAGGGTTAAGGTATTTTAACACATATTACTTGACCTAATGATCTCTTCAAGTAGCTATTTGGAATAAACAAGCTAATGCAGAGGCTTTTGAGTGTCATTTAATGGTATATCTCCCTCTATTGTTAATTTGTCTCAGGGTTTCAGAATTACAGAATTGCAAGAGCACAGAAGGAGACCTTTTGGTACATCGTGCATCCTTGTGCCAAGTTCCCACCTTCACCTATAACGCTACACATTCTTTTTCAGATAACAATTCAATTCCATCTTTCATAAAACATTTTTTAAACATAAGACAATCTGGGAAAATGTATCAATACCTCCCCAATATTCTATTAATATTTATTCTGAAATTAAAACAGAAATTCCTGGTGAAACTCAGTAGATCCAGCAGCATCTGTGGGAAGAAAACAGAGTTAACGTTTTGAGAGTGGTCTCTTTATCAGAACTGTTAGCAGCTAGAAAAAAATGGTATTTATGCTGAGATGAATTTGGGGCAGTTGGAGGGTGGGGGGACCAAGTGAGAGACATGACTGAGACCAGAAAGAAAGTGAAAGAGAGAGAGAGAAAGAAAGAAAGAGAGAGGGAGAGACAGACAAAAAGAGAGATGAAATTTGGACCAGAGAAAGAGAGGGATAGTAAACAAGGAAATTGTGGATAATAGCCCAGGACAGAACAAAAGCTGAATAAATGATAGTAAGAGCTAACAGTGAGAGAAAATGAGTGAACTGCATTGAAAGCAACCCATATAACATGATAATACGTCTAGGAATAGGTGAGAATGAGTGACTGTGCTAAAAGCAACCCATGTCATAACAGGGCTGGGTGTAGGGTAGATAAAAGACATGGAAGGATGGAATCAGGTTCTAATGTTATTGAACTCAATGTTGAACCTTAGAGGCTGCAGGGGCCCCAAGCAGAAAATGAGGTAGTGTTCTTTGAGCATGTACTGAGGCTTGCTGGAACATTGCAGCAGGCCTGCAAAAGCAATGTTGGTGTGAGAACATGGTGGTGTGTTGAAGTGGCAGGCAATTGGAAGCTCAGGGTCATCTTTGCTAACAGAACATAGGTGTTCTGCAAAGTGGTCCACTTGAAATACAGGAGGAAGGCAGGAGAAAGGCAAAGCAAACCAACTGCTGCCAATTAGGGGGACAGTAGGTCAAAGTGAATTCTTTTCCCTGATGGTTATGGTACATTTTTCCCCATCTGGAGTTGGTCTACCTCAGCACATCCTATCTCCAGTCCCTCGGCCATCCTGAAGTGTATCACATTTGAGTGTTAATATGGGTTGGAAATAACAAGCCCCAGAAATGTCTGTCAACTTAATTCACAATAAAAGGTAAACAGTCTGTCATTGTTTCTACCAAAAATAAGTCAAGCAAATTTCTCTATTCAAAAATAAAACAAAAATAACATTTAACTGAATAAAGGTTTTAAACTCTGGCCCCTGTTTATAAAAAAGAAAGCTGTGAAGTAATAAATTTCTGGCACGTCGTGTAAGGGTGACATTGAAATAGAGTGGTGCCATATAGCAGCATATCCACCCCCATGAATGAAAGAACATAAGAACCAGGAGCAAACATCGGCAATTCGGCCCCTCAAGCCTGCTCCACCATTCAATACAATTATGGGCTGTGGGGTTGGGGAGCTGATCTCATCTCAGCCTCAACTCCACTTTCCTGCCCACTCTCCATAACTCTTCAACCCACTAATAATTAAAAATCTGTCTTCTTAAATTTATTCAGTATCCTGGTGTCCACCACGTTCTGGTGTCGTGAATTCATTACCCCCATCTCTGTTTTACATCTGCTACCCCTTCTCCTAAAACTGCTGACAGTCATGACAAGCTGTCTGGCTTTGTGTTTATATAAAACAGCAAGGTAGTACATGGACCTTTTAAGGGGTGGCTGAGAGGGCTAAGTTCCAAATGCCAAGGCACGGCAAATCAAGGATGTTGAGAGCATTAAAGTAGGCACTAAATGAGTGAACGCTAAGAGAGTAACCCTGGTGCAAACAATCAGTTGGGTCCTCGGCCCAGCTGGGTGTGCACAATGTTTCTTGGCAGTAGCTCTGCAATGAAGGTTGCCAGTGAACTCCAAAGTGCAGCATTTGGAGTGCACAGTTGTACTGTAAGTCAATTAGTGATGTGCCATGAATGAAAGAACATAATGATGCAATGAGGCTGGTACTACATCTGACACCTATATCTGTGAATGTAGAGTGCAAGCGACTGGTGGGCATGAAGTGTGTCCTGAGATGTTAGAGCCTGGTGTCTGAGATGGAAATCCTTTGGAGCAAGTAGGGAGCTGGCATTGTCAGGCGATCTCCCTGATTTTCATTTTAGAAATTCTCAGCATCTGTGTGGGAGAATGGGAAGTTGCATATCAATGAGATGAGATTAGATAGGAATGGGGTAGTAATGAGCGATACCTGTGCAAATAAGCCACACACCACTCATGAGAAGCACTTGGTTAGAAATTAGACTTTTTGATTTTAACATCAGGAATGTGCTTCCTGGATATCTCACATGACTTGCCCAAATTTCTCACAAGGGCCGAGAAAGTTATGTGCCAAGATTCAGCATCAGTTCTGTTGAACAGCAAATTATCACAGCGACAAGTTACATTCAACTACTATCAAAGATTCCTATTCTTTCGGATAAGGATGGAATCTTATTCGGATCTAATCAGCGTTATCTGTGGTGAGCTTTGTGGCAGAATTGCAGACAAGTCCAGTAAAGACTATCTTGGTGTCAGGAACATGTTGTTTCATGTTTTTGACAAACCATGAGGCAAATTTCTCGTTAGGCAGTGGCAAGTTGCTAATGAAGGGGGATTATTGCTTCTTGTTAATGGCCCAGCTCACCTCGTTAATTTTCAGCTTCCTATCTTACTAGGAGCATGAAACAAGCTGGACATTGTTAGACAAGCTGGACAAATCTCAACATGGAAGTGGATACCTGGTGAATTCAATTTGCCGCTTGATCCAAAAGACCTCCATGTTGCTCACTTAGTACCAACAGCTCTGAGCATTCTCCACAGGCATCAGCCACACCCACAAATAATGGCATCTAACATGGGCCAGTTTCCAAGAAGCCTCAGGCCACATGTCTGATCCAGAATGCTTCTCACTTCAACACTGCACTGGCGACTATCATTGTAAAGCTGCAGCAAGAGTTCTGTACCCTCACTCAGCGACAATCACTCAGCTCATGGACTGGATTAGGCTGTATGTCCGGCTCATTGATCATTGTCATGGTGCTTACTTACTTGGAATCCACCTGGATGCTCATGGAATCCCTGCCTTACATTGCATTGCCTTTATGTGCTTTGTCATGCTGTTTACCATAGACACAAAAGCAGGAAGGTTGTCATGGTCATCAGCAGGCCTCAGCCAAATTAAGGAAGATAGCATTCACTCACAGCCTCAATACAGTAAGTCAAGGGTAGCCTCTGATACCAGTCCAGCTGCTGGGGCAGTTAGTCAGCTGCTTTGGACAAAAACAGAAATTGCTGGAGAAATTCAGAGATCTGGCAGCAGAGTTAACGCTTTGGGTCCAGTAACCCTTCTTCTCGCAAGATTTCCAACACCTGCGGTAATTTGTTTTATTTTAGCTGCTCTGGCCAGTCAGAGTCGGGATGCTGTCCAAATAAGGTGTTAGAAACCAAATGCTGGACAGTACATCATCCTTCAAAGTCTTTTTGTCCTATTTGGGTTGCGTTCTCCTAGAAGGAGAAAGAGACAGGTATTACAGTGGGGAACTGTATTGAATGTGTGAGCAGACAGCTCAGAGTGTGTGCAGGGTTCGTGATGTCAGTCAGGGAGGAAGTTACAAGCAATAGAGTGGTAGAGCGTCAACATTGGTGAGAAGTGGGTGCAGTAGCAGAGATAGACTGAATGTGAGGTAATAGGTAGAAGATGGTGGCAGATTAGTGATGTACCATGATGATGCAGTCAGGCTAGTGTGTGTTGGACGCCAATATCTGTGAATGTAGCGTGCATGTGACTGCTGCGCATAAAGTGTGTCCGTAGATGTTAGTGTTTGATAGACTGTCAGATTGAAGAAGGATACTAACTTTCTTCGTACAGTATTGGGCATTCCTCCAGATGGCTACGATTGCTCTAACTTGAGTCACAGTACGGACCAGACCAGCATGGCCTGGTGCTGTGGCCTCCACTGCTTGTCCTGGAGGAAGAGGAAATCTTGCCTTTGTATCACCCTGTCAAGCAGAACCACCAGGACCATGTCTGTAAAGTAGACCATCAATTTCTTCCATCTACTATGTCTGGGGAAAATGTCAGGTACTGTTCAAGGTTGCTTTGGACTAACAGTGCTTGCCCTGATGTATAAAGGACTTGCAATGTGGCAGTGCAAGGAATGAGTGTTAATTTCAAGATATCCCCATAGTGGTGAGTTTTCACTTTGAACAGAACCTGGTAAGATGGGGCTGGAATAGGATGCAAGGGACACCATGGGAGTGTTGGTAAATAATGAAGCAAATTTGGTAAGTTACAGTGAAAAAAGACTTGCTAGGTGTTGCAGAAAAACACCTTTCAAAATGCTTGATGCAACTGGGGTGGCACGGTGGCTCAGTGGTTAGCACTGCTGCCTCACAGCGCCAGGGACCCAGGTTCAATTCCACCCTTGGGCAACTGTCTGTGTGGAGTTTGCACATTCTCTGCGTGGGTTTCCTCCGGGTGCTCTGGTTTCCTCCCACAGTCCAAATATGTGCAGGCTAGGTGGATTGGCCAGGCTAAATTGCCAGTAGTGTTCAGGGACGTGTAGGTTAGGTGGGTTATAGGGGGATAGGTTTGGGTGGGTGCTTTCGAGGGTCAGTGTGGACTTGTTGGGACAAAGGGCCTGTTTCCACACTGTAGGGATTCTATGATCTATGAACTCACATGGAGCTAAAACAAGTCTTAAGATTCAGCCCAATGTATCACTTCCAGATAATGTGTAGAAGTAAAAACACATACAGAGCATCAAAATGTCAAACAGCTACTCATACAAAGATGTTAGCATTAGAAAAGATACCCAATACATATAAAAACCAAAAGAACTGCGGATGCAAAGTTGCTGGAAAAGCTCAGCAGGTTTGGCAGCATCTGTGAAGTAAAAAACAAAGTTAAAGAGTTCTGAGGAAGGGTCACCGGACCCAAAACATTAACTCTGTTTTTTACTTCACAGATGCTGCCAGACCTGCATGAGCTTTTCCAGCAACTTTGTTTTTGTACCCCATACATATGTTGGGGAAATTGCTGATCCTACCAGAACATGTTTATATCTATGAATATCTCATAGATTTTAAACTTGATACAGGATTAATGTCACCCTCATGTTAGTTTATTTAGCATCTGTAAAGAAATAAAAGTAACAGTCTACAGAGATGAAATGATATTGCATAGGTGGAACAGTTCTCAAAATTTAAGGTAAGATTTAAGGCACAGTGGCTCAGTGGTTAGCACTGCTGCCTCACAGCACCAGGGACCCGGATTCGATTCCAGCCTCAGGCTGTGTGAAGTTTGCACATTCTCCCCATGTCTGCGTGGGTTTCCTCCGTGTGCTCCGGCTTCCTCCCACAGTCCAAAGATATGCACGCTAGGTGGATTGACCATGCTAAATTGCCCATGGTGCCCAGGGATGTTTAGGTTAGGTGGGTTAGACATGGGAAATTACGGGAATGGGTCTGGGTGGGATGCTTTTCAGACCGGCAGTGTGGACTTGTTGGGCTGAATGGCCTGCTTCCACACTGTATGGATTCTATGAAGTTCTACAAGCAATTCCGCAACAAATACATTATTCTCCACTTTGCAACCTACATGATTCATAATCAAGAAATCTCAGTCTTGACCATGTGCCCATGTCTTGACCTTAACATTATTGAAGCAGAAGGAGTTCAACTAGTTATAATGGACAGCAGATAGGTCAAAAAAGAGGCAATTTTGTCCAAAAGACAAGCCAGTTAGAGAACAATTGGCCCCGAAATAGCTATTGTACAACTGGTCCAGAGGCAACTGGTAGAAGACGTCAGTGTGTTTCCTACTTTCATGGCAGAACCCAAAAAGACAGAATCCATTAAAATTACCAAATGTTGGCATAAAACGATTGTTTCATACCTTAAACGAGATGCAGCTCTGTGACACAAGGTTGGAAGTAATGTTTCCCATTTATATTGTCACTGTATAAAATTCAGATAACAAAAAACAGTGAAGTTTTTGAGAAGATGCAGATGAAGCAAAAAAGAAAGAGCTGTGCAATCCTCTTGAGCACACTGATCAAGCTTTAACTAAAATTATTCAGGGACCAACACAGCCTAATGAACAAGATGTAATATTGGATTTTAATTTGATGTCAGATGATAAAATAACACAAGTTCAGGAAGAATGTTTCAATTTTTGTATCTTCCACCATTCCTTTTCATCACTATGGGATTACTAATTGCAGTGGCACAGTTAAATCAAACGGTATGACTGAGGATGTCAACATGTTTAGTTCATCAGCAAGACAACCACAGAGGGTGAATGAAGTTGTTTAACCTGATTCACAGATTGGAATATAGAATTTACACATGTCAAACACAGATATATCAGCAAATTGAGAATATATTTGTTTACAAGATTGAAAATGGAATGCATCAGACTCCCCAGGAGCCAACACAGGGGTCGGATGATGAACATGCACTGATTAAGCACTTGTTCTAGAAGAAATTGGCTAGCTCAGATATCCAGGACACAAAACAAAAAATATATGTTTAACACGGCTGTCTTCTTAACCAGATGAAGTTTATGGCATTAAAGTTTCTCCAGTGATGGTGAAATAGACTGTTAGAAAAATCCGAGATAGTAGGAACTGCAGATGCTGGAGAATCCGAGACAACAAGGTGCAGGGCTGGATGAACACAGCAGGCCAAGCAGCATCATAGGAGCAGAGAGGCTGACGTTTCGGGCCTAGACCCTTCATCAGAAAAGGGGGAGGGGAAGGGGGTTTTGAAATAAATAGGGAGAGAGTGGGAGGCCGATAGAAGAGGGATAGAGGAGAGGATAGGTGGAGAGGAAACAAACAGGTCGAAGAGGCGGGGATGGAGCCAGGAAAGGTGAGTGTAGGTAGGGAGTTAGGAAGGGGATAGGTCAGTCCAGGGAGGATGGACAGGTCAAGGGGGCGGGA
>NC_063335.1:64475843-64520006 GCF_021869965.1 Rhincodon typus | reverse complement strand
TCATTACACTCAGGATTGGCATCCAGCTCTACACCTTGTTATCACCATTAAATAACAAAGCAGCTTTTATTGTATGATATATAGGGTCAACACTGAACACTCAAAAGGTCAGACAAAAAATACAACAGATGCAAATCAAGCTTCCACTGCAATCTCTAAAATCCTTTTGATAATGAGGGCTGAAAGAATGAGATAACTGGGTGCCCTGGTTCCACTAACATGCTTACTTAACTACACTTAGAATTGGGGCAATACGGTTGCTCAGCGGTTAGCACTGCTACCTCACAGCACCAGGGACCCAGGTTCGATTCCATCCTCGGGCAACTGTCTGTGTGGAGTTTGCATATTCTCCCCGTGTCTGCGTGGGTTTCCTCTGGGTGCTACGGTTTCCTCCCACAGTCCAAAGATATGCAGGCTAGGTGGATTGGCCATGCTAAATTGCCCATAGTGTTCAGGGATGGATAGATTAGGTGGGTTATAGGGAGATGGGTCTGGGGGGGATGCTCTGAGTGTCAGTGTGGGCTTGTTGGGCTGAAGGGCCTGTTTCAACACTGTAGGGATTCTATGAATGACAAGTATCTGAAAAGTAAAGCAGAAATTCCAATTTTATTAAAATAAGTTTAGAACTTAGAAAAGAACATTTATATGTTTAAAGGTGGAGCTTACATGATATACAAAAAGTTACAGTTCAACAACACTCATCAGCATCATAATTTTAATCTCCGAAGTAAGAAGCCCATTCAGCTTGAGACTTCCAGTCAACATTGACCCAAATGGTGTATCATTGGTGCTGCATAAAATGGTTATGTAGCTGCAACTTAGTGGGGCATTGGTTTTTCAAGGTCTAAATTTTCAAGATAATCTCCACTTTCCAGATTAAATCTCATTTTGTTCTTTTTGAAATTTTAAAGGAGAGTCATATTGAACTCAAAACATTAACTCTCTCCATCTATGAATGCTACCAGACCTATTGAGTTTCACAAGAAAATTCTGTTTTAATTTCAGACTGCCACCACATTTGTTTTTATTTCAGTGGTTAATTCACTGCCTCTTCTCTTCCAGGAATCCACACCTTAAATAAGTTCTGGTCTTCTGTTTGGCAGAATTTCCATTTGAACCTTTCACCTTGTTCACCTTCATTTCTTTCCATTTCCACCCTAATGTTCAATAAAATGTTTACCAAAACTTGCTTTCACAGCCGCATCTCCCTTAACAGCGACTGATACCCAGGAACTAACGCAATTCATTTCATCCTTCATTCCAGTCAGTATCTTAATGAAAAAGCATTTCTCTTCTTTCCAAGTGCAAATTTCAACAACTCGCAGGTACCAACACCCCTTTGGATTTCCTCCCCTCCCTCCGACTCCATCACTTCTAATCTCACTTCTTGTAACTAAACCATCTGACCTTTCCCTCTCTGATGTTGAACAATCTGTTCTTAGCAAAGGATTCTGTTTTATCTCTTTACGTAATCAGCTCAATGAATTTCAGGCATGGAATGATGTTGAACTCTTTTTCTGTCTTTTTTGGCTCAGTGTTCACTTATAGAGGCATAGAGTCACACAGTAAGGAAACAGACCCTTCAGTCCAGCTCATCAATGCCAACCAGATATCCTAAACTGATCTAGTCCAATTTGCCAGTATTGGCCCATATCCCTGTATAACCTTCCCATTCATGAATCCATCCAGATACCTTTTAAATGTTATACTACTTTGAGAAGCAGCACTCTCTTTGTTCCACTTACTTTCTCACAAATCTCCAATATTGTCCCTCTACGTGGACTGTTCCGTTTTGGTCATTTATCTATCTTTGGTCTCTTCATCAAAAACTGTAGAATCAGTCACTTCAATTTCTCTGTTTCCCTCGCCTGCTGTAAACCATCTCCCTCTGAATGTTTTGCACTTCATTCTCTCATGTCTAACCCTGAATTTGTAATTCAAACAGTTTTGAAGAAGAATGATATTGGACTTGAAACTTTAGTACAATTTCTCACTAGACCTGCTGATTTTTTCTGGCAACTTCTGTTTTTTCTATGTTTTAGTTTAGAAATCTTACTCCATTCAGTAGTCTCTTCAAAACGGAAGAACAGTTGAAGGTTGAGGAGTTGAGACCAACACAACAGGATCTTTATAAATGTTTGATACAAAAAAATGCTATTAATTGCTATCTGTCAAATAGGTAGCCCTCAAAGCTAGTAGTTTACTTGCACTTTCTGTCACTCAAGAAACAGAGTCAGGAGTCAGGGAAAAGTTTCTAAACTAAGTAGCATTTCAATTCAATGTGATTATAGTTGTTTTTCTCCATCTCATCTGTTGACTTATGGCTTCTTACACCTCAGAGACCTCCACTAGTTTGAAGATGTTGTTTTCTTGGCAAATGATAGCTGCTGCTTATTTGCTGTGTTGCTCACGCTTTTTGCACATTACAGATGGCTGAACTTGCTTATGAAACAACATAATCAAATCCCTGTAACTACCTGTGGTGTACTTCAATTCACAATGAGGATAACAGGTTTCCAACAATTCTATTAAGCTTATCCCACGTCTTCCTTCACAGTTGCTCTGCAAGAAAATCTTAGAATGATCTGTCACTTTGACTAATCCTCTCTATTCATCTCATTGTTAAGTGATATTCTCTTCTGAATAGAACAAGGAAACCCTGTTCATTCAATACCAGAAGTAGCTTACATATCCATGAAGGATAACTTCATCAATGCTTGGGTAATTCCTGCTTTTTATATTGATAACAAGTTTTGAAAGCAAATAAATCTCTCCAACAGATACATCATCTGCATTCTTTTTGAATTGAGCTGAATTTAGTGCAGAGTATGGGTATTGGAGGTGGCCCTGAAAGTGGGTGTCATTGCGGTGTTGGGGGTAAAGTGACTGGCTCGTTATGAGCACATGGCAGCTAGCCAGTTAGTGGCTTGGAATCATGGGAATTGTTCAGTAATGGTCATTGGGCATACCATGAGGTGCTAATCTCACCAACACCTAAAACATGCACAGCCAGGAACAGCCAGTGGAGGCAGGTGGTCATGTCTCAGACATGAGCACATGTACTGTTTACCATGGAGAGATTTGCAGCCTTCATAGAGAGTCAGATTCAGTGAATGGATGCCAGTCATAGAGATATACAGCACAGAAACAGACCTTTCGGTCCAACTTGTCCATGCTGACCAGATACCCTATATAAATCTAGTCCCGTTTGCCAGCCTCTGAACCCTTTCTATTCATATACCCACCCAGATGTCTCTTAAATGTTGTAATTGTACCAGCCTCCACCACTTCCTGTGGCAGCTCATTCCATATACACACCACCCTTTCAATGAAAATGTTGCACCTTAGGTCCTTTTTAAATCTTACCCCTCTCACCCTAAAACTATGCCCCCTAATTTTGGACTCCCCCATCCTAGGGAAAAAACTTTGTCTATTCACCCTATCCATGCCCCTCATGATTTTATAAACCTCTATAAAGGTCACCCCTCAGCCTCTGATACTCCAGGGAAAATAGCGCTAGTCTATTCGATTGGGAGAAATCAGACGTTAACATTTCAGGTCCAGTGACCCTTTCCTCGGGACTCAGAAAGGGTCACCGGATTTGTAACATTAACTCTGATTTCTCTCGAACGATGCCACTGGACCTGCTGAGCTTTTCCAGCAACTTTTGTTTCTGATTTTCAGCATCTACAGTTCTTTCGGGGGGTTTTTTTGATAAATAATCAATTCCTTCTGATTTTTTTTAAGAAACTGATGTTGACTCCCATGAAGCAACCATACGATGAATAATCAAATCTTTTCAGCGATTTTTTGTTTGAAGAGAAAATGGTGCTGGTTGATGGGTATGGGTTCAGTGGAGTGAAAGACCTCATCAATGTGAGGGGCGAATCTTGACTGGAAGATAACTTTGCATCTGGAGCACTGCCACACAGTTTCGGTCCCCTTATTGAGCAAGGACGTGATTCTATTGGAGATTCACTAGGTTGATTCTAGTGTTGAAAGGGTTGGCTCATATGGAGTCATACAGCAAGGAATCAGACCCTTCGGTCCAACTAGTCCATGCCGACCTTAATCCCAAACTAAACTAGTCCCACCTGCCTGCTCCTGGCCCATATCCTCCAAACCATTCCTTTTAATGTACTTATTCAAATGTCTTTTAAACATTGTAATTATACCAGCATCCACCACTTCCTCTGGAAGTTCATTCCACGCATGAACCACTCTGTAAAAAAAGTGCCCCTCATGTCTTTTTTAAGTCTCTCTCCTCTCACCTTAAAAATATGCCCCCTAATCTTGAAAACCCCATCCTAGAGAAATGACAACTATCACAAACTCTATCTATATCTTTCATTATTTTATAAACTTCTATCAGGTTGTCTCTTGATGTACAAAGATCTGCATACCAATGTTTTGCCCAATGAATTCAATCCAGCAGTAGCAAGGCGAGGTGGGGGCAGAGTGGGTGTTAAGGTGAGAGTTACTTGGAGTCACCACCAGGTCCTTGCACTGCTCTTGTCAACAAAGAAATGGAAATGTATCTAGTGATGGAGAGGAAATGGCTGACCACTGCATCCAGAAGATTTTCTCAGATTCCTGAGTGTCGATATCAGCTCCTTAACACACTGCTGGTGATCTTGGTTTCGGTAACCATGTTGATTGCATAGGGTTCCACCTCTTTGCAGGAGTCCAGCGACATGCCAAATCCCTCCAGCTCTCTTCAGAGGGCAGTTGCCAAACAGAACCAGACCACAGGACAGTAAATCTGTAAACATTTGAAAGTACATTGTCACAACTCACTGGTCTAGTGTTTCAGAAACCAAGTCCCAGTTTTCCTAAAGTTGTCACTAAAGTTTAAAATAAATAAAATAATTGTGCAAAATTCCCCAGTTGAGCTGATTTTTAGACCTAGGTTGATCGGAAACATGGACCAGGTTTTTGTACTGGACAAGAATTACTATTTATGATAAGCGATTGGACTCTAGCGAAAAGTAAACTGTTGTAAAGCGTCAGCATAAATCATTTACAAATTAAAACACTAATCTCCTTTTAAATTCCCTCTTACACATGCGCACATACATATACAAACGCACACCGGCATGCACACACGCACACGGACAAACAGATAAGGAAAAATGAGTTGTGAACAGAGAAAAACTGGGAAGGCAGTTCAGTGAGTCCAGTTCACAGGTTGTTGAGATGATCATTATGATTCTTATGCTGGTAAGAACATTGCTTTTCAGTTGTCTTTTTACAGATACTTTTACAGGTTTGCAAGAGACACAAGGTGGCTGGTTTACATATAAAAAGTCTCTAATTCATCAATTAAAAGTCACAGCTTATAGCTACTGCTGAAGGAAAGATAAATGTTTTATTCAGGTTTGAAATGGGTTTTGACTACACAGAACAGAGAAACAGTTCCTGAGCTGGTGGAGATGAAATCACTTCTCCCTATATTTTGTTCACAGCCCTAAGCTTTTCAGTGACATGAGAACCAATCACCCAGTTGTTGGCAGTAAAAAGGTTTATGTCATTGACAACTAGTCACCAGTCCATAGTCTAATCAATTTCTTGCTGTCAAGCAGAGCTGCATCGTACACAACCCCTCGACTCCAATTTATCTGAAACACAAACTTCAATTACTTTTTTTTTCAATTAGTTGTTTACGTGATGCTTGACATAAGCATCAGGTTAATTGTCCTGGAATTAAGAGTGTGGCTCATGCATGCATACTGGAAGCATTATACATGAACACATAGGGGCCTGTTCTTTGCAGACAGAAAACAACAGGCTCACACACTGTGAGATAGTAAGAACTGCCAATGCTGGAGTCAGAGATAACACAGTGTGGAGCTGGAGGAGCGCAGCAGGCCAGGCAGCATCAGAGGAGCAGGAAAGTTGATATTTCGGGTCAACCTTGCTGAAGAAGGGTCTCGACCTGAAACATCAACTTTCCTGTTCCTCTGATGCTGCCTGGCCTGCTGTGCTCCTCCAGCTCCACACTGTGTTATCAGGTACACACACTGTGCACGTTTCACTTAATCTAAAAAGGCAACAATCATTCTCTGGTTCATTTATCAGGACAATGCCTTGACCAAAGTGAATATCTAGTTTAAAGTAAAATAAATCATCTGACTGATGCATTCATCATGGCAATCCATGTGCCAATCAATCATCCAATGTCCAAATGTTGCTCCCCTTTACATTGTATGAGGTAAAAGTTAAGTCGCCAGAGTCCCAGAGAACCATAAGCGTGTGACCTCATTAAAGATACAGATTGTGAATTTAATCTGAGGGTCACCATCCCTCAGATGAAGGGCAAGTTTGAGAAAGTAGAAGTTTCATGGTATAAGGATGTCGAGAGAAATACTGGTGAGGTAGAAGATAAACCAAAATTTATTTGAATGGAAGAGCAGAATTTGTTGGGGGTAGGGGAGGGGGTTAATCACTTATTTTAATTAAATCATAAAGAATAATAACTTCAGGTTATGAGAAAGTGTTTATAAAAATTAACATAAGGTGATAGTGAGGAAGATACTATATCAAGAGTAATTCTTGAACTCTGTGAAACAAAAAAAAATTGAGCTAAGTATGTGTACTGGGTTGCATGGCTGTCAACATGGCAGCTGACATGAAATCAAGTCATAATTGTAGATTTCTGTTCTCCATCTTCATTTGCATCTTCCCTATATACATTTGACCCATCTCAGGATTGCAAAATCTGTGCCAATATATTTGCACATTTGATAAGATGCCACAAAAGAAGTTGACACATAAATTAGAGTCCATAGGATTGAGATTAACATATTTAAATGGATTGAGTATTGGTCAACAGATAGAAATAAGGAAGTAGGAAAAAATGGTTTGTTGTTGAGGAGGCAGAATGTAAATCATAGCGGAAGTAGGATCAATGATTCAGTCTGCTTGTAGCCACCCAACTGGGTAAGAAGGCAGAATGCCCCCCCTAAAGAACATAATTGAACCAGATGACACTCCACTACCTGATATTTTATTCTATTCTTTTAGTTTATAATATTTTAGTTAAGTCAATTTTAATTCTCAGCTGTCATTATAGAATCATAGAATCCCTCCAGTGCCAAAGCAGGCCATTCGGCCCATCGAGTCAAAACTCAAGAAACTCTAAAGCAGCTAGAAACAGAGCAGTTGGTCTGATCATTTCAAACAATTGTTACATGTCATGGACATGTTGCTGGCTTGTCCGGGCCAACATTATAACCTATCCCTAACTGTCCTTGAGAAGGAGTTGGTGAACCATCATCTTCAACAACTGAGGTCCTTGGAGTTCAGGCATACCCACAATTCATTTATGGAAGGAATTCCAAGATTTTGACCCTGACATAGTGAAGAGGGGAATAATATAGTTCAAAGTCAGAATGATGAATGCTTGGAGGAAACTTGCAGCTGATGTTGTTCCCTTAAGTCTGCTACCTTTGCCACTTTAGGTTGTTTGGAAAGTGTTTTGGTGAATAGTTGTAGTGGATCTTGTTGATGGTTCACATCATCAACTGATGATCACCTGACTTCCCTTCCCATGCAAGTTGATATTGTGAACGGGTTCCTCTTTTCAGATCTTGTCTTCCTGCCCTTCTAGTCTGTCACAATCACTCTGTTCAGAAAACCCACCATTGACCCTTCTTTCTCTGCAAACCACCATCCAACTGTAACTTCCGTTTCCTCTCTGAAAGTCTTTGAATGCATTGTTGCCATCAATGCTGAATTTCCCTACAAATCCATGATTAAACTTCTCTAATCCAGTTTCTACATTTGCCAGATCAGTGACTCAGCCTTGCCAAAGCTACAAATCATATTGTGTGTGACTTAGACTGTCACAAACTATCCCTCCTCATCCTTTTGAACCTAATTACAGTCTTTCTCACAGCAGAACACAGCATCCTCCTCCACTGACATACCAATCCATGGTTGAGTCAGCTGGGACTGCCCTTGCTCAGTTTCATTTTTGTCACTGCCATCATAGCCAGAGAATTATCTACAAAGATTTCTCTTACTGCCCTCTTACTACCACTCCTGATGTCTCCCAAAGACCTACTCTTTTCTCCTTTTATTTATCACCTAAGTGCTGCCAATGAGTTGACATCATCCAAGCACAACTCTAATTTCCACAAGTACAATGACAATGCCCAGCTCTACTTCTTGACCTCTCCACTGTCGCTGATTTATCATACAGGGCGGGCATCCTTTGTCAATGCATCCGAAAACCGAAAAGACCTAAAAACCATAAATCATTTCAAAAGTGGACTGAATGGACTTGTAGACACACTGTGTTTGGGCCCTTCCAGGGAAAGCCATCTTCACTTAGCCTGATTGGATCTGTACTGACTTCAAAGCGGAGTTTTTTTTTCCAGAAGGGACCTGAACCGGACTACATTGGAAGTGTAATAATAAATGGAAACAGACAATAAGTGCAGAGATTATGCAAATAAAAGTTTACAGGTGTCATCTAGTTTTTGACAAAGACAATGTGAATTCATTCCCCAACTGACTAGGATACAAAAGTTCAAGAGTTAAATGAATATTTTGCTTTAGGCGGTGAGATGATTGTTAAAAGATTTTAAGAGGGTAATATAAATATATCTGAAAATATCATCATCCAAAATAAAAACAGCTGGTTCTGAAGTGTTCAGCTAAAGGATTCCTATTGTAATGCTGACATCCAGTACAGGATGAACAATAATTTCATCCAACACATATTGAGGAGAACCTACAGTTATAAATCTTTGTTACATGTGGTAGTTTTAACAGCTATTAAATCAGCAGTCACAAAACTATGTAAGTCACAGTATATAAGTTGCAGATGCATTTCTCCAAACATTCCCATTTTCATAAGGAATGAAATCATAGATCATAGAAATCATAGAATCCCTACAGTGTGGAAACAGGCCATTTGGCCCAACAAGTCCACACCGCCCCTCCGAAGAGCATCCCACCCAGACCCATTCCACTACACCTGATTTCCCCATGTCTAACCCACCTAACCTAAACATCTCCTAGGCACTATGGGCAATTTAGCATGGCCAATCCACCTACCCTGCACATCATTGGACTATGGGAGGAAACCGGAGCACCCGGAGGAAACCCACGCAGACATGGGGAGAATGTGCAAACTCCACACAGACAGTCGCCCGAGGCTGAAATCAAACCCGGGTCCTGGTGCTGTGAGGCAGCAGTGCTAACCACTGAGCCACCGTGCTGCCCCACTCTGACTAAGTATGTACAGTCTACAGAAAAAATCATGTATGAGCAAAAATTGTTCATTCTAGTCTGTCCGATTTACTTTTGCACTTACACATGCTTTTCATACATAGGCCCAGATTTTCCAGTTTTTGAATCATTCCAGACTGAATACAACCCACAAAATGTGTGTCAAGATCCAGGATAAGTTCCAATGCACCAACTACATGGGACTTGCACAGGATGTTTAAACACCTCATGGCAATTACCCTATTTCTTGCACCCTCCAAAAATGGCTTCAGTCTGAGCTAGAGTTGGATAACAGAGTGTTGCAACTCACTTACTTATATATTTATTCTGGAAATGTTGGAATTAAAACCAAATCTAACCGATTCAACACTCTTGACTACCTCCCTGAATATCCAACTAACCTACCACCCTTTCAACAACCCCTAACTCCTTGACTATCCCCAAACGCCAAGTAAATCCTGATATATTTTACCCTCAACTAAGTACCCCTCCACTGGGCCCAACCTGATTATCCTTCTAACCCTCCAGCAACACCCACCAATTTGACCAAATTGTTTGTCACCCTATCAATAGTAGAGTAAACTACCCTCTCTCTCAACACCCAAGCAGACTCCATCACTTGACAACCAACCCCCCAACCAGGCCTGAATAAACCATGCTATACACTCTACCCACCTATCCCCTCATCTACCTCATAAAATTTGTGTCAATGCCTCTAAAGTATTTGAGACTTATAGTCGTTCACATGCAAGTTCTTGCTGTCTGTTTGACTGGTGTCTGTCAGTTCTTGAGTTGATGTTCCTACTCCAGGGTATGCCTTTCATTTTACTCTGGAAGTCCTTGCTGCATAAAAGTTTCTCCAGGTCCTGTGTCACTGGCACTATGCTGCAGGTTGACTATATTATTGCCTTTGTTTTACCTCAACACTGGCATTGTCATCACTAGTTGTTTGCTGTAAGTGAAAGCTGTTTCTTGTTCTGTGCCATTGCACATCTTTGCAATGAGCTTGCATAGACATTCACACTCTGATGATATAATAGACAAGAACTTTGCTAGATAGTTCACAAATCCATCAAATTTGGGGACCACGTTCACATATATTGGTTATTACAAATCTCATTTTTTCAGGATCCAGATGAGATCTTTTACTATCAGTACTTGCCCTGTATATATTTTAAGTGTAATCATTCAAGGGGCAACGATGTCACTGGCAAGGCCATAATTTGTTACCCATCCCTAATTGTCCTTGGACTGAGTGGTTTGCTAGTCTAGTTCACAGGGAAGTTAAAAGTTTACATTACTGTGGATCGTAAGTCAGATGTAGGCCAGACCAGTTAGAGACAGCAGATTTTGTTCCCTAAAGAACGTTAGTATATGGGTTTTTATAACAATTAATAATTTTATGCTCAGCATTACTAAGATGACCTTTCAATTCCAGAATTTATAAATCTAATTTAAATCCTATTAGGTGCCATTGTGGGATTTGAACCCATCTCCCCAGAGCATTAGCCTGGGCCTCTAGATTATTAGTTCAATGGAATTACAGATATATCACCAACTTCCCACTGATGGCTTCAGCTATCTTTGATTGTTCAGCTTCTAGATTATTCAGCAAGCTCTTTCTAGATTCTGATTGTAGTCTGTGATGGCTTCTTCCATTGTATCTCCACATTTATAGGTTATGTCTTAATCCACCTGATGATACTGCAGGGCAGGTCAAATCCTAGAATGAAATCTGGTTTGATAGACATTTATTATTTTAGTCAACTTGATTACCAGTTACTGAAGCATAGAGAGACACAACAGAACACAAGTTTATTAGAGGAAACTTCTTTTTTTAAAAAAAGATATCTTATGCAGTTAGAAAGATCTTAAAACATATAGCAGAATAAAATTTCAACTTGTTTCCTGACACTATCCATCACAGAAATTTAAGTCCAGACAAATTACAGACCTATCAAATCTTTACATTTTGCTTAATTGATCATTCCCAGCTTTTTTCTGGTGGACTGTGGATTCTTCTTTCTGAAATATTCACAACATTGAGAGCTTGAACTTTCTCAGCTTTTAATGACCTACAATTTATAACCAAATATTCCTGGCTTAGAAGTTCTACAAATGGAACTTTCTTTTGAGGTAATTGCATTTTTCCTGACCTGCTCTAAAAATTACCTTTCTAGACAGAAATTACACTTATTTCTCATCCCAATCAGCACTAATCTGAACGGCTCTAAGAAAATTCAGAGACTGAAAGTTTTAAGCTAAAAATCAACCCTCAATTATTCTGAACTGAAAACAGTGGCTTTCAATGTTTGCTCTACCAGTCATAAACCATCATAGTAAAAACAGGCTTCTATTAATATTCAAATTATGTTTATAATAGATATAAATATAATATATATCTATACATATCTCACACATCTTTCATCACTGTTAGCAGGTCATCTATTATTAGCAAGGTGCTTTCAGCTGCCTATGCTCTAACCTCTGGAATTTTCTCCCGAAGCTTTACAACTTCTCTGGCTCTCGCTCTTCCATTAAGATGCTCTAAAATCTACCACTGTTTCAATATTCCTTGAGGTGGCTTGACTAATGTAATAATGCTCCTGTGAAGCACCCTGGAACTTTTCTATATTAAAGATACCATGTAAATGCCAGTTGTTCTTGATCCTAGATTTACAACCCAACACTAGAACACTCTTCTGAGGAAGGGTCACCGGACCCAAAATGTTAACTCTGACTTTTTTCTTCACAGATGCTACCAGACCTGTTGAGCTTTTCCAGCAACTTCAGTTTATGTATTAGAACACTATTACTTGTAGTATGTCCTGTTTCAAGTACAAGAGCAAGTCAACAAACTCACCTCAGCTTTTGAGCATAGATGGAGTAGCCAAATATAACAACACACTATCACACACTTGGGTTAGATTGCCCAGAGGCTGAACTTGTCTAGCCGTATAAATATAGCGGCTACAACAGCAAGTCAAGAATGAGGAATTCTGCTGTGAGCAACTCACCTCCTCACTCCACAAAGTCTATCCACTATCAAAAATGCACATGAGCAGCGTGATGGAATGAGATATCTGAATGAGTGCAACTCCAGCAAAACTCAAGGATCTCAACACAATCCAGTATAAAGTAACTGCTTGATTGACACCTCACCTATCATCTTCTGCATTCAGTCACTCCACTACTATGAATAGTGGCAGCAGTGTACCATCTACATGATGCACTCTAGCAATTCACTGAGGCACCTTACAACTACAGAGCCTCTTCCATCTCAGAAGAAAAAGGCAACAGATACATGGTAATATTGTCACCCCCAAGTTCCCTTTCAAGACATACACTCTACTGACTTGGAACTATATCACTGTACCTTTCCTGTAAATAGGTTGAAATCCTGGAAATCCCTTCCTAAGATAAAACTGTGGATGTACCTACACCAGATGGACTGGTTCAAGAAGGTGCCACCACTAACAACGTCTCAAGGGCAATTAAAAGTAGGCAAAGGTAAATCATGCCTACATCCTCTGAAATTTTTTTTAGAAAACTTGTGGATGGACTGTCAGATGATTAAAGTCTCAGTTTGTTAGTTTCCTTTATAACACAAGCAGAAGCCACCCAATGTTCGGGTACTGCAATGGAACCTCAGAATGAACCCATGCAAGCTCAAACTACTCTCATCATGTTTGTCGATATCAAAGTGCAAAATCTCACAACAGGATCTCACAACAGTCCAGAAATCTGTCCTCTGATAGTCTGGATGAATTAATGAAGCCTTGAGATGGCAGCAGTGACTTAGTGGTGAATGATTCTGCTTTCCCTTCTCAGGACACTGTGTAGGAACACTACACAAAACTCAAAAATAGGCATAAGACAAGCACTAAGGAAATGTAGAAGATTGTTTGATTCTGCGTGCGTTATTATTAGATAGTTTGGCTTATAAAGTTTCTTTGGATTCTTTACTTTTGTGGTGATATTAATATCAACATTGTAGCTGAGAAGACGTGATCTCCAATTTCACAAGAAAGGTAAGGCACACGTCTGTTTGTGAATGGGAACTGACATTGAATTCGCTGCTGTCACTCCAAACAAGCCAAACCTGGACAATTCAGCCAGCAGGGGGCTATGTTGGTTTCTTCCTGTCTGTTTCCACCTATTTCTCTTTTTCCTACCATGCATTATAGGTTGTAGTTTTGGGACTGTGTATGCAGCAGCCACTGACAAATCATGATACATTCTCTAACAAATACTGAAAGGCTCTTTCAGAGTGTAACCAGATGACTGAAGTGTTGCATGAGCACCACAGCATCTGCTTGATGACATTTCGTGTATCAGGTATTTTGACATATGTTTGCAATGCCAGGTCATGAGCCAGCTGGTCAGTGTGTAGTCTTTCTCATTTTTATGGTGGCTAACTGCTAGTGGTAAATTGGATTGCCAGACAGTGGAGGTGTTGAGATTATTGCCAGGACGTTGGGCACCAGCTCAATATTAAGAGAATAGAATGCCTACTGTCTGTGGTATATTGCTAAATTTTTCAGTAATGCCTGCACATGCGCTGGCAAATAATAGAGAGTATGCAACTCATCTTTGATTGATGTTATCCCTAACTTATGCTAACCTTCTTTCTTGTTTAGTGCTTGAATTATATTTCAGGAGGTATATTTGTACTCTTTAGTCCTTTCTTGCAACTGAAAGCCTTTCTTCACTCACCAACCTACCTGACATCTGAATGAGAACCTGGAATGAAATTCAACACAGTGTCTGTCCTTTTCAAGTCCATCAGTTAGACACACCATTGTTCTGCCGTTGTCACATTCTGATCACTTTATCTGAACTATCAACATCCTTTCTCCACCAGCACCCGACACCCACCACCCCAACACCATTCCCCCCCAAACTATAGCATAAATGCTGTCCTCTCCGCACTTCACTTCAGCTCTGATGAAGAGTAATCTAGACTCAAAATGTTAGCTTGCTCTCTCAACATGGATTCTGTCTGGCCTGCTGTGATCTTCGACATTTGTTGTTTTCAGTCTGGAATCAAATTATCTCTTTTTAAATACTCATTAGACAGCTTCAGATCATCAGCACTGTATTTTCACCAACTTCCTTTGGTGATGGCTCATTCATGATTATTTCCTTGTAGTTCTTGATGACTTATTTTCTGCAGTTTGGACTCCAAACAATCCATCATCCTCTTGTAGTTTCTCTGATTAAGTGTGAACTTAAAGGAATCTACTTGGAACATTTCATGCCTTTAGTTTTCTTACGTGCTCAGTTTTCAGAATTGTCACACCCTAATTCCACATTGTGTAGAATTACATCATTAAACCATAATAAATTGCACAAAGAATTCAGAAACTCAAATCCCTTAAAGTTTTTTCAAGCCAAATACACTGCACTGCTGAGCTCTACTTCAAAATAACCTCTGGCACATACATCCACAACATTTCAAAACAGAATATTCACTTGTCTGTACAAATCTTCAGACAATAACCAGCTTACACATACCAAACTAGCTCTTCTTTCAAGTTCAGACCCATTCTATCTTACATTGTATTCCAGCTCATCCAAGTTCAATTTCTTGCTGCTCAAGCAACATCATACAAACGTAAGTATGTTACTACTCTCACAAGGGTGGCACGGTGGCACAGTAGTTAGCACTGCTACCTCACAGCGCCAGGGACCTGGGTTCGATTCCAGCTTCGGGTGATTGTCTGTGAGGAGTTTGCACATTCTCCCCGTGTCTGTGTGGGTTTCCTCCCACAGTCCAAAGATGTGCAGGTTAGGTGGATTGGCCATGCTAAATTGCCCAGAGGGATGTGTAGATTAGGTGGGTTATAGGGGGATGGGTCTGGGTGGGATGCTCTGAGGTTCGGTGTGGACTCGTTGGGCCGAAGGGCCTGTTTCCACACTGTAGGTGTCTATGAATTTATCTGATAACCTAATCAGGAATTTAATCTGCTCTCTTAACTACTTCATCAACTGAAATTAGAACATAGAACATTACAGGGCCTTTGGCCCTCGATGTTGTGCCGACCTGTGAAACCAATCTGAAGCCCATCTAACCTACACTATTCCATTATCATCCATATGTTTATCCAATGACCATTTAAATGCTCTTAAAGTTGGCGAGTCTACTACTGTTGCAGGCAGGGCATTCCATGCCCTTACTACTCTCTGAGTAAAGAAATTGTGTTTTCCTATAAAATTCATAAGACAAAACTGAGCTTTACACTTTAAAAAAAAGCCCAGAAGCTCCCCCTTTGCAGGAGGCACAGCTATGGAAAAACTAGCTTGTCAGAAAGGAAGCTTTTGAAATTAAATAATATTATATTTAAAATATACATTGGATAACCAATACGCAAATCAGTAGCGAAAGTGAGGTGTGAAATGTTGGTTCTAGCAGTTTTCCAGCAATGCTAGTTGTACACAGAGCAGCAGGAGTGGTTACCCAACAGCTAGCACATACCCAAAAAGCACTTTTTCTATCGATTGACCCCTACCTGAGTTACGATGCTCTCCACCCTCACTACCACATTCCCATTCATTGATTCTCACAGCTACTTCTGTAACTGGTAACTGCGTTTTCCTTCTTTCTTCTATCTCCTCCCCTAAATTCAGACTCTGCTTTCTCACCTAGCCTCCAATCTTCCTCCCTCAGTTCAGATCTCTTCAACTTCTGATCAGTACCCTCCTTCAGTCCCTTTCAATCTCTCCCTCTCTCTGCTTCCTAACTCCAAGTGCTGAACGCCTATTTGTCTAATATTTAGCCAGTCTCTCAAGTTGACTGACAATGGCAAAGTGTAATATAATGGGATTCATGTAATTCATGATGATGTAACTTATGACTAGACTCTAGAATGAGTAAGTGAGAGGAGAGATCGTAGCACTATGCAAGTGAGCTATATTCAAGAACCTACTATGTATAGATGTAAATAAGTGAATGTTACAGTAGATAAGGAATTGAAGAGCCTTAGTTAGAGATAATGATCAAGCAGCCTTAGAGATAATGTATGTGCAAACATCCTCAGCCCAGATACCCCAGACTGATATATCAATGTGAGGGAGCAGTATTGGGTCAAAGCACAAGATTAGGCATGAGGAATTGGAAACAAAAGACATGTTAAATCAGGACCAATCATGTTAAATCAGGACCAATGTTAAATTAAGCATGTCCCAAAGAAGGTCTATTCATCTAAATTTCTCAAGTGCAAAACCGTTCTCTCGCTTTCTCAATAATAGCAGGATCTTTGTATATTATACCTAACTACATTTAAAATTACTTAAATACATAGGAAATGTTTCAGAGCTTGATTTCAGACCATTTGTTGCAAGTAATCTCTTTTTTCTTTTTATTGAAGTTTTTCAGCAAAGTCAGGTCAGGTAAACGTCACTCAATATTTACAGTGATTCAATTACAAAATACTTTTTTTTTCATTTCCTTTTAGTTCAATCCAAGTTTTTGATCTTTTAATACTTTTGAAAGAACCTTTAATATTTTGATTTAGTCCTATGTTTTCTAGCTTGGCAACATTTTTTAATTATTAACTCGTCAAGCGTATTCAGATTCTATCCCACAATGGAATGCTTTTAACAGTAATTTTAGAGATCAAATAATATTTTTCCATAAACCTCCATGAATTAAGAACCTCAGCTTGTTCAAGTTTAGTGAACATTTGTTAATCTCAGAACTAGTTGTAAATTCAAAGATTCATTTCAAACAAGTTTACATTTTTCTTTATGTTCAGTTTCTAAAGGACGCATACCGGTTCAGCTATTGTTACAACTACTGCTAGATGTATCAAGTTTTTTCATGTTGGAACTAAGCAAGGGAATTACATGCCAATAAGCATGACCACAAATGTAGCTAATCTTCTAAAATAATTTTTTTTCAAATTTATTACCCCAATACAAAGCTTCAAATACTTGCAGCATGTTTCATGAATTGGTGTAAGGAAATCAACTTCCACAGCATTTTCTAACATAAGTGTATCATATCATTATTTGATTTTTATAAAGTCAAGAAAGCCAAGGTAGATCTTTTCTGAAATATCCAGAAGAATGTTTTGAGTCAGTATGCATGGAGGTGTAGATAGGAAAAGGTAGTTTCATAACTGCATGGTACATTACACATGTTTTCCCTTCTTTTAATCTGGGAAGACCATTTTGAATCTTGACAGTTTTTCCAATTCATGCACAACAGCTATAATAGGCACAAAAAGTGGCTCGTACCATAACCAGAATTAGAAATTAAAGTTTTGCCATGTAGAAAATAAGACCTAAATAGCAACAAAAGATAATGCATCTGTCAAAATACAAGATAAATGAAAATAAGGACATAAGATAAGAAATAGGAACAGGAATAGACCATTCAATAAGGTGATGGATGATCTTCCCCAAGCCTCATCTCTTTATGTCTGATCATCATGGTGGTCACCTCTGCTAAATTTAAAAAAAAAACTATCTCCTCTTGAAATTTCAGTGGTCTAGTCTCATAATTCTGTGGAGTCGAGAATTCCAGACATTCATTGCCTTTAATGGCCACTAGTTTGAGATTCCCCACCAGTGGAAACATATGGGTAGCATGGTGGCTCAGTGGCTAGCACGGCTACCTCACTATGTCATGAACCTGGGTGTGATTCCAGCCTTAGGCAACTATCTCCCAGTGTCTCTGTGGGTTTCTTATGGGTGCTCTGGTTTCCTGCCACAGTCCAAAGATGTGCAGGTTAGGTGGATTACCCAATGGAAATTCAGGGTTACAAGGATAGGGTAGTGGGGCGGGTTGCATTTTGGAGGGTCGGTGTGGACTCGGGGGACAAAATTGCCTGCTTCCACACTGTACAGATTCTATGATCTTCTCAACATCTACCTATCAGCCCCTCAAATTCTTGTAGGTTTCAATAAAATCATTCCTCATTCTAAACTAATAATGAATAAAGGCCACACTGTTTAGTCATTTTTGATAAGTCAACCTCTTCATCTCAGGAATCAGCCTAGTATACTTCTTTTGAACTGCCTCCAATGTATCCAGCGTAACAGCTTGCAACTGCTCAAGGAAAATAAAATCATTAAAATGAAAGCCAGAAATACAAGCACAGCAACTGAAATAAACAGGGCAGAGATATTGGCCAAAAAGCAAGGTATGCTGGGAATACGTCAGCCAAGAGGCACAAACACAGAGACAATACTGCCTGAAGACAGGCCCTTGCAAGATTCAAGCGCAAACAATTGAAAACCACAGAGGCACCAGAACACAATATAGGTGTAAAAGAATAATTCCACATTTCCTGACAAATGGATCACCATTAGATACATTGGACAGATGTGCCTCAGTAAAACAAAAGACCAGGTGCATATTCTGGGCCAAAAGCCAGACATCCAGTCTCCAAAGCAGACACATCAAAAGCCATTGAAAGCCATTAACAACATTCCAAGGTGGTACTGGTCAAGTCCTTGGAAAATTCAAGACGGTAGCCAATAAAGTATAAGAACCTGGCCCTGGCAGGGCTCGAGCTGGACTCCCACTGTCCAGCCTACTGAGAGGCCCGTGGGGACACAGCAAAGACTAGAGCAACTTACCCTCTGACCAGAGACAGAATAAAAAGGAGCAAACCAAAGAATTCAATGAACCAATGAAAACTATGAGTTTCTGGGAAGTATTCGAATTCCTAATCAATCAAGAGGTTACAAGTAGAGTTATTAAAGTTAAAACTGTAATAGTTTAAATCTTATATTTTTCACCTTCGAATTGTTACCAGCTGCTTCAATTATTGCTGACTTGTGCTGTACAGTCCCTTTCCCCTGATACCCGCAAAGGTACCTGGGTAAATTAGTTTAGTTTTTATTGATCGAGTCCGCAGGGTCCTAGAAGCACCCAGTCCCAGTCTACACCTGTATATCCCTTAAATATTGGGACCAAAACTGTACACAGTTACAATACTCCATATGCAGTCTCTCAAAAATCCTTTACAGTTGTAACGAGACTCCCATTTTTAAACTTCAACCTCTGAGTAATAAAGACCAAAATTCTATTTGACTTCTTAATTACTGCACATTCTTGCTAACTTTTTGTATTTTGTGCACAAGAACACCAAGATCCCACTGGGCTATGCTTTTTGGAGTCTGTCCATTTAAATAATGTTTGGATTTTGAGTCTTCACATCAACATGCATGATCTGACACTTCACTGCATGAATCCTGTCTGCCAGGCTTTTGCAAATTCACTCAGCCTATCTGTAAGGAATCTCATCAGAACATGTCTCCTCACCTATTTTTGTATTGTACCAGCAAACCTGGATACTCAAAACTCTGTCCCCTCCTCCAAATGATTAACATAAACCTTAATAATTGACACCTTAAGACTGATCCTTGTAAACTCCACCAGTTACATCTTTTCAACATGAAAAAGGTCTATTATTTCTGACTCTAACCTTCTGAGTGTTGTGGAAGTTAAAAAAAAATCAGTGATATTTACCTATAAGATCGCTCTATTTTCCATGGCTGTACCATCATGTTTCTACACATTGCATCAACTCATCTGCTGCTAGAATCCTCGTTACTGTCGTCATTAACCCTAGACTTTATTGCTCCAACATACTCCTGGCTACCTCCTGCATTCTGCTAGAAATTAGAAATATGCTTAAATATATATGTACCAGTATCTAATCAACTTCAAACTTGTAATAAATAGATTTGTGTTGTTATTTCAAGTTTACTGGAGGCTGCTGGACATTCCACCTTTCCAGAAGCAAATATGTAATGATTGTTCTTGTATAATAAAACTTCACCTTGTTCCAAAAGTGGTCTATGGACAGATGCAGCTTAGTGGAAGCACAACTTTAAGATACTTAAAATAACCGCACTACAAAGCTATATTGATCTTGCCTAATTAAAATGCTTGCTAACTATATTAGCTAATTAATGCGCAGAAGCGCAATCAAAGTAACTTAAGTGAATAACTATGCTTCAGTTGTCTGAGGTGGCATTTGAACAGACTGGAAAGCCATCATATAATGTTCATTCTTTGGCTTTAGGAGTAGTTTTAGGCATAAGTAAATGGTCGTAAGACAATTACCGAAAAAGAAACCTCTGTAAATTAGTTTTGAAGTCCAGAGCTGCAATCTTTCTTGGAAGAGAGAAACTGATCAGGGAAAGCCGCATGAGATGCAACAAGGAACATGAGGCATTTTAAAAGTTCAAGTGATATGGGTAGGGGAATGACATGAAAGGTGGGCTCTTCCACCAAATTAATCCTCAATTTTAATCATTTCGCCATGGGTGACCATCCTATCAACTGCCTAAATCTTGAACTCTGGAATTCTCTCCCTAAATATCTCTGGCTCTCCTTGGATGTCTCAGTTCCTTTAAAGCATTCCATGAACACTATCTGTTTAACAAAGATCTTAGTCAACTGTCCCAATGTCACCATGTGTGGCTCAGGGTAAACTTTTGCTTTATTTTCGCCCCTGTGAATTTCCATGGAATGTTTCACTGTGTAAGAGATGTTACTATAAAGGCAACTTACTGTTCAAAGAATTGCATTTTCTAGTAAAATGTTACCATGGTAAAAATGAAAAGGTTTACTAAAGTGACACAGGATCTACACAATATTACGATGCATATTGCACTTAAGTTAAACATTTGCCAATCTATGGAATGATCTTTAGAAAAAGATAATGCATAGGAGTTGACATTCCCATTTGAAAGATCCAAGAAAATTGACAGCATTTCAGGAGATCTAACTATAAATAAACAAAACAGAAGTACAAGAGAGAAGTACAACACAGGAAGAGGCCCTTCAGCCCTCCAAGCCTGTGCTGGTCATCATGCCCTGACTAAACTAAAAAAAAACCTTCTGCCCTTATTCGGTCCATATCCCTCTTTTTCCTCCCTATTCATGTAACCATCCAGATGCCTCTTAAATGTTGTCAACATGCCTGCTTTCACCACCTCCTCTGGCCAGGGCATTCCAGGCTCCTACCACCCTCCTTTCCTCACACATCTCCCTTAAACCTTTGCCCTCTCACCTTGACCCTGTGCTCCCTTATAATTGAAACTTCAACCCTGGGTAAAAGCCTTTGACTATCCACTCTATCTATGTCTGTCATAATTTTGTAGACCTCTATCAGGTCTCCTTTCAGCTGCCATCTTTCCAGTGAAAACAATCCTAGTCTTTTTAACCTTTCCTCATAACCAATGCCCTCAAGAACGCGTAACATCCTGGTGAACCTTCTCTGCACTGTCTCCAAAGCTTCCACGTCCTTCTGGTAATGTGCACATTACTGCACACAGTACTTCAAATGCAGCTTAACAAGGGTTTTATATAGCTGCAACATGTTTTGCCAACTCTTGTACTCCATGCCCTGGCCGATGAAGGCAAGCATGCTGTATGCCTTCTTAATGACTTTGGCCACCTGCCTTGCCACCTTTAGGGAACTGTGGACCTGCACGCCAGATCCATCTGTATGTTAATGTTCCTAAGGGTTCTGCCATTAACAGTATAATTCACACCTATATTTGATCCTCCAAAATGCATCACCTTATATTTGTCTGGATTAAACTCTATCTGCCATTTCTGTGCCCAAGTTGCCAATCTATCTATATCCTGTTGTATCCTTTCACAATTGTCGGCACTATCAACAACTCCACCAATCTTCGTGTCATCTGCAAACTTACTAATCAGACCATCCACATTTTCCTCCAGATCATTTGCATGTACTATAAACAACAGAGGACCTAAGACTGATCCCTGCGGAACAGCACTAGTTACCGGTCTCCATTCTGAAAACCACCCTTCCACCGCTACTCTCTGTCTTCTATCACCAAGCCAGTTTTGTATCCATCTAGCCAGCCCACCCTGAATCCCATGTGATTTTAGTTTTTGTACCAATCTGCCATGTGGGACTTTATCAAATGTCTTACTAAAGACCATATAAACTATATCCATAGCTCTTCCCTCATCAATTATCTTTGTCACTCTTCAAAAAGTTTGATCAAATTGGTGAGACATGGCCTTCCTTGTACGAAACCATGCAGCCACGCTAACTAGTCCATTTTCTTCTAAATATGCATATATCCTGTCCATCAGCATCTTCTACAAGAGCTTCCCCACCACAGATGTCAGACTCACCAGCCTATAATTTCCTGGATTATCCCTGCTTCCATTCTTAAACAAGGGAACAACATTGGCTAATCTCCAGTCCTCTGGAACCTCTCCTGTGGTCAAGGAGGATGTGAATATACCTGCTAATACCCGAGCTATTTCTTCCCTTGCTTCTCACAGTAACCTGGGATAGATCCCAATTGGCCCTGGGGACTTGTCTACCTTACTGCACTTTAGGATAACCTAGATTTCCTCCTTTAATACATTGACGTTCTGTAGAGTATTCACACACTCATCCCTGACCTCAACATCAGTCATGTCCTTTTCCTCGGTGAATACTGATACAAAGTACTTATTAAGGATCTCTCCCACTTCCTGTGACTCCACATATAACTTCCCTCCTTTGTCCTTGAAGGGGTCTACTCTTTACCTTGCTACCCTCTTTCTTATAATATATGCATAAAAAGCCTTGGGATTTTCATTGATCCTATTTGCTAAAGACATTTCATGGCCCCTTTTAGCCTTCCTAATTCACTGTCACTGTTCAGTTTGTCACTGCCTGGACCTCTCATATGCTTCCTTTTTCCTTTTGACTAAGTTTACAATTTCACTTGTCATCCATGGTTCCTGGATCTATTAACATCTATTCTTTTTTGTTTTTAGTTTCATCTTAAAAATGTACTTGCCAAAAAATAGTCGTTCTATACTGCTCTTTATAAGCTATAGTTATGTATTGCAAAATGTTTGGTTTTGTTCAATAATATTTTGTCACGTATGTCAGTGCACACAGGTATCATGAGGGACAACTTGACCGGGAAGAGAAAAATGCAAATTATCAGGCCCCACAATATTGTATCAAGAACAGGATCACAAAGTAGCATGCATTTATGTCACAAGGATCAAATACAGTGGTTATTATAAATCCTAGCAAAGGTAATTGGTTATGATATGTGATTAATTGTCACCCCGATTGAAATGCAAGCAACACAGCTTATTTTAGTGATCTCTGTATCCTGTCTTATGTATCTTTTTTAATTCAATAACATAGTAAGGTGCCTTATAACACGTTTCATTGTATTTTTCTTGTAAAAGTACACATGACAATAAATTCTAAATTCTAATTTCCAAAGACCGATAATTGTTTAAATAAAACACTATGATAAACAAAATACAATATTTATCATAATACAGCAGATACCCTGTGTTTACTAGAAATTATATGTGTTGCATGAATTGCTAGAATTAAGACACCATGCTATGCAATGTCACAACAATAGCATGTGCCAACAGCATACATGACAAACTCACTGCATGTGCTTTGACCAAATGGCTATGTTTAAAGACTAAGGGGAGTACTCCAGTCTAAGCAGAAGCTGAAATGGGAGGATCCTTTACAGAAAGTAATACAATGCTGGTCTGAGGCACCGGAACAACATCTTCGGGACTGCTTGGAATTTGTGGACTAGACTATAGTCAATGGAAGACCTAGATAAATATGCCACCACCATCACGGACTTCATTAGCAAATGCGTGCAGGATTGTATGCCAAAGAAGTCAATCTGGGTGTTCCCCAACCAGAAACCTTGGATGAAACGGGAAATTCACTGCCTACTGAAGACCAGGCGTGCAGGATTCAAGCCGGATGACCCAGACCTATACACAAAATCCAGATTTGACCTCCGCAAGGCCATCAGAAATGCCAGGAAGCAGTACCAGACCAAGTTAGAGGACCAAACCAACCACATGGGCACCCACCACCTGTGACAAGGCCTACACAACATAATGGGATACAAAATGATGCACAGCATGATAGCAGACAAAAACACATCCTTCCCTGATGCACTAAATGCTTTCTGTGCTCAGTTCAAATAGAATGCCAGTGGCGATGTGTCACCTGCCCTGACAGCCCCAATGCTTCTGTTCCCTCCGTCACCACTGCAGATATCAGATCATCTTCCTGAAGTCAACCCATGGAAAGCGATGGGCCCAGATGGAATCCACGGCTGGCAATTGAATCCTGTGCAGACCAGCTGTCAGAGGTATTCACTGACATCTTCAAGTTCTCCCTCCTACAAGCTGAAGTCCCCATCTGCTTCAAGAAGACCATCATCATCCTAGTACCAAGGAATACACATGTAACATGCCTCAGTGACTACTGCCCAGTGGCTCTGACTTCCATAAACATGAAGTGCTTCGAGAGGCTGGACATGGCCTACATCAATCTGAGCCTCCCAGCCTGCCTCAGTCCCCTGCAAGTTGCCTACTGATGTAACAAATCCACAGCAGATGCCACTTCCTTAGTCCGGCACTCATCCATGGAACATCTGGAAAACAAGGATGCCCACATCAGATTCCTACTCATTGACTATAGCTCCACTTTCAACACCATAATCCCCACCCAACTAATCTCAAAACTCTGAGACTTAGGTCTCAGCTCTGCCCTCTGCAACTGGATCCTTAGCTTCCTGACCCATAGACCACAATCGGTAAAGATAGACAACTGCATCTCCTCCACAAAAATGCTCAACACTGGAGCCCCCCAAGGATGTGTTCTCAGCCCCCGACTGTACTCCCTGTATGCCCACAACTGTGTAGCCAAATTTTGAATGAACGCCATCTACAATATTGCTGACAACACTACAGTGATAGGTCGGATATCAAACGATGATGAGTCGGAATACAGAAAGGAGATAGAGGACTTGGTGTCATTGCACAATGATAACAACCTCTGTTTCAATCTTGGCAAAGCAAAAGAACTGATCATTACTTCAGAAAGAAACAAGGAGAACACGCCCTCATCTACATAACAGAGCGGAGGTTGAGAGGGTTGAAAGCATCAAGTTCCTAGGAGTGATGATAACCGACAAGCTGTCCTGGACTTCCCATGTAGATGCGATGGTCAAGAAGTCACAAAAACACCTCTTCTTCAGGCGACTTAGGAAATTTGGCAAGTTCATAAGGACTCTCAACAAATTTTACAGATGCACCATAGAAAGCATTCTATTTGGGTGCATAACGGCCTGGAACAGCAACTGCTCTGCTCAGGACTGTAAGAAACTACAGAAAATTGTGTGCATAGCCCAGGCCATCACGGAAGCCAAAGTTCCATCCATGGACTCCATTTACACTTCTTGCAGCTGCAGTAAGGCTGCCAACATCATCAAAGACCCTTCCCACCCTAGTAATGCTCTCCTACAACCTCTTCTGACAGGCAGAAGATACAGAAACTTGAACACATGCACAGACAGGTTCAAGAACAGTTTCTTTCCAGCTGTTATTAGACTGCTGTATGGATCTCTCTAACTTCAAGTAATGTTGTTCTTGTTAATATTGATCTTCTTTCGCACACCTCCTGAATGCCTGTATGCCTCACTCTGATCCCTATGATCTGTATGTCCTTACTTACTACAATCTGCCTCTACTGCTCGTAAATAAAACTTTTCACTGTACTTAGGTACAAGTGACTACAATAAATCGAATCAAAGAGAAAGGGTACTGTCTTCAGAATGATACTGTCACAGGTAGTCAAGGACAATGTTTGATACTAATTCAGGGGCTTGGATTCTGACATTTGGAGATAGCAGGGTCAGGGGTTCCACATGATTACAATTCACAGAGTGAGAGCCATGTTGAGTCCTGCAGATTCATTGAAACCTGATAAGGGATTAATGGTAAGTCAATCAGGAGCACATTGAAATCAATCAGGTGTCTAGTTATACAACAGCTGGGGCTGTCCTTCCAAGTTGGTCAGGGTAGGCCGTGATCAATCCTGAAGAGTGAGAAGAGGCTGAATCTTAATATTTTTTGACAAAGTCTGAGTTGCATCAAGTTTATTGAGGGTTTTCAACATGAGGTCTAGTGGATTTTCTCACTGTATCTTGCCAAAGGTGCCTCAGGGCTTATGCTCTGCCATTCCTGCCATTACATGCAACACTTTCACTTACTCGCCCTTGTTCTCCCAATCTCCCACAGCACTAACCCTTAATATCCTCTGTGCTGCCTTGTGAGGCGAGGCAGTAGGCAATGTGCACACCTGTGTGCTGGATGAGCCTGTGACCAATGTTTTTTCTTTAAAACCCCTATAATTGGTGGTGCTGCAGCCCCTTCCCTCACAGGGAGAGCCACTTACCCCACCCATTTCATGAGCGCTCACAGCCATTCTCATTCCCTTTGTGCATTTTTGATTTGCTTCATGATGGAAGGCTACAGGACTACTCCTCTGCCAGGGGCTTCTAGCATCAGCTTGAATTACTAGTGAGCCCCAAAATACCCATATTCCTTCCTAGTACTTCATTTGTAAACCAAACAGGCTTCACATCTCCCTAAGCCCTGTTGAGCCACCTGTGTGTATCTGTAGATAACAAGGTGTGGAGCTGGATGAACACAGCAGGCCAAGCAGCATCGGAGGAGCAGGAAAGCTGACGTTTCAGGCCTAGACTCTTCTTCAGAAAAAAGGGTCTAGACCCGAAACGTCAGCTTTCCTGCTCCTCTGATGCTGCTTGGCCTGCTGTGTTCATCCAGCTCCACACCTTGTTATCTCAGATTCTCCAGCATCTGCAGCTCTTATTATCTCTGTATGCATCTGTAATGTCTATCCATCACACCTAGCCACTTGCAAATGAGGTGACCATGCTTCATGTGGTTATACACTGACCACTCCTTGAAGCCAGGGTGCTACTAGGAAAATCCCACCTCCAGCATTGCAACCTTTCCATCCATGCTTTGTAATATCCTCCCCTTGGAGATGTATAATTATATGCACCATTTATCAGAGCCTAAAGGTTTCAGTCCTGAGGAGTGACATCCCACTGTTTAGTTCCATGCCAACCCTATCTCCCTAACTCTCCACCCTCCCTCTTTCCTCTTGTTTTCTGTGGATGCACACATGGACTGGCCATGGTCCACTCCCTCAACTGATATGACTGGACAGCCTCAGACAAGTTGTGCCTAGCCCCCTGGCTTGTGTCTGTACATTTTCTGACTGCATTAGTCTCACTCCCCAGATAAGTTGATATGGAACCGAAGCATTGATAGTGAACCACTCCCTGGCCTGTAGAGGCACAGATTTCCTGCCCAATAAAACTCTGACTCCAATACTTGACTGTGGCCAATCTCCTATTCCATTATCAGAGAATGCCCTTGACTTATTTTGCTGGGACTCCGTGATTGCCTGGACCCTCCAAGAACTTTAGTGAGGACAACTCCTCTAAGGTTTTGGAATGTGGCAGCTTGCTTGATACACATGCAATATGTTAACCATATATGCTTCTGATACATGGAGCAGTTGTAAGATTAGTAAGGACTGCCAATGCTGGAGTCTGAGACAACAGTGTGGAGCTGGAGGAACACAGCAGGCCAGGCAGTGTCAGAGGAGCAGGAAAGCTGATGTTTCGGGTTGGGACCCTTCTTCAGAAAATGGAGAAGGGTCCTGACCCGAAACGTCAGCTTTCCTGCTCCTCTGATGCTGCCTGGCCTGCTGTGTTCCTCCAACTCCACGCAGTTGTAAGATTGATGTAGCACATGGCCATTCAACGAGATGTATACTCCCTTGACTGAAGACTGCTTAGCAGCAAGGCAAGTTGCCTAATTGTGGTACTGCACTAACTGGCAAGGCAAGGCTTGGATGCTGTCAACATGCAAATAGATGCTAAGTGCACAATGTGAAGAGAGCAAGGGAGCAGCCCTGGAATGCAGCATAGTCCAGTTCTTGAGCAGGGTACCTGTAGCTGTGTGCAAAGAGGGCACTGCTAGTGCATTAGAGAGGTCCAAAGGTGCTGCATGCTGATGTACATGGAGGAGTGGTACATGTTGCTGGCTCATGATGATCATGCCCTGGGCCGCCATTTAGTCTTAGGCAACATGGAAATTGTTTTGACAAGTGGCAAGCTGAATTTGTTCTGGTTTACATGTTAAGTTATCCCATTGTCTAGCCTCTTTGCTGAGTTTAGTAAGACGAGAGGCTAAATAATAATAAGGCAGTTGGTCTGTTAGTAAGATGTTTAATAAACAATAATTAATTTCATTTGGCAACTTGCCTTTGCCTAGTGAGAAACTCACCTTGCCATCTGTGAAAAGCATAAAAATTGGCACCATTTGCTCCTAATGTGGAGATATACCTTGCCAGATTTTACATCTGATTCTGTCACACAGCTTGCCATAATGCATATCACCAGGTCCCTAAAGGATTCTGCCCATGATCTTATGTTATGTTGGTTGTTAAGAAAAGTGTAGAAGAAATTCCATAGGCGGGACTCCAGTATGGTATGAGGCCAAGGACAGGTAGCCTATGTAACTTGCTTCTTTTAGCTGTGGTTACTATAGAAATAGATCAGACAGGTGATAATGTAAAATGGCAGTGTTTTGACGAATGCAAGCTTTCACTTGCTATGAAGTGGTAATCTTGCCAGCTGTGTGCCCTCAGAAGCTTTACAATTTGTTTCCATGTATGTTGAGGATGATTTATGGCTGGCAATGATTGATCTATTGCACAGCTGGCTTTAAAAATGGTGCTGGCATCATGTAGGGTCCTGGCAATGGTGAGTACTTCCACTGCTGGCAAGTGCAGAATAGCATGGTGCCATACATAATCAAGAACAGAATTGCTTGAGAGAAGGTGCCTGAGCTTACAGAGAGAAAAAAGCTCTATGATACTTCCTGAAATTTATACTTTGCTGATTTTTGGTAAAATTCAGCCCAATGTGTCATTCCATTCATTCCATCTCCTGTTAACTGCTTTATAAAATACAGACATTGATAAACAAAATACAACCTCCATCAAACTATAGCAAAATTCTTGTGACCACTGAAAATGATATGCCCACAATTAACTTACTAGTCATAGATATGCTGTGTAGCCTCCTAATTTATTTTGTTTCTGCCATGGTAATATTTTTACTTGACTGGAAAATGAAATTATCTCAATAATGCGTTACATTTATATAACATCTTTTGTGTGATCAATGTGCTTTTTTTTCAGAAAAACCTATATTTGTCATTGGGGATGTTGGTGCCTTTAAGAGCCAGGTTTCTGTGGAAATCAGCAAATCTGTAGGGAGAGAAACAGTGTTAAGATTTTAAACAACTTTCTTGTAAACTGTATGCTTACTCAGTCATGCACCAAGAGATCGAAACCCACACACACTCCATGATAGTCTGCACACCAGACAATCACTCATGCACAGCCAATGAAGGACCTTCATGCAGCATGTTCCCAATGGCCATACCCAAACTGCCAATGAATCCCAGGAACCTCCACGGGCCAGAACAAAGCCTAGGCCTTCTGAACTCACTATTTGACCAAGCAATTGCTTCCACCTCCAGACAAACTGTAAAAACTTGTGATTATTGAAGTCGGCTCTGGGAAGGGGAAGCAGACTTGTCACATGACCTCCAGTCAGGGACTCAAGTCAAAAGCTGTAGGGACGTGTTGGGGAGTCCTGGGAGTTTACAATCTTCTCAGCAGTGATCAGAAAATCAGGTACAAGGTCCAGGAAGCAGGTAGCCATACCAGAAGGAAGAAACAAGTAATGCAGATAGCAAGTTATAATTCTCTTTCATATTTTAGAGATTGTTGGCTTGATAACTTTAAAATATGTCCAAAAGAGAAGCAAATGTGTCTTCAAGCTCCCGAAAAAGTCCTGTGCACATTTCAACAGGAAATGACTTTCCAAGGTTATTGAAACCAAACTGCCATCTTCAACACAGGAACAGATCAGGTTGAGTCAGTTGTAATAGATAACACAGTGTGGAGCTGGATAAACACAGCAGGCCAGGCAGCATCAGAGGAGCAGGAAAATTGGCATTTCAGGTCAGGACCCTTCTTCAGAAATGGGGGAGGGGGAAGGGAGCTCCGAAATAAATAGAGAGACGAGAGGTGGGGCTGGGGAAGGTAGGTGGGATGATGATAGGCGAGTGCAGGAAGGTAGTGGTGGGGATTGGTCAGTGAGGTGGGAGGACCAGAGAGGTGGGAGAGAAGATAGACAGGTTGTGTCAGGTCAAGGAGGCGGGGACGAGAGGAAGGGTTGGTCATGGGATGAGCCCGGGGGTGGTGAGATTTTGAAACTGGTAAAGTCCACATTGAGACCAATGGGTTGTAGGCCCCCAAGGTGGAATATGATGTGCTGCTTCTCTAGTTTCTGGGTGGCATCATTAATAAACTGGAGAAGCCCAGGATGGACATGTCACCCAGGGAGTGGGAGGGTTGAGAGTTGAAATGGTTTGCGACTGGAAGGTGTTGCGAACAGAGTGCAGGTGCTCTACAAAGTAGTCTCTGAGCCTCCACTTGGTCTCACCAATGTAGAGGAGGCCACATTGGGAGCAGCGGACACAATAGACCATATTAGCTGATGTGCAGGTGAACATCTGTCTGATGTGGAAGGTTTTTTTGCGTCCTTGGGTAGAGGTGAGGCGGGAGGTGTAGGAGCAGGTGTAGCATTTCCTGCAGTTGCAGGGAAAGGTGGTGGGGTGGTGGGGCTAGTGGGGAGTGTGGAGCAGATGATGGAGTCACGAAGGGTGTGTTCCCTAAGGAAGGCATATAGGGGTGGAGAGGGAAATATATCTTTGGTTGTGGGGTCAGATTATAAGTGGCGGAAGTGGCGGAGAATGATACATTGAATCTGGAGGTTGGTGGAGTGATACGTGAGGACAAGGGGAATTCTGTCTTTGTTTTTGTTGCAGGATGGAGACGTGAGGGTAGAGGTGTGGGAAATGCAAGAAATGAGGTTGAGAACATTTTCGACCGCAGAAGGGGGGATGTTGTGGTCCTTGAAATCAGGGTCTGGGATGTTCTGGAATAGATGCGGCGAAGATTGAGGAATTGGGAGTAGGGGATTGCATTCTTGCGGGAAGGTGGGTGAGAGGAGGTGTAATCTAGGTAGCTGTGGGAATCGGTGGGCTTGAAATAGATGTCGGTTTTGAGGCTGTCACCAGAGATGGAGACAGAGAGATCCAGGAAGGAGAGAGAGGTGCAAAGCTGCTCCCAATGTGGCCTCCTCTACATCGGTGAGACCAAGCAAAGGCTTGGAGACAGCTTTGTAGAGCACCTGCACTCTGTTCACAACAAACGACAACATCTTCCAGTCGCAAACCATTTCAACTCCCTCTCCCACTCCCTGGGTGACATGTCCATCCTGGGCCTCCTCCAGTGTCATAATGACACCACCCGGAAACTAAAGGAGCAGCACCTCATATTCTGCCTTGGGAGCCTACAACCCAATGGTCTCAATGTGGACTTTACCAATTTCAAAATCTCCCAACCCCTGGCCTCATCCCATGACCAACCCTCCCTCTCATCCCCATCTCCTTGATCTGACACAACCTGTCCATCTTCTCTCCCACCTATCCACTCCTCCCACCTCACTGACCAATCCCCAACACTACCTACCTGCACTCAACTATCACCGTTCCACCTACCTACCCCAGCCCCACCCCTCCTCTCTCTATTTACTTCGGATATCCCTTCCCCCTCCCCCATTTCTGAAGAAGGTTCCTGACCCAAAACGTCAGCTTTCCTGCTCCTCTGATGCTGCCTGGCCTGCTGTGTTTATCCAGCTCCACACTGTGTTATCTCCGTCTCCAGCATTGGCATTTCTTGTTATCTCCAGGGCGAGTCAGTAGTTAGGAAGGCAAATGCAACTTTGGCATTTATCTTGAGAAGACTTGAATATAAAAGCAGGGATACACTTCTGAGGCTCTATAAGGCTCTGGTTAGGCCACATTTGGAGTATTGTGCGCAGTTTTGGGCCCCATATCTCAGAAAATATGTACTGGCCCTGGAGCAGGTTCAGAGGAGATTCACGAGAATGGTCCCAGGAATGAAAAGCTTAACATATGAGGAACGTTTGAGGACTCTGGGTCTATACTCAATGGAGTTTAGAAGGATGAGGGGGGAATCTAATTGAAACTTACAGAATACTGAATGGCCTGGACAGAGTGGATGTTGGGAAGATGTTTCCATTGGTAGAGTGGATATTGGGAAGATGTTTCCATTGTAAGGAGAGACTAGGACCCTAGGATACAGCCTTAGAGTAGGTGGCGGAGCAGACTTGATGGGCCAAATGGCCTAATTTCGGCTCCTATGTCTTATGGTCTCATATTAATTGGTGAGTTTTTCACTTATCGTGAAACAGATGATGTCATCTACACTGTTTGCTAGAAAGCAAATGCTGGAGGTGAGTTCAGCACTGAGGAAAAGTGAAAGGATTAGAAATTAAACACTCTAAAATAGCATTTGAGCCAAAAAGAGCACGTGGATGATGCTATTAGTTGACAAAACCAAAGCAAAAGTGGAACTTTACGAATGTTCACTGAAACACCAGGAGATTGTGAGATGTGAGTGTAGTGCACAGGTGCAAAAGACCAATCCCAGTACGGTGAAAGATCTTATTGATAATGCCATGCTTGCAGTAACGATGAATGCTTTGTGCAAGACATTGATGATCATGTGATGAAGTACACAGCAATTACTCAGAGCTGGCACAGCAAGAATTATGTCTTTGAACTTGGAGAATGCATTGGTTTTGTCATACAGAGACAGTTCCTGGATGAACTGTGCAAATTGTGTTTTCATACAATAATAGTGGATGAAAGTGCAGACATTTCAGGACAAAAACTGTCGATTTTGTCCATTAAGCGTTGATCAGAATCTTGCTTACAAGACTCCATTATGACAGCTGATGAGCATATTTATGTTAACAGTGACCTTGATTTACAGAAGATGGTGGGCTGAGAAATAAAAATAGAGAAGACACAATTTTGCAGAGGGCAACAGAGAGACTTAGCTGACAAGCATTCTGTGGGAAGTCATCTCAATCACCATGACTGATCAGTGGAGCAAGAAAGAACCTGGTGTAAAGGAACGGTAAGCCCCAAACATTACATTACTGCAGTGTTTCCATCCTTCCCTCTCCTCTAACCTAAAAAAAAGAAGAGAGAGAGAGATTGAGACAGGCTATTAGAAAATATTCTGGGGCAGGGCTGGCTTGCACAAGAAGGACAAGTTGCACTTGAACTGGAGGGGAACTTATTTCTGCGCAGAGATGTTCACAAGTGTTACTTGGGAGGGTTTAAACTAGAAAAACAGGGGTCTGGGAATCAGAGCAGCAGGTCAACAGTGGAAGAATTGAGGAGATGAATGTTAAGACAAGTAAATCAGAAACGAAGGACAGGTAGGGACAGGTGAATAAACATGATGATACGAAGAGGCTGAAGTGTGCTTATTTTAATGTAAGGAGTATTATAGGTAAGGCAGATAAGCTTAGAGTCTGGAACAGTACGTGGGGCTATGATGTTGTGGCCATCAGAGACTTAGTTGAGACAGGGACAAGACTGGCTGCTCAACTTTCCAAGGTTTTGGTTAGACGAGATAGAGAGAATGCTAAAAGAAGTGAAGGAGTTGCATTAGTAATCAGGGAAAATGTCGCATCTGCACTCAAACAGGACATGCTGGACGGCTCATCCATTGAGGTAATATGGGTAGAGGGTAGAGATAAGATGGGTGCAATCACTCAGATAGGATTATACTATAGGCCTCACAACAATCACCGAGACATTGAGGAACATATATGTAGGCAGATTATGGAGAGATACAATAACAACAGGCTTGTCATAGTTGGTGACTTTAACTTCCCCAGTATTGACTGGAACTCCCTTAGAACAAGATGCTTAAATGGAGCAGAATTTGTTAAGTGCATCCAAGAGGGTTTCCTGAAACAGATGTGGATAGTCCAACTAGAGGGTGGGCGATACTGGATATTGACTAATGAACCATGGCCAGGTGACTGATCTTTCAGTCAGAGATCATTTTGGAAACAATGATCACAACTCCTTAAGTTTTAAGATAGCTAAGAATAAGGATAAGTCAGGACCTTGCGGGAAGGTACTAAACTGGGGGAGGGCAAATTACATCAGTATCAGACAAGAGTTGGGGATTGTTAATTGGGAGGAGTTGTTATCAGGCATGTCTACATTTGACATGTGGGAGTTGTTTAAAGACTTACTGATCAGAGTTCAGGAGCAGCATATTCCAGATAGGAGGAAGGACAAGGATGGCAAGGCAAGGGACCCTTGGATAATGAGGGAGGTTGTGCATTTAGTCAAAAGGAAAAAGAAGCCTTGGTAAGGTTTAGGAAGCTAAAATTGGATAGGACCATTGAGGAACATAAAGGAAGCAGGAAAGAATTCAAGCAATGAATTAGGAGAACAAGAAAGGGCCATGAAATGACCTTGGCAAGTAGAGTTAAAGAGAATCCCAAGTCATTCTATACATACATTAAAAATAAGAAGATAACTAGGGAGAAGGTAGGACCACTAAAAATAATGGAGGAAACTTATGCTTGGAGGCAAAGAATGTGGGTGACATCCTGAATGAATACTTTGTGTTGGTGTTCACGCAGGAGAAAGATATGGAGGATAGTGAGATTTGTGTGGAGCATGCCAATATGCTAGGGCAATTTGAGATTCAGAAAGAAGTGGTGTTGGGTCTCTTGAAGAGCATTAAAGTAGATAAGTCGCCTAGGGCCTGATGGTATCTATCCCAGGTTATTGAGAGAGGCAAGAGAGGAGATTGCTGGGGCCTTGACCAAGATCTTTGTATTCTCATTAGCCACTGGAGACGTTCCAGATGCATGACGAGCAGCTAATGTAGTTCCTCTATTCAAGAAGGGAAATAGGGATAATCCAGGAAACTATAGTGTGAAACCAGTGAGCCTCACATCGGTGGTTGGGAAGCTGTTGGAGACAATTCTTAGGGATAGGATTTACACACATTTAGAAAAGCATGGCCTAATTGGAATCAGTCAACATGCTTTGTGCGGGTCAGGTCATGCCTTACTAAGTTGTTTGAATTTTCCGAGGAAGTGACGAAGATAATTGATGAGGGTAGAGCTGTGGATGTTGTCTACATGGATTTTGGTTTTTTTGACAATGTCCTTCATGGTAGGCTCACTCAGAAGATTAAGATGCAGGGGATCCATGGTAACTTGGTCACGTGGATTCATAACTGGCTTGCCTATAGAAGGCAGAGCATAGTGGTGGAAGGGAGTTTCACTAGTCCATGACTAGTGGTCTTCCACAGGGATCTGCACTGGGACCTCTGCTGTTTGTCATCCAAGCCACTTTTTATATATGAAAATGTAGATTGGTGGGTGAGTAAGTCTGCAGATGATATAAAGATCGATGGAGTTATGGATAGTGTAGAAGGTTGCCAAAGGATACAGCAGGCTATAGATCAGTTGCAGATATGGGGGGGAGAAATAGCAGAAGGAGCTTAATCCATGTAAGTGTGAGGTGCTGCACTTTGGGAGATAAAATATTTAGGAAAAGTATACAGATAATGGCAGGATCCTGAACAGCTTTGACATACAGAGGAACCTTGGGTTCCAAGCTAATAGTTCCCTGAAAGTGGCCACTCAAGTAGTTAGGATGGTAAAGAAAGCGTATGGCATGCTTGCATTTATTGGTTAGGGAATTGAGTACACTTAAGGTGAGAGAGGGAAAGTTCAAAGGAGATGTAAGGGGCAAGTGTTTTACACAAACAGTGGTAGGAGTCTGGAATACACTGCCAGGGATGATGGTGGAGGCAGATACATTAGGGGCTTTTAAGAGACTTTTAGATAAGCACATGATTATGTAAGGAATGGGGGGACATGGGCCAAGGGCAGGCAGAAGAGATTATTTTAACTTGGCATCATGTACAACATCATGGGCCGAAAGGCCCGTTCCTGTGATGTACAGTTCTATGTCTTATGTTTTTCTGTGTTGTGATGCAAAATCAAACATTAATCAGAACAGCATCGGATTGCTCACAGAAAAGATGAGAGAATAGATGATCCTTGGAAACAGGTGCCAATTGTGTAAGATATTGAAACACTTCTTAGAACACTGTGTACAATAGTCAGCAGATCAACTGGATCAAATGCATTAACCATTTCATCTCGTTTACCTTACCTACTACATGCCACTCAAAAAATTAAAAGGGAAAAACTTGGAAAGAAGATCAGTACAGGAGTTGTAGGTATCAGACAGACAGGAAATGGTTACATTTGTGATGGAAGATCCTGCATACCTTAGACAGAATATGGCCACAGCTTCCTGATTATGGCTGTCTCAGGGTTTTCTAGCAATTTGTGGTGATGAATGAACTACAAATAAATCTCAGCAGAAGTGACACTTATCGTGGGTAATAACAAATTTCATCTAACTAATTATATACAGACTTTATTAAGTTGATGGGGGCATGAGAAGTGCAAGAGATAGTTGTCTCCAACTGTTACTAACTGGAAATGCCCCAAACTACCCAATCGCAAACTGCCCGATGCTCAATCTGGTGGCTGTTGGTAAGCCCACCTAACAGAATAGGCGGAGTTTTATCTTAGCTCTTAGACTGAGCCAATCACATCCATTTCCTTAGCCAACAATTCCTCCAAACGTTTCCACCATTGATTAACCCATTATTCAATGGTATAGCAATTCATATCATATTTACCATAACCCCTTGTCCCCAAGTCTCTGACTTCATAAATTCAAGCAAACTGGTGACATGATAGTTTTTCCAGAATGTATTTGTTTCAGTCTTGGAAAATTGGTATCTCTTTGTTTTAAGATTATTGATCTTGATGTTGCTTATTAATTTATTTCTCCTTTGAATGATCCCTTGTCCCGTGAATCTCTTGCAGAGAGGATTCGGATTATCATTGATGTTCGAGGTCCATTATCTTATTCTAAGAAAACCTCGATGTTCCTTTCTGCCTCACACTCCCTATCAACCACATCAGGTTTGAGCCTCCCCACATTTCCTTTTAATCTTCATCTCTCAAGTTTACTCCTGAGCCCAGGCCTATAGCTTAGCAATGATCAAATAGTGATGCATTGTCTCCCTATTGAAGCCGGGTAGTGGTGATTGTAGATGAGCCCCATCCTCCTGCTGTAACCCATGCCATTCCATGGCCTGTCTTCTCATACCCTTATAAGTTGAGTTTCACCTTTTACAGTAATTTTCCCTTTGCATTCCAATATGCTGCCCCCTCAATCCACACAATCTTGACTTCTCCAACTACCTCATCACAGCTGTTGCCACTGATAACACAGTAACCAGAAACTTGTCCATCACATCTTTTGTGCTCAATTGGTTCACATGGTCAATATGCAGATTGAAATCACAAGTAGCTTGGGACAGAAGAGCACAGTTACAGAAAGGTCCTCAACCAGGTAGGAATCTTAAAAGAAGCCTGCATCCCTGCTGGATGAGTATGAGTTCCCAATAGCCAACAGCCTCTTTCCAAATTAAGAGGGGTTCAAAAATGTTCCTACATAGACACACAGGTAGTGAGGTACAAGCCTTACTCAGTTAAGACCTGTGTGTCAGTACATCAGGAACTGGACAATCACACATGGGTAGAAGTGTCTCAAAGAATTTGGAACAGTTGGGGAGTTACTCTCCAGAGTAACAGAACAGAGAACTTGATGTTCTACTACATTTGTGACTGCCACAAGAGGAATTCAACTGCAGGTAAAACAGAATCAAACATAAAGCCTAGTCAACTGGCGAGGTCTACCAGCGAATATATCCGAGGACAACTAGGAAAAATCAGTTGAGAAGGAGAGACTGGAGGCTTCCCAGTTGAATCTTGCCAAGCTAGCACATACTGGAATGATAGATAAGTGTCCAAATAACACCCTGATTAATACACTGTGGGAGAATGAGGTCACCCTGCACAGGAAATGTTAAAAAGAATGCTGAAGGAATTCACTCGTATAGATCCCTCTGACAATCCATGACAAGAGAAAATAATATGCCTATCACTGAGCCCCGACAAATTAGCCTATGTCAAGCAGGAAATCTAGAACAAGAACAACTAGATAATTGAAGGTAACCAGGGCAGTTCATTCTCCAAACTGTATTACTCTCAAAACCTCACGGATCAAGACAGCTTTGTATTGACCACCAGGAAGTAGAGGTAAACTAAATCAGGTCCAAACCAAACCCAATGGGGTTTGTCCAGACAAGCTAGGCCACTCGGCCTACCTCAACAATTGCAATGTTTTAAAATGGTACTGCCAAGCCTCTACAGTTCGCAGACCTTTGTCAGCCAGAATGGCCAATACCATTGAAGGTCATGCCCATTGACTTTAAAAATGCCCTTACAACTTTTCAAAGGTTGACAAACCAGGTAGTAGCTGGATTCAGCAATTGTGCAGAGTACCAGATGGACTTGATCATTTTCAGTGACACCTAAAGTAACCATTAAGGCCACGTAGAAGTAGTGTTCCAGGGTTTGTGGAGGGCAAACCTTGCTGTGAACTTGATAAATAATGAGTTTGCTAAGATCAAGGTGACTTACTGGTGACATGAATTGGGCAAGGAGGCCAAATCCAAAGTAAGTATTAGTTGAGTTTTCGACATCCCCCACAGAAAAGGGAGATCATGCATTTTTAGGATATACGGGTTCTACCAAAAGGACCCTAACCATGCCACTAAAAGATACAATGAAAGAAAACTCAGACGTGGTGTGGACAGAAGCATGCTAAGCTGCCTTTATAATTTGAAAACCTTTCTGGTGAACAAACCTATGCTTGCTGCCCCATACTTTGGTGAACATGATTGTGCTAAAGGAAGAAGCAATCCTATTCCAGGAAGATGATTCAAAGTGATCAATTCCAGGTCATTTTGTTAGAATTTGCTCCAATAGTCCTTTAACCTAAAAATTACCCACATTATGAGAAAGAATAATGCCACATCCTAGTTCCTCAAAATACAACAATGCACTGACATTCCACCTACTGGTTGTGTGCGTATGGCTTTCAAGTGTGAATGAGATAATGGATGCACACATCTCTATAAAAATATTTTTTAAAAACATAATTCATTGCTTTATTAGAGGGTGGAAGGAGTGTTGTATCCACCAGATATGATGATAAGTTACTCTTAAAGAAACTGTAACTTTCGTATATATTTAATAATGAACTTTTCTAAAATGGCTTTTACAGGTCACATGATCTGCAGGTTGTCTGCAGCTTCATAAATGTTCAGCAGTAAAAGTACAAGGGGAAAACTAAAGCATCATTCCTGTGAAATTTAATGCTTGTCTTTGTGTCATTCTATTACAAGAGGAGCAGGACAAAGGGAAGCACAGTCTTTTAATTTCCAGTCATAAAAAGATTTTATCAATACTTAATATACCCTCAGCAGCGATAGTAGTCGACCTGTAAATCTGAAAGTTAACATTGGATTTTGACCAGATGTGTTAACCTCATTGATTAGTCCATGGGCAACATGCCGTGATCAAAACTCCTCTGGTCTTTGAAGAGCTTTAGTTGAACATTTCTGAACCGTTGTCTCAGCATCCTTTTGAAATCAGAACAGAGGGAATGCAAGCTGTATGGCAGGCCACTTAAAAGTTGAAGCTTCCTCAAAGGTTGAATGCCAGAAGATCCTTTTATTTGCTTGCATAGCAAATCAATTTGAAAGTTGCCACCCAGGTTGATAGGGTTGTTAAGAAGGCGTACGGTATGTTAGGTTTTATTGGTAGAGGGATTGAGTTTCGGAGCCATGAGGTCATGTTGCAGCTGTACAAAACTCTGGTGCGGCCTCACTTGGAATATTGCGTACAGTTCTGGTCACCGCATTATAGGAAGGATGTGGAAGCATTGGAAAGGGTGCAGAGGAGATTTACCAGGATGTTGCCTGGTATGGAGGGAAGGTCTTATGAGGAAAGGCCGAGGGACTTGAGGCTGTTTTCGTTAGAGAGAAGAAGGTTAAGAGGTGACTTGATAGAGACATACAAGATGATCAGAGGAATAGATAGGGTGGACAGTGGGAGCCTTTTTCCTCGGATGGTGATGGCTAGCACGAGGGGACATAGCTTTAAATTGAGGGGTGATAGATATAGGACAGATGTCAGAGGTAGGTTCTTTACTCAGAGAGTAGTAAGGGCGTGGAATGCCCTGCCTGCAAAAGTGGTAGACTCGCCAACTTTAAGGGCATTTAAATGGTCATTGGATAAACATATGGATGATAATGGAATAGTTTAGGTTAGATGGGCTTCAGATTGGTTTCACAGGTCGGCGCAACATAGAGGGCCAAAGGGCCTGTACTGCGCTGTAATGTTCTATGTTCTATGTTCTATGTTCTATGGTACATCAACAACATCATCAAATTTAAAGGAGCTCTGCCACACCTTGACTTCAGGCAATCAGACTTGCCTGAACTTTAACTGCTGAGTGAAGAAACCTTTGCTGGACTCTGACATTCATGTGACTTAATATTTACATTTATGGTTTAAAATTCATAGACATAAAACTCCTTTTTTTCCTGTATGTTCCTTGCATAAGAATGTGTGTGAAGATGCAAAAAAAACAGAGTTTAAATGTGTGAATTAACAATTTAAACTTTAAGAGAATTTGCTGCAAAGCCCACTTTAAAACTAACATCTCAAATAAGGAGTTTAGGAAATGCACCACGGCTTTTTCTAAAGTAAGCCACTCTCCTCATGGGCAGCAGATGAGGAAGATAGAAGAGTTCAGCCTATGTCTCTCCCCCAACCATAAGACAGAACATTCTGACCAGGCATGGGAAATATTGCAATCCAGCATAGGAATTTTAATAGGCAATTTTCATTAGACGTAAACTGTTGAAAGGCCTGAAGCATCTCCTTTGCATGAAATTCATATAAATAATCCAGACCACAGGGCAGCCAGATTCAAGCATCTGCCCCAATAATTGCAACAGGCTCTTCTTTCTCTCATTACTAGACTGTGACCACAAAATTAACATTGTTGGTATGAGAATTCATTACCAAAGGCACAAACATCAGATTCATGTCAGTTACATAACACTGAGTTGCAGAAAAATAAACAACTCAATTAAGTCATTGTTTCTCAACCTGAGATTATGGCAATCGGTGGCTTGTTATTTTGTTCTGTTTTTGGAAAACAATGAAGGTGCCACTTGGACATTAAAGAGAATAAACTGGCCATCACTTCACCCGTTCCTCTGGCCCAGGGTGATAGAGAAAGAAGGATTAAAAAAAAAGATAAACCTCATAAAATCATGGCATGTACTTGAAAGCTAGTCTCAGTAACTGCTATGCTTTCATCAATTATAGTGAAAATCCATTTGGCTTAACAATATCCTTCAGGAAAGTATAAAAAAAGCAGCCAATTTGCACATAGCGTGACCCTATAAACAAAAATGAATATGATTAGCTCATCTGTTTTAGTGAAGAGGCATTGGGGAACAATTAGCTGCTGTTTTTGAAATGTACCTCAGAATGCTTTTTATCCATCTGAGAGGACAACTGGAGGGTCTTGGCCTCACGTCACATCTGTAAGAAAACGACACTAATTGTGCAGAACTCCTCAGTTATCTGTCAGCCTTGACTATATGCTAAAGTCTCTGGAGTGGGACTTTAAACCCAAAACTTTCTGACTTCAATTGAGAGTGCTATCATTGATCCAAGCCTAACATATGCGGGCAGTAAATATTGCTAGCTTTGGCATACAAAGTATCTGGAAAGTGCTTTGCAGAAGAGAACTGAGTTGCAATGATTCATAACTTGACCTTGGAAGTGAACCAGTATTTGAATCTAGCCTGAATTTTAACAAACAGAGGCATTGGAAAATAGCATTCAATGACTGGCAGTTAGAAACTATGAAAGAATTTCAAAACAATTTAACAGCAATTTAGCAATTTAATGTTTTCAGTCATCTTGGCTATGGCACCATTTTGTAGATTCACAACTCTCTGTACAAGCAAGCCTGGGTGGAGATTACAGGGAAGATTAACAATCATTCTGTCATCTCAGCTCACCAGAACTGGAGTGCAGTGCTGAAAAATAACAGTTCAATGATTTACCAGGGTGATTCTTTCAAATTGCTCTCCTTTTTCGCAATTGTGTGTAGCAACGTACGATAGTGTACAATCCGGACATGATTCAACCAACGAACAAATAGAATTGGACGACATATACAAACCCATACAGATCAAAACCGGAAATAACTGTACTCACCATAATGGACCGGACAATATAAATTCCAAGTGGAGTAGAATAACATCGCCTCAACGGAGACTCCACTGATGATGTCACCTAGCATGGTGATGAAACGTCTGAACAAAAGCAAGCCAGCTCAGCCTTCTGGTGATAATTACAATGTTCAGAGAAGAAAAACTCAGTAAAAATACAGTAATGCTTGGAAATGAACATCATGGTGGTAATGCGCCTCCATTTTGAATACCCAAGATGAACCAGAACAGTATGTCTCATTCATCATTTCTTTAATTCTTCTTTCTCAAGAGTACAGAAAGAGTTGAGGAAGAAAATTCATACTGAGATGGTGAAGAGGTAGTGATGATAAAATTAACTACTAAAGTTGTTGTGGCATTTTCATTTTTGAAGAGGTGTTGGAGGCTAATCTAGGTCATTAGTAGTTAAAGTAAAAACAAAAAAAGGTTCTATTTCCATAAGTCAGATGAAGCACACGGATTCCTCACCAATCAAAAAATGTCAATATAGTTCACTGTTTCAGGAGGGAATAGAGAGCTTCCAGTATACATGGAGTTATACTTTAAGAAGAAGTCAACGCATTTGTTGAAAGGACACAACAAATAAGCAACAGAAAGATGCCAATTGAGGCCCTACATTCACTGTTTGAGAGTATTGTTCTCATGTTGAGCTAGAACAATTTTAGAAGATTTGACTTGTGGAAAACCACTTAATTAAAATAAAGAATCAGAATAAATGTCAGATAACAAGGTGTAGAGCTGGATGAACACAGCAGGCCAAGCAGCATCAGAGGAGCAGGAAGGCTGACATTTTGGGCCTAGACCCTTCTTCAGAAATGTGGGAGGGGAAGGGGGTTATGAAATAAATAGGGAGAGAGGGGGAGGCGGATAGAAGATGAATAGAGGAGAAGATAGGTGGAGAGGAGACAGACCGGTCAAAGAGGCGGGGATGGAGCCAGTAAAGGTGAGTGTAGGTGGGGAGGTAGGGAGGAGATAGGTCAGTCTAGGGAGGACGGACAGGTCAAGGGGGCGGGATGAGGTTAGTAGGTAGGAGATGGGGGTGGGGCTTGAGGTGGGAGGAGGGGATAGGTGGGAGGAAGGACAGGTTAGGGAGGCGTGGACGAGCTGGGCTGGTTTTGGGATGCGGTAGGGGGAGGGGAGATTTTGAAGCTTGTGAAGTCCACATTGATACCTTTGGGCTGCAGGGTTCCCAAGCGGAATATGAGTTGCTGTTCCTGCAACCTTCGGGTAGCATTGTTGTGGCACTGCAGGATGCCCAGGATGGACATGTCGTCGGCGGAATGGGAGGGGGAGTTGAAATAGTTCGCGACTGGGAGGTGCAGTTGTTTGGTGCGAACCGAGCGTAGGTGTTCTGCAAAGCGGTCCCCAAACCTCTGCTTGGTTTCCCCGATGTAGAGGAGGCCACAACGGGGACAGCGGATGCAGTATACCACATTAGCAGATGTGCAGGTGAACATCTGCTTGATGTGGAAAGTCTTCTTGGGGCCTGGGATGAGGGTGAGAGGGGAGGTGTAGGGGCAGGTACAGCACTTCCTGCGGTTGCAGGGAAAAGTGCTGGGTGAGGTGGGGCTGGAGGGGAGTGTGGAGCGGACAAGGGAGTCACGGAGAGAGTGGTCCCTCCGGAAAGCAGATAAGGGTGGGGAGGGAAAAATGTCTTTGGTGGTGGGGTCAGATTGCCGATGGCAGAAGTGTCAGAGGCTGATGCGTTGGATCCGGAGGTTGGTGGAGTGATACGTGAAGACGAGGGGGATTCTGTTTTGGTTGTTATTGCGGGGACGGGGTGTGAAGGATGAGTTGC
>NC_063335.1:64367878-64470843 GCF_021869965.1 Rhincodon typus | reverse complement strand
GTCTGTCTCCTCTCCACCTATCTTCTCCTTTATCCATCTTCTATCCGCCTCCCCGTCTCTCCTTATTTATTTCCTAACCCCCTTCCCCTCCCCCATTTCTGAATAAGGGTCTAGGCCCGAAATGTCAGCCTTCCTGCTCCTCTGATGCTGCTTGGCCTGCTGTGTTCATCCAGCTCTACACCTTGTTATCTCAGATTCTCCAGCATCTGCAGTTCCTGCTATCCCAGAATAAATGTCAGTTGTGTTGGTGGCTTTTCTTGGATCTCAAACATCATTTGGAACAAATATTGGCATCATATCTTGATAGTTTTAAAAAATTCTGGGGTTAAATGTGTCACTTGTATTTAAATTGTCTATACCATGTAAAATGATGGTAAGGAAATTCTTACCATTAACTACAAAAAATATTGTGAGAAAAATATGTTGTTTCAGAATTTACTAAAATATTTTGTTAAACAGCAAAACTTCCAAATTGCTGTGACGGTCGTGTTGAATGCAACCGTCAAACAATGTTTACTCAGACGAAAATCCCATGATATACTATGCACTTATCAATGGCCAATGTTCACACCAGCTGTTCTGTAGCAAGTTTTCAGTGAGCACAAGTTTTAATCCCTGTTTCTGACACAAGTGTGGCACAAAACGGTTAGCACGGGCTGACTTGATTCCTGAATTGAATTCTGACATCAGCATTCCTTTGAGATATTTATAAAAAATTTGAGGCTGAAATGTTGGGCTCTATAGTACAATTGAAGACCCATTTGCTCGCTGCAGACCCCTGTGTATTGCCATTCGATGAATGAAAATACAGGACATGTGTGCTCTCAAATTATGCAGAATAAATAGAATGGAAGGTTTGAGATATAAAAATAAACTGGAATGACTGGGACTTTGTTCACTGAAGTGTAGAAGGTTGAGGGGTGAAATATAAAATCATGAGGGGTATTGTTAAGATGAGTGACAAGGGTCTTTTCCGTAGTGTGGAGAAGTTCAAAACTAGGGGCATATTTTTAAGTTGAGAAGAGAAAGTTTTAAAAAGGGCATGAAGGGCAACATTTTTACACAGAGAGTGGTTTGTGTGTGGAATGAACTGCCAGAGGAAGTGATGGCTGCATGTTTAAAAGACATCTGAATAAGTTTTTTTTAGAACGCCTACAGTGTGGAAACGGGCCCTACGGCCCAACAAGTCCACATCGATCCTCAGAGCATCCCATCCAGACCCCATCCCCCTCTCACCCACCTAATCTACACATCCCTGTGCAATACAGGCAATTTAACATGACCAATCTACCTAGCCCTCACATCTTTGGACTGTGGGAGGAAACCGGAGCACCTGGAGGAAATCCACGCAGACACGGGGAGAATGTGCAAACTCCACACAGACAGTCGCCCGAGGGTGGAATTGAACCCGGGTCCCTGGTGCTGTGAGGCAGCAGTGCTAACCACTGGACAGGATAGATTTAGAAGAATATGGGCCAAGCGCAGGCAGGTGGGACTAGTTTAGTTTGAAGCATGGCTGGCGGGGTCTAGTTGGACCGAAGGGTCTGTTTCCATGCTGTATGACTGTACCACTTGACTATATATAATCATGCAATGAAGTACATGCTGTGACCAGAAATATCAACATCTGGGAGTTACCTGGGTGATCTGTATAAATACAAAAGCAGGTCAACGGTTATGAATCCTGCTATGGGTAACTCACCTCATGATTCCCCAAAGTCTATCCACCATCTACAAGGCATAAGTCAGGAGTATGATAGAATACTCCCCACTAGCCTGATGATTGTATCTCCAACAACAGTCAAAATGCTTGACAGCATCCAGGACAAAACAGCTCAGTTGATTGGTACCAAATTTATGAACATCCATTCCATCCACCAGTGACACTCAGTAGTGGCAGTGTGTACTATCCACAAGATACACTGCAGAGATTCACCAAGTCTCCTTAAACAGCGATTTCCAAATCTATGACCACAACTACCTTGAAGAACAAAACCAGAAAAACATGGAAACCTGGAAACCTGCAAGTTTCTCTCCAAGCCACTCATCATCTGGACTTGGAAATATATCGTCTTCCTTCAGTGTTGCTGGGTCAAAATCCTGATATGTCCTCCCTAACAGCGCAAAGATAATCAAATGGACTTCAGCAGCTCAAGAAGGCAACTCACTATTACCTTCTCAAGGCCAACTAGGGAAGAACAATAAATGCTGGCACTGGCAGCAGTGTTCAAATCCCAGGAATTTTAAAGAAGTCCAAGAGGTGAGTTCCCTAGCACCTTGGCTGGTGAGCAGAATGAAGCGATCATATCTACCAACAGAAACACATTTTTTATTGCTGCGAACAATGATCGGTTTAAAGCTTGGCGGTTGTTTGAAGGTGAGACGTGGAGGCATGGGGAAGATTTTGGTGAGGTGCTCATCGTCATTGATAATGTGTTGAAGGCTGCAAAGAACATGGAGTAGTTTCTCCGCTCCCAGGAATTACTGGATGACGAAATGTACCCTCTCGGACGTATCCCATCTCTGTCTTCTGAGGAGGTGATTACAGTTACACACACACACACACACACACACACACACATTCTCTCTCTCTCTCGTCCCCTCCCACCCCACACAAATGTAAATATCTATGGAGTGAAAAGTATTTGCGGATACATTCTATTTTGTTCAGAAAGCACACAATTTATAGACAGTCAGTCAACGTGGCATTTAAAAATTCCTATTTTAGGAATAAAACCAGTCTGACTCTACCAAAACACCAACAGATTCTAAACAAAGCCTCACACCTAACATGCATTTTCTGACCTAAAATGTCACCTCTTTTTTACACAGATAAAACCTTTAGCTCTCTCAGTTTAGTGACTTGAAAGAAATTTGGTGATTTACATGTACATATTAATCAAACTAAAACCTTGTAACTGATTAAAGATTTAACTGAATCTTAGGTTTGTTTAATATATCCTCGTCAGTGGTGTGACCCTTTGAAATTTAACTTATAAATTCTGTGCCTGATTCCAGCTCTCTCACTAACACCTAAAGAAGGAGCAAGGCTCTGAAATCGTGTGTTTTCAAATAAAGTTGTTGGACTGTAACCTGGCCTCGTCTGATTTCTGACTTCGTATTCTAGTGTTAAGCTAGGGACACGTGTGCTTGAGGACAGATTTGGCCCTAGTGGGTTAGTCAGAAAGACTAAAAGATAGGACAGTTGATGAAAGTGGCAGACATTTAAGGAAATATTCAATTTCTCCCAACAAAACATATTCTGGTGAGGAAGAAAGATTGTAAGAAGGGGGACCAGCATTCATGATAAGCAAGGAAGTTAAAGATAAGATAAATGCAAAAAACAATGGTAGCCTGGAGGATTAACAAACAACAAAGGTAACTGAAAAAGTAATACAGAGAATATAGGTTAATTATGAAAGAAAACTAGCACAATACATAAAAACAGATAGCCAAAACTTTTTTAAGTATCAGGAAAGAAAGAGAATAGTTAAAGTGAATATTGATCCCATAAAAGATGAAACTGGGAAGTTAATAATGGGCAACATTGAAATGGCATTAAATAACACTAAATTAATGTTTTACTGTAGTTTTCACAGCGGACAATGCCGAAACTATCCCAATAGTATCAGATGTTGCAGAGGTTATCGAAAAGTGGAACTTAAAACCATTGCCATCACAAGAGGAAAAGCACCATGCAAACTATTGGGATTGAAATCAGATAAATCTCCAGGGCCTGACTGTCTGTATCCTACAGTCTTAAAAATAATGGCAGCAGAGATATTAGATGCATTGGTTGCAATATTCAAAATTCTCTGGATTCTGGAAAGGTTTATGTGGATTAGAAAAATGCCAATGTAAAACCATGGCTCAAAAAGGCGGGGAGGCAGAAAGTAGGAAACTATAGACTAGTTGGTTTAATGTCTGTCTTTGGGAAATAGTTAGGATCCATTATTAAGTAAGCAGTAACAGGTCACTTGGAAAGTCAAAATGCAATTCATCAGAGTCAGCATGGTTTTATGAAGGTAAATATTATTTGGCTAATTTGCTAGAGATCTTCAAAGATGTAACAAGCAAAGCTGATCATCGATGTACGGAGGAGTGGCTAACCAACAGAAAGCAGAGAGTCAGGATAATTTTGTTTTTCTGGTTGGCAAGCTGTGACTATGGAGATGCCACAAGTTTTGGTCTTTGGGCCCCAAAAACTTTCAATCTCTATACAATCTACATACAATCTACAATCTATACAATCTACAATCTTAGATGAGTGGATAGAATGTGTTAAGGTAAATTCATCATAATTCCAGAGGACTACAGGATTGCTTTCTTATTAGAAAGAGAGGGGGAGAGAAAACTGATGGCGACTTTAACCTGAATGCCATCATGATTCAGGCAAGGGGGTGAGGGTTAGGAAGCTGGACCATGAAACCATAAGAAATTTGAACAGGAGTAAGCCATTCAACCCCTCAAGCCTACTCCACTAATCAATAAGACCATGGCTGATCTGACATACCTCAAGTCCACTTTCCTGCCTTTTCCCCTATAACCCTTGACTTCCCTACTGATCAAAAACTATCTATCTCAGCCTTAAGTGTACAGGGCTCTGACACATAGCTCTTTGTGACAAGGAATTCTAAAGACCCACAACCCTCTGAGAGAAAAAGTTCCTTCTTATTGCAAACTTACATTGGCACAACAATATTCTGAGACTATAACCCTTGGCCTAAACACTTCCATGAGGGCAAACATCTTCTCAACATTTATCCTGTGAAGCCCCTTAAGAATCCTATATGTTTCAATTAGATCACCTCTCATTCTTTTCAATTCCAGAATTTATGGTCTCAACCTGTTTAGCCTTTGCTCAAGAAACAATACATTCATGCAAGGGATCATCCTAGTGAACCTTCTTTGAACTGCCTCCAATGATTTTGGTCTCTGTCCTACCCAGGTGCAACCCATCCAGCTTGTACCAGTTCCATATTCCCCAGAATTGATTCTACTATCCCCAGAAACTGAATCCCTCCATTCTATACAATTTCTTCAGCCACCTACTCAACTGATATATCCTGCTATTTCTACTCTCACTAGCATGTGGCATGGAAACCCTAAGGTTTCTACCATTGATTTTCTACTTGTTTCAATCAATGATCTAACTCCCTGTATTCTCCTTGTTGGACTTCATCACTTTTTTCACCTATGTCATTGGTACCAATATGCACCACGATTATTGCCTATTCATATTCCAACCTGGTGCCAGAGAGGAAACATGTCATCCTGGACTCTCTTTTGAAACTGCAGAAATGCTTGTCTGTTCCTCTGAATATTGAAGCCTCTATCACTATAGCTCTGCCACTCTTCTTCCTCTCATGCACCAGTGCCATCCATGGTGTCATGTACTTGCCTGCACCCCAGAGTTACCCAAAATAGTGTGTCTATTAAAAATAGTGATAGCCACAGGGGACCCCCTTGCACTCCCTGCCTCCCTCTGCTCTGCCTAGTCATCAGCAACCATATTCTGAATGTTCAGTCTTTAACTGCAGTGACTACCTCACTGATTATTGATGCCAATTTCAGCATCGTGAACGCTCTTCGATGAGTCCTCTCACAACTTCAGCTCCAGCTTCGAAATGCACTCAGCCAGTAGCCAGTGGACACATTCCTAGCACACATAGTAGCTAGAGACTCTGGAAGTGTCTATGACTTCAGCATAGCATCAGAAGATCACATTTTACAGGTGCAAACTCCACTGCCATTACTTCACTTCAGGTAAAGCTTGTAGGTTACTTTATCTTAAAGAATGCTAGCTATGTTAAGGACCTTAATTCACTCCAAGTGCAATGACTTGGCCTTAAGTCTCCGGAAACCTTACTTAAAGTCTCCTTACTTTACTTTGCTTATGTTACTTTTATTATCTTTTGTATTGGCCCTAACTTTCTAAATTAAATCCAAGTACAGCTGCTTATTCAAAAACATATACTTCTCTAATTTACAGTAACTTGCAGACAATCTCTAATTTCAGTTTCTTACCAACCTTGCAACACTTGAGTGACATGATAGTGGCAGCAGAATAAGCAGCTTCAAGGATCCTGAGCCTGGGATTTGTCCACTCTGACTGTTCTTCTCCTTTTTCTTCTTCTTTTCTCAGTTTCTTTAAGTTTTCACTTCTACATCCCTTCTGAGGAGAGCTCAATCAGTAGAAATGCATCTTCAATGGGGTTCAGAGCAGCAGCCGCTTCAGAGGTGGCTTTATTGGCGGCAACGTTGTGGGCCCAAGTTCTGTTTGCAAAGTGGCTACAGAGTCAGCCAGCTGGTGAGACAGGATCAGGACCCTGTCAGTGGCACGGCAGTGGCTAGTGAAGCTGGAGTGGGACTCTGGCAATGGCGTGATGGTGGCTAATGAAGCCTGGAGCAGGAGTCTGGTGGGGTGTTGGGAAGGCAGCTATCGACAGTGGTGGAAAGTTGGGCTCTCTTTAATTTACCTTTATTTTCTTTTGTTTTTGTTTTTAAGTTACTTAAAATGGCACCGATGCATGGTGACAGTTTAAACTTTTCGCTGATATAACACAAAGTGGAGCTGAACGAGCACATCAGGCCAAGCAGCATCAGAGGAGCAGGAAAGTTGATGTTTCGGGTCGGGACCCTTCTTCAGAAATCTTTTCACTGTATTTTATATTAAATAATTGATTCATTTCAATTCAATCAATTCAATGCAACCTATGAACCTATAGTTTTCCTTTGATGCCACTCTTTTTTTATTTCACTCTGTTTTGAACTCAGCATGAGCTGCTTCCTTGCGGGTTCTGTTACCTTTCTGACTGCCAAAGTAAATGGTGTAGGCCTTGCGCCTCAGCCCTGATTTATAGTCCCCAATTCTGAGTTACTTCCTCACAGGTCCGCAGATTCTATAGCCTCTCTTATCCACAAGTTAAGTCTTCACACCAGAACAGCTGCTTTCCCTGCTCATGTGATATCAGTGTTGGCTTCAGTGCAGGCCGGCCTCTTGATCAGGCCTTATTTTCTCTCTCATTCTCTTCTCAGTCTGGAGAGTGGTTTTCTCCTCTGCTGCAAATTACCACTTTGTCCCAAATTTCTAGTTACTCACACTGTCTCAGTCTCACTGTGGCCAATCTCGCCCATTTTGACTGTGTGGCTTACTCTGAACCTGATTTGACTTTGCCAAGAGCTGGAAAAAAGAAATGCTGTGATGAGATTTTTGCTGCTCTGCATGCCCATGATGTTCTGAATGGCCTCCTCTGAACTTTAAAATAAATGGGTCTTTCTCACATTGGCAGGCTGTGACTACTGTGTACCGCAAGCCTCAGAACTTGAACACCCACAGTTCACAATACATAATGGTGATTTGGAGGTGCGGACCAAATGTGATGTTTCCAATGATGGTTTAGAACTAAATGGGAGAGTGTATTGCGAGGAAGATGTAAAGGTACTTCAGGAGCATTTGGATAGGCTGAGTGTATCAGCAAGAACATTGAAAAATATGAGATTATCCACTTTTGGGAAAAACAAATGTGCAGATTATTCTCTAAATGTAGGAGGTTGGAATATGCAGACATACAAAGAAACCTAGGTGTCCTTGCCGAGGTATTTACCATAGGCTAACATGGAGGTGCAGGAAGCTAATAGGAAGGCTAATGGATGTTCTTAGCCTTTGTCACAAGAGATTTGAGTACTGCAGTTGTGAAGACTTGTATCAATTTGTATAGAATCTTGTTAGACAATGTCTGGAGTACTGTGTGCAGTTTTGGTCTTCTTATCTCAGGAAAGATATTATTACCAAAGAGGGGGTGCAGTGAAGGTTCATCAAACTTGTTCCTGAAATGGAAGGGCTATCCTATGTAGAGAGATTGGGCAAACTGAGTCTGTATTCTCTAGAGTTTTGAAGAGTGAGCGATCATCTCATCGAAATCAATAAAATAATTAAATGGTTGGACAGGGTAGGTGCAGGAAAGATGAGTCCCCTGGCTGGGGACTCTAGAATCAGGTGACACAATTTAAAAATAAAGAAATGCCACTTAGATCTGAGATGAGGAGAACATTTTATTTATTCAAACCATTGTGAATCTTTGGAATTCTCTATCACAAAGTGCTGTGGAGGAGGCTCAATCTTTGAGTATGTCTGAGGCACAGACTGACTCCCAGTGATGTACAAGGCTTCAGGGATCGTGTGAGTAATAGGCATTGAAGTGTTCAGTCAGCATGATCATATTGAACATGCTAAATGGACTGCATGACCTACTCCTGTTCCTATCTTCCTGTCTGACAACGTTTCTCACAAGTGGCTAGCTTCTATCGCCCTGTCCAATACTTCTTTGACTATGTTAGTATCCATCTCAGTTCTCCCTAAGAACTGCCTCAGTCATTTAATTTAGTTAGGATGTTGTTTGCCAATTAAATTTCCGGTTCAATCCTTCCATCTCCATTAAACTTTGCAATTCCTTCTTGACCCCTTTTAATTTTACTAGCCTGTTTTCAGCCTTTTTAAGTACCCTGAACCACCTCAATCCTTATTGGTTATATCACTCACTGCACGGCCTCTGAAGCATGTTCAGCTTTCTGCTACCTTGCAAGGCTTTATTTAAGCTGTTCATGCAGTATAGCCTCTCTGGACTTCCTGCCTGACCTTTTTGCCTTGAAAGGCTGTGTTGCTAACCATTCCATTCATGAAGTAAATTTTTAAAATGACTTGCAACAAACTCTTAATTCAGGGGTGTTTTTTTACACATTCAAACTTTGAAACTCACATTTGTGACTACGTACACATATTAATTTGTGCACGTCAGAAACCAATGAGGGGTCGTTCACTCAGGAGCTGAAGGCAGAGTGCTGTAGAACTCTTTTAGAGTTGGTGATGTCACAGCCAAATGATGTTGGTGAATAAATAATTGATCCATTTTGCCAGCAAATAAATGGGTTTTCTGGAAATCAGACTTTGAGGATGCTTCAACCTGGGGGTAACTATTTGTCTAGGGTCAACAGCCATATGTTCCCTGGCCAATATTTCTGTCTCAGGTCTGCTACAGTGCTCCAGCGAGGCTCAGTGCAAGCAAGAAGAACAGCATCATCATTTTTTGCTCGGGAACCCTGCAGCCTTCTAGTCTCAATATCACGTTCAATAATTTTAGAACCTGATCAACTTCTTCCATGTCTTTTACCCACCACCACACCCAGGCCCTGTAATCATATCAGCTGCTTTCCTAACATCCAACCCATTTTCATACAATGATGGTCACCGTTAACGGCTTTTCTTTCTTACTGGCTTACCATTATCTATTCCTTCGTTTGTCTAGCTATTGTTCAGCTACTCAGTTCTGAAGAAGAGTCACGAGACCTAAAACATTGATTTTGCTTTCTCTCCACAAATGCTGCCAGACATGGCAGCAAATTTGGTTTTTGTTACAGATTTCCAGCATCCAAAGTTCTTTGCTTTTTGTACAGTTTTTTTCAGAGATTATGCTCAACAGCACTGATATCTTACTCAACACTTCATAAGTTGTGAGAGACTTAATGTTGTCATTACCAAATCTAAAACAAATAGTGCTTTTACATTCCTTAATTTTGCATTGTTATGGACCAGACCAAACCCCCTCAAAAGATTTTAAAAAGATAGCCTAGATCCTAACTTTTTCTTAATTTAAAGGTAAGGTGTTGTGTTCGGATGCAACGTGATTGGTCAAGCTACTTGACTATAAGCAAAACACACTTTACTTTTACACTACAGTTAAAATACAGTCAAAATAGAAATAAAAGAATTGGCTTAACTGTAATTACATCAAAATGTTTAACAAAATAATATAAATATAAACTACTGCTACTTAACTGTTCTAATTTGCAATACCCCATAAAAACAGCCTTAGCAAAGGCAAATTCAGTAAAATAGATTGTCTCACATGCAATTCTAGCAGCAGGAAGAGAACCCCAGCTTTTACTTACAAGGGAGAGAAAGGAATAAGAGCTTCTACATCCAGCTTCAAGATCCCAGCAACTGCAGAAAGATAAAACTAAAAGTTTTGGTTTTCTGGGAGCTTGGCCATATCCATTCAGGCTGCTTCTATTGTTCCAACTTTTAAAAAACACCCAAAACCTCACAAACTATTTAGTTCATTTGCTTTGAGCAGACTACTCATCACCTTTGTCTCAAACTTTCTTCATAAAAAAAACAGGGCTAAATACACCTTCTAAAGCCATAGTATCATCACAACAACAATCCTAATTATGTAGTAAGTTAAGATGACATTTTAATCAATCTGTTCTGCATACTATTGCCATGTAAGAAACATTTAATTTTGCACAATTAAATAAGTTCATAACTTACTAAAAAAATCTTCAGACTGGTACAATTCATTCAAATTCATTGTTATTATTACCTGTTCCCATATACTAGAGTCATTTATCATTCTGAGCACCCTGCCTCTCCTTTTTGGGTAGTTCATCACATTATGACACTTTCATCCATACTTGACGCACCTATTAATTTTGCTTGTGTATTCCTTGGATTCATTCACCTATTGTTTTTTTTTTCAGTTCTGTCTTCTGCTGTTGTAGACACAATTCGCAGAGGTGTTTTCATTCCTATTCTGTCTGTATGCTGCTCTTTTATTCTAATTACATCTTCATAAATTATGTACAAATGTCAGTGAACTATCTAATCCATTGTGCTTGAAGCAACAGCATCTAAGCTCTCCAAGTATTTTATTGCATCCAAATCTTTTTGCTCATCAAACTGAGTATCAATGCAACAATCAGTGTGAAGCATTGAATCTCTGTTGCTTCAGGTTCCAGTCCAAGTTTGGTTATTCTGATCGAATGTTAATTTGATGCATCTCACACTCAATGCATTTCATATTTTACCTGTTCCTCTTCATCAGAACCACCAAGGAATTTCTCCACTCCAAAGCCTCCATCAAATATTTGGGAAAATATTGATACTCCTGAGTATAACTTGATAGATCTACATTGGATTGTGATGGATCATTTAGGAAAAAGGCCATAACAACTATTTTCTGTTCGTAGAACCATACGAGGGCTGTCCGAATATCCCTTCACTCCAGGCAATATTAACATTTCCAGAAACAATATGAACGATCTAGACAGAATGTTACTGTGGACACTATTAAAGAACGTTGTATAATATTTTGTACATTTAATTGCAAAGAATGGACCTGTATTTCCTTGTCCTCTTGCACAGTGGGCAAAATTACAATGTCTTGAAAGCCACAATTAAAGAAAAAACCCTAATGGTAAAAAGCAGAGTAATGAAACATCAGCAGAACAACAACGAACCAGTTCGGCAAGCCAGCCAACTTCAACATCCATAACCCGAGCTACAAATCTACTTCAAAACCTTAGACTTTATCATCAGAATTCCATTTTCAATGTAATATCACTCCAAAACTCCTTCAGCCTTAGCCTCAGTGTGAGTTAATTACGCAAACTCAGGATCTGGTTGTTGAGCCTCAATTTATGGAAACATACTAAATTCTACCGTATTATCCCTACTTTAAGGAAGGTCTCAATTACCCTAACATCTGCTGTTGTAATACTTTGATTTCTGTTGATGGGCTTTGTTTAGCCATTGCTAAATTGCGTACAACCTATTCTTGTTCCATCTCTTTAACCCCATTCAGATTTTCCATGATAATGCATGACACTTTAATATTTACTCCAATTAAATCATTACCCAGGAATAGCTCAATGCCATCCAAGGGTAATTTCTTAGCAAGCCCTACTTGCACTGCTTCAGACAACAAGTCACACTCCTGTTGCACCTTCTACAAAGGAGCTAGAATATACTGTCCAATTATCATGTTTACAAACACTTTGGCTTTCATTTCAATAAGCTCCATCTCCCTTTTCCTTGTTTTCTTTTTTATTCTTAATGTTCTTTCTTTATCCATTTCTGTCTTCTGTAATTTCATCTTCAGCTTTTTGATTTTATTCCCCTCATGTTCAAACTGTTTTGGTTGTATGTCAGTAAGAACTCACTATGTGGAGTACCTGATCTCTCCTGTATCTCTATTGAGAAAACATATAGTGTTAATCCTTCAATTATTTCTGCCTTCTTAGGTCTGGCAGGCAATTACACTTCTGTTTTATTTGCTATTTCAATCAACCTGGCTTTTGGACTAACTTGTAAATTGCAAAGGAACATCTCTTGAGGCTTTAGGAGCTTTTATTGGCATCTTCTTTCAGTACAAATTATAAAGTTCCTTTTTAAACTTTATCACTTACTTTAACTCCACATGAAATTCTTTACTGTCTTTGTTTCAAAATTCTGACAGAAGAGCCCCCAAGCTTTGTCGCAACTCATTGCGCTATTGTACTGGAATTCGAGCTCCACTAGTCTTGCAGTTATCTAGACATGAAAATTTTCACTGAATTACTCAATTTTCTCTAACACCTGAACTCAGGTTCAAAAAGAATACGTGAATCAAGTGTAGAAATATATAGGGATCTGAATGACACAGGCTATGGTAGGAATGCAGAAAATTTGTGTGAGATGTCCAACAGTATATATCTTGACATCGAGAATAAGTTGCTGCAACTTGTAATTAAGTCACAGGCATTAAGGCAAAATTTTCACGAGGTGGTTGTGAGTGGTTTATCAAGGAGGGTTATTGCTTGTTAATGAGCATATTAACTGCCCATCGCTTCTCATTAATAGGTAGCTTCCTTTCATAAATTCAAGTGTGAGCAAGCTAGACAATGAAAATTGGTGACATGGAAGACAAAGCAGATATACGGTGACTTCAGCTCACCACTGGCTGTGAACAGCCTTCATTTTGGTTACAATGAAACAGCATCTCAGGGTTAGAATTGGATGAGAAGGGTATTATTGGGACAGGATAGGTAGTAAATGATGAGAGTTTGGTAAGATGCAGCAAGAAATCTTACTAGGCCTCGCAATTGAAACACCTCTGTGAAACTTGACGAGATTGACAGTTAGCTTTAAAAATGTACGACTTTTCACCACGTTTTTACCCATTAACAAGAAAAAATTTGATCAAATTATTTTAAAACAATGCAGAAAGTAAACGTGAATTGCTAAATTATAACAAATTCCAACACTTCTTAAAATTCTCATATAACATAGATACACACAGTAAAGGTAAACCATAAATATCATGTATGGGGAATAAGAAAAATCAGAGCAGCATAGTTCTGGGACCAGTTCAGACCGCAGACGTAAATGTGATGCTTTCTTTTGATTCTTTTAGATATCTACTGACTCTTTGCTGGTAACACAACGTTGTGGGTACGCCGAATCTCAGCCTTTCATTCATTGGTTGAGAATTTGGCATTTCAGTGTGTCCAAAGGCAGTTTTTCTGTTTTCATTTTGAAAAGGTGTTTGCAAAGAGAGAACAGATCACAGATGAATGGCTACATAATCACCTGCCCAGAAGTCATTCAAGAGGCTGTACTGTGCTGGATCCTTCTAATCCCACTACAAAAAGTGCTGATTTGTCCGGAATTCTCCTTCTTACTGCTTGAATATCAACATTGTTGACAAGTCACAATGTGAACCAATAACTTTTATTTTAAAACTGCAAACATCTTCTTGCACACATGCTTTGGTTTAAAGCAGTATCTTTTTCCATTTTTACAAAACAATGTAGTCCATGAGTGTCCATGGATCATGTTAATATGAACTTTCAGAAGGCATTTGATAAAGTTCCATATGAGAGACTGTTAACTAAGGTAGAAGCTTGCAAAACTGAGGGAAAATTACTGACATATTTGGAAAATTTGTTGAGTGGCACGTCACAGAATGTAGATAATGGGTAGTTACTCAAACTGGTACGATGTGACCAGTAGTGTACCACAAGAATTTGTGTTAGGGCCTCAATTATTCACATTATTTATTAACAACTTGGATAATGTAATGGAAAACCCTATACTCAAGTTTGCTGATGATATAATGTTAGGCAGCTTTGTAGATAAAGTAGTATAAGATTACAAACTGTATTGGTTGTCTAAGGTTGGCATGGTGGATTGGTGGTCATCACTGCTGCCTCACAGCGCCTGGGACCCGGGTTTGATTCCAGCCTCGGGCAATTGCCTGTGTGTGGTTTGCACATTTTCCTCGTGTTTGTGTGGGCTTCCTCCGGGTGCTCTGGTTTAGTCTTACAGTCCAAAGATCTGCAGGTTAGGTGGATTGGCCATGCTAAATTACCCATAGTGTCCAGGGACAGGTGGATTAACCATGAGAAAAGCAGGGTTACAGGGATTGGGTAGGAGAGGTGGGTCTAGGTGGGATGCTTATTGGAGAGGTGATATGGACTTGATGGGCCAAATGGCCTACTTCCATACTGTAAGGATTCAATGATTTCTATGAAGTAAATGGGGAATCCTGAGGAAGATGGAGTTCAGTGTGAGGTTATCCATTTGACCATAAAAGGATAGATTCAGGACTTTCTAGATGGCATGAGGTTAACTATGGCAAATGTTCAAACTGACTCGTGGGTTCAGTTGCACAGATCTTTGAAATGTTACAATCAAGTACAGAAAATAATCAAGAAAGCGAATGAAATGCTGGCCTTTTAATCTAGAGTTGGCATAGGTTTACGAGGAGAAATCATGTTTAACTAATTTCTTAGAGTTTTCTGAAGAAGTAGTGGAAAGTGTTGATGGAAGTATTGCTTGTGACATGGATTTCCAGAAGGCATTTTACATAGTGCCTCATGTTAGTCTTGTGGGGAAACTTGTAGGTCATGGTATAAAAGGGACTGTGACAATGTGATAGAAAAGAGAGAGTAATGGTTAATGGATATTTTTGAGCTGGAGGAAAGTTTGTAATGAAAGTGGAAAAATTGCAAATTTGGAGGAGGATAGTGTGGAACCTCCAAAAGGATATCAAGAAATTGGTGAAGTAGTTCATTGGGTAGCAGATGCGGTTCAATGCAAAGAAGTGTGAGGTGATGCATTTTGATAGGAACAAAAATGAAAGGCAATTGAAAGTAAGATGCACAATTCTGAAGGGGATGCAAAAGCAGAGGGCTGTGGGTGCATATCTGCACAAATCATTAAAGATGGCGTGGACAGAGGAGAGAGCAGTAAGCAAAGCATGCAGTATCCTTAGTTTTGCTAACAGGGACTTAGAGCACAGGAGCAGGACGGAATGTTGAACTTGTATAAGACACTTGCTAGACTTCAGCTGGAGTATTATGTACAGTTCTGGGTGCTACATTATAGGAAAGAATATGAACTCTTTGGAGATAGTGCAAAAATATTTTTTTTAAAAATGGTTCCAGGGTTGAGAAATTTCAATTATGAGGGTAGATTGAAGAGGTTGAGGCTCTTCCCCTTGGAGAGGAGAAGGATGAAAAGAGATCCACTCAATGTTTTCAAAATCCTGAGTAGGGTGGATCGAGGAAGTAAGGATAAACTGTTCCTGCTTATAAAAACGAACAAGAATGAAAGGGCACAGATATAAAATGATTTGCAAAAGAAGTAAGCATGATATCTGAAAAAAAGAATTTTGCACTCATTGAGTGATTAGGGTATGGAATGTACTTAGAAGTATGGTAGAGACATTCAAAATGATTGAATTATTATCTGGATTAAAATAATGTGCAAGTGTCTAGGAGAGAAGCAGATTGACATTAGGTAATGATAGTTATTTGAAGAGCTGGTGCAGATATGATAGGCTGATTGCCTTTTTCGTCCATTGTAAATCTTCTGTAATTTCCACATCCTACAGGATTTCCCCTCTGGGACAAATGTGAACATTTCTTTGTGGAAAGGCATGCCCCACACTTATTTGTAATGCCTCATATGATTGCATTGCCAGCCATACTCAGTTAAAACTTACAAATGAATAATAGGCAGTTGTTCAGGCAACCACAGGACATAGATATTTACGTGCATCATATGAGTCAGTGCCTCAGGAGAGGAATGGAGGGTGAAATTAAGCGAGCCAAAATAATATTTGATGCTTTGATAATATATGCAGCTGCTGCGTAGCAAAACTATGATTCACTTTTGTGTGAAGTTGTGCCATTAATCTTGGAGAAAATAAAGTATGACAGACATTGGAAACTGTAACAATAACAGAAAATACTGAAAACAGTAGGCAGGTCAGAATTAAAAGTTAACAGTTCATGTATTAATACACCAGGAAATGGCAGGGATAGTATATGTGAAAATACAGACAAGTCACTGAGAAATCAAACTATAAGACTACTGTAACAAAGTATGGGAGAAATATTAATGTGAAAAGAGATAAATGTGTCCTTAAAGTGGCCAACAGATTTGGCATCCCATTAATGCATCATTATTTTTAAAAGAAGATTTTTCACGGCCTCTGATGACCATTTACCATGAATATTAAGCTTCTATGACTTAGTTAGAATTCTGATTTTTAACTTTAAGTCACATGGGTAACATGCTGCATGTGACCTAGCTATGATGTGTTCCAACATTCAGCAACTTAACTAGCAGTCATTACAGGAATATTTGGTGAATGTTCCAAAAATGTACCCAAAAATTGCATTTCTTTGTAGTTGGGTTATTCAGGAGAACTCACACAGACTCCACAAAAATACAACCAGGTGCTGCTAACACAGTCTTCTCTCCTCTATTTCACATAACTGCTGGAGACCTACCTAAGGACAACCAAAGTGTCTGAAATGCCTAGTATTTCCAAAGTGTGAAGCCAGTAATCTATGGCAGAGCACCTTTTCAAGATGTGCAACTTGTTGCCAGTCTGGAAATTCATCAAACTTTGGCAGCAAAAGTTCAAACCGATGGTAAAGGATATGTAGGCAATTGTGTAAATGATGAGACCTGGTAAATGGCACAAGAGGGCAAGATGGAAAGTTGAGGATGGGTGGGCAGGGTAAGAGGGTGGTCAGAGATAGAATTAAAACAGAGTTGATTTGAGGACATGGATGGTAATTTAAACCTCCAAAAAGGATAAATTGGGATGAAGAGTTGTTCATTTTTGTTACAAAAAATTAATATCTTACAGAATTTTACAGCACTATTTGTGAGCCAGAAGGTGAAATGAGCTTACGCCATAAAAACCGAAAGAACTGTGGATGCTGTAAATCAGGAACAAAGGAACAAAAACAGAAGTTGCTGGAAGCTCAGCAGGTCTCGCAACATCTGTGAAGAAAATTCAGAGTTAACGTTTCAGGCCCGGTGACCCTTACTCAGATCTTACCCTAGCCCACTTCCTGCACCTCCATCACATCAGGCATGATCTTATTGAAATATTCAAGATTCTTAGAGGACTTGATAAGGTAGATGGGGAAAGGTTGCCTTCCTCTGCAGGAGAGTCTAGGACCAGCAGGCAGAATCTCAAAGTAAGAAATTGCCTATTTAGGACAGAGATGTGGAGGAATTTCTTATCTCAGAAAATAGTGAATCGGTGGAATGCTTTACTGCAAAGGGCTGATTCATTAAATATACTCAGGGCTGAGATTGACGTATTGTTAATCAATAAGGGAATCAATAATTATGACAAAAAAGCAGGAAAATAGAGTTATAGATGACACCAAAATTGGAGGTATAGTGGACAGTAAAGAAGGTTACTTCAGAGTACAAAAGGACCTTGATCAGATGGGCCAATGGGCCAAGGAGTGGCAGATGGAGTTTGGTTTAGATAAATGTGAGGTGTTGCATTTTGTAAAGGCAAATCAGGGCAGGATTTATACACTTAATGGTAAGGTCCTGGGGAGTGTTGCTGAACAAAGAGACCTTGGATTGCAGGTTCACAGTTCCTTGAAAGTGGAGTCACATGTAAATAGGATAGCGAAAAAGGCATTTGGTATGCTTGCCTTTATTGGTCAGTGTATTGAGTATAGGAGTTGGGAGGTCATGTTGCGGTTAGGGTTAGGGTTAGGGTTATTGGTTAGGATATTGGTTAGGCCACTTTTGGAATACTGTGTTCATTTCTGGTGTCCCTGCTATAGGAAGGAAGTTGTGAAACTTGAAAGGGTTCAGAAAAGATTTACAAGGATGTTGCCAGGGTTGGAGGGTTTGAGATTTAGGGAGAGGCTGAATAGGCTGGGGCTATTTTCCTTGGAGCATCATAGGCTGAGGGGTGACCTCAAATAAGTTTATAAAATCATGAGGAGAGTGGATAAGGTAAATAGACAAGGTCTTTTCCTTGGGTTGGGGCAATCCAAAAGTAGAGGGTATAAGCTTAAGAGGGGAAAGATTTAAAAGGGATCTGAGAGACAACCTTTTCACGCAGAGGGTAGTGCCTGTATTGAATGAACTGCCAGTGGAACAATATTTAAAAGGCATCTGGATGGATATATGAATAGGAAGGGTTTAGAGGAATATAGGCCAAATGCTGGCAAGTGCAGTTAGATTCATCTAGGATATCTGGTCAACATGGACGAGTTGGACCAAGGGGTTTGTTTCTCTATGACTCTATAACTGGAATTAAAGATTATAAAATTCCATTGAAGAAGAGGTTACGGTGGTAACCAGCAATCATGGTCTGAAATCAGAGAAAAGAGAAGCAACAGTTTGCACCACAGAGTGAGCTGTATTTACCTTCAAGTCAAGAATGTACTATAGTGTAAATAAAGAAACTGACTTGAGTTAGACCGCAGTAACTCTAAGCCAGAATGAAACCGTCCTAATTTTGTGTTGAGTCTCATGGTCAATATAACTTCAAGAGACACACTGATATCATTACTCTGAGCTGAGGGCGTTGAAGTAGGCAGTATTATCGTGCAAAGATCATTGAGCTAATATTCCAGAGACCCAGACTAATGTTTTGGGAGATATTAAAACCTAACTACAGCAGCTGGTGGAATTTAAATTCAGTTAATAAAATCTGGAATTGAAAGCAAGTTGCTGCCTGGTATCACAAGGCTATTGTCAATTGTAGGAAAACCTATTTAGTTCATTAATTTCTTTGAGGGACGGAAATTTGCCATCCTTTTCCAGTGGGACTGATATTGGAGTCCTGCTTCACACCAATCTTGCATTCCTGTGTTTGGGCATATCAGTGAACTCTTACCTGTCCTCTGAAATGGCTTTGTCCATGTCCTGTGAAAGAATAAAGAAATATAAAAGTTTCATATGACATCTTATTTGGGATAACTTGAAGTATGACATGCTAGTAGAAGTATGCTACTCTTTCTAACTTGTTTAATTTGAACCCACACACTAATGTGGCTGCAAGCTATGTTAAATGTATGGCAGATTCTTTAATATTACACTCTCTAAGTCTAGTTTCTTTTATGTTATGAGGGATAACCTACGCATTGCTTTATCAGTTAAGTATCCTGCAGAAGGGAAAAACTAACATGTCATGATTAGCAGCAGTGAACATCCACAAAAAGGCTCCAAGATCTCAATGACTGACATTTGGAAAACTAATTGAAGATTTAATAAATATAAATTTTGGACATCAGAGAAGTTGGACAATCAGCAGCAGCATTTTCTGTGAGTAATTACGGCCATACAGATTTGTAGATAGTGCATTGACCAACTGAATAAAAGTCTGAAGTTACAAATATAACCAAAACTAAAGGACGTAGTCCAGCCCAGACCTATATATGATACATGAATTAGAGTTCTTAGGAAGCATATATTGAGCAAGAATAAAAGACTATGTCATTGTATGAAGCCTTAGTAGCAGATCAACAATAATTAATGCTTAATGTACAGCCAACGTTACTGCTACGATCAACAAAACCCAACAAACAAACAAAATCTGTAACATATACAAGGTGCAGGGCTGGATGAACACAGCAGGCCAAGCAGCATCATAGGAGCAGAGAGGCTGACGTTTCGGGCCTAGACCCTTCATCAGAAAAGGGGGAGGGGAAGGGGGTTTTGAAATAAATAGGGAGAGAGTGGGAGGCGGATAGAAGAGGGATAGAGGAGAGGATAGGTGGAGAGGAAACAAACAGGTCGAAGAGGCGGGGATGGGGCCAGGAAAGGTGAGTGTAGGTAGGGAGTTAGGAAGGGGATAGGTCAGTCCAGGGAGGACGGACAGGTCAAGGGGGCGGGATGACATATACAGTTTGTTACACCTATCCAGAAGCTGATATCTCTGTTTCTCCAATATCTGTGAAGCATGTAGCACCAAGGGACATACTGAAAGATAACGTAACCATTGTCATATCAGGTAAAATTACCTTGTGGAGGCAAAGCCCAAACCCAAGAATAGGCTGGAAGTTACCTAAAGACATCCAAACAATATTTAGATGAGGAATCAAACCACACACATGTGGGTTTTCAGATTCAAAAAGACACAAAAGGTAGAGGAGTAAAATACCCCTACTTATATGATAGCTCATATATTTCTATCAACCCAGTTAGGAATTCCTTCCAAATATGTTTATTTAGATTTTCATCTCCACAAGGTCTGCAAGTTTCCCAATTAATGTTGTTGAGTCTCTTTAAATCAGGGCTCAAAGGGGTCAAGACCCCAGTTGAGGTCTTGAGCTCTAAGACATAAATGATCGAGTCATAAGAGCTGAGCTTCTGCTCTATAGGCACCCTGTCTGACAGCTTCCCCACTCTGACCACTCCCATAGACTTCTCCCCATCCCACCTCTGTTCTTACATTTCCCCACCACATCCTTCTCACTATTTTCCATGGGGGTCAGTAGGATTTGCTGGTTCAGCAATCCCCCAATAAATGTTGTGAGATGTTTCCAGATTACTGAGTCAAAAATAATACATTGGGTGAAATTTTATATTTGTATGTCTGTATAGGGCCCAGGTGCTTTGTTACACTCTCTGGCCTCACTTCATGAGCACTAGTGAGCTGCAATGGATTAAGGAGTATGCTGAGCACCTAATATATCATTTTGAACCAAGGAAAGCAATGAATGTACGTGGCATTGGGTCAATCCAATACTTTCAACATTCCTGAATGTTCAGCTGGCCATGTCCACAGGAGAACTCTTAGTGAGTTCGCCAACGCTGACTGTGCCTGAGAGGTGTCATATCTAGAGACGGTCCATGCTGCAGGATGGTCAGGGAGTAGGCACTCTGTGTGCCTGTGTCATGACCAGTGCATGGGTCTCTGGCCATTGTTCCTTTCCTGTGTGAGCCTAATGATTGGTGGCAAATGCAGCCCCTTCCCTCACATATCAATTCACTTGCCTTTCCCTTTCCAAGTTTGGCCGTTGCCATTTTCTTTCCTGAAAACAACAAATACTGGAGATTACAGTAGGTCAGATAGCATCCATGGAGAAATTGCCAGTTAACTTTTCGATTCTAGATGACTCTTCATGAGAGCTGATGTGAAGTGTGGAGGGGGCAGCATTTATGCTATAGATGGGCAGGGGCTGGTGGAGTGAAGAGTGCTGGGGGAGAAGGGATGTTGACAGTTCAGATTAAATGACCGGAATGTGAGAGTGGCAGAACAATGTTGTGTCTAACTGTCAGACTTGAAAGAACAGACAGTCCCACTGGAGTGAGGGAAGGGAGAGAGTACATGGTGACAGAGAATGTAACAAGTAAAACTAAAAGAAAGAGAAGGAATGGGATTTGGTTCACAATTTGAAAGTGTTGAACTCAATGTGAAGTCCAGAAGGCTGTAATGTGTCTAATCTGAAGTTCAGATGTTCCTCCAGTTTGCACTGTGATTCACTGGAGTACTGCAGGAAGCCGAAGGCAGACATGTGGGTATGCAAGGAGGATGCTATGTTAAAGTGACTGGCTACAGGAAGATCAGGATTATGCTTCCACACAGACCAGAGGTATCCTGCAAAGTGATCACCCAGTCTATGTTTGGTTTCTCCAATATAGAGTAGGCCACATTGGGTACAACAAACACAAGATTGGAAGAGGTACAGGTGAAATGCTGATTTACCTGGAAAGACTGTTTAGGCCCTTGGATGGTGAGCAGGGAGGAGGTGAAGGGGCATGTGTTGCACCTTCTGTGGTTACATGAGAATGCGCTGTGAGGAGGGGGGTGATGCTGGCGTTTGTGGAATGTACTAGGATGTCCCGGAGGAAACAATCCCTGCAAAATGCGGACGGGGGAGAGAGGGGAAGATGTGTTTAGTGATGACGTTCTGCTGGTATTTTCTGAAATGGCAGAGAGAATGATCCTTTGAATGTAGAGACTGGTGGGATGAAAAATGAGGCTAAGGGGACCCAATCTCACTGCTGTGAGTGATGGAAAGGGCAAGAGCAGAAATACGGATGATAGGTCAAATAAGGTTGAGGGCCCTGTCAACCGTAGTGGGTGGAAAACCATAGTTATGGAAGAAGAAAGCCACGTCAGCAGCGCTGTTTTGGAAGGTGGTATCATCCAAACACATATAACATAGGTGAAAGAACCAGGAGAATGGGACAGAATCCTTCCAGGACGTGGGGTGTGAAGACCTGTACTGAAGGTAGCTTTGGGAGTCATTGGCTTTGTAGTGGATGGCAGTGGACAGTTTATTCCCTGAAATGAAGACAGAGAGGTCATCCTCTCTCCACTTGTCCAGACCCTGCCCATGAAACATCTGCAATTCCTCTGATGCCCTCCCCCATTGACAATTTCCAGTTCCCTGGCCCTAAATGCCTCCTGTTCACCATGAATGTCTGATCTCTGTACACCTCCATTCCCCACCAGGATGGTCTACAAGCTCTCGGCTTCTTCCTTGACCAGACGCCTGAACATTCCCCATCCACCACTACTCTCTTCCGCCTGGCTGAGCTTATTCTCACGAATAATTTCTTCTTTAATTCATCTAACTTCTGCCAAGTCAAAGGAGTGGTTATGGGCACCTGTATGGGTCCCAGTTATGCCTGCCTCTTCATGGGGCATGTGGAACGTTCCTTGTTCCAGTCCTACTCTGGCCCCCTTCCACAACTCTTTTCTCAGTACATTAACGACTGCTTCAGTGCTGCTTCATGGTCCCACCAGGACCTTGAAAAATGTGTTCCTTTTTGCCTCCAATTTCTACCCCTCTATAACTTTAACATCATCTATTTCTAACCTTTCCCTTCCTTTCCTTGTCCTCTCTGTCTCTATTTCCGGGAATAAACTGTCCACTGCCATCTACTACAAAGCCACTGACTCCCAAAGCTACCTTCACTACAGCTCTTCACACCCACATCCTGCAATGGCTCCATCAAATTCTCCCAGTTCCTTTGCCTAGGTCGTATCTTTTCAGATGATACTGCTTGCTAAATCAGCACTGCTGACATGGCTTTTTCCTTCCATAACCATGGTTTCCCACCCTCTGTGGTTGACAGGGCCCTCAACAGCATCCGACCTATCAGACTTGCTTCTGCCCTTGCTCTTTCCCAAAAATCAGAACAGTGTGATCGGGTTCCCCTTGTCCTTACTTTTCATCCCACCAGCTTCCGCACTCAAAGGATCATTCTCCGCTATTTCAGACAACTCCAACAGAACATCACCATCAAACACATCTTCCCCTCGCTCCCCCTGTCTGCATTTCATAAGGATAATACCTTCTTGGACATCCTAGTCTAATCACTGACACCAAACCCTACTTCCCATGGCACTTTTCCATGTAGCCACAACAGGTACACCACATACCCCTTCACCTGCCCCTTCACCTCCTCCCTGTTCACCATCCAAGAGCCTAAACAACGTTTCCAGGTGAAGCAGCATTTCATCTGTACTTCCTCCAATCTTGTGTATTGTATTTGCTGTACTCAATGTGACCTACTCTATATTGGAGAAACCAAATGCAGACTAGGTGACCACTTTGCAGAACACCTCTGGTCTGTGCTCAAACATGACCGCAACCTTCCCAACTCTCGTCATTTTAATACAGCGCCCTGCTTGCATGCCCACACATCTGTTATCCACCATTTTCTTGCCCTTGCTTCACAATGAGAGGTGACCTTGATTGGTCTCTGCCAGTGGCTTACAGCCTCAGTCTGATTGTACCAGCAAAACTCCAAACATCACTATCCCATTTCTAAATGCCAATCTCATCAACCCTGCAGGTTTTACACTTCTCTCTCAAAACCTCACTCAAGCCACCGACATACAAGAATTCCTCTTACCTTGTCGCCACAACTATCCCCCCTCCTCTCGTCTTCCTCATTATTTTCTATGGATAGACAACATGGCACACTCCCTCGAGTGTCCTGACTGGTCACCGCTAACCATATGTCTATGACTGTGACAACTCGCCCATTGTTCTCCCCATACCAAATTACACAACTCCCCTCACCACCACTACTTCCCGGACTAGCCCCTATGGAGACAATGGACTGACTGTGGCTCACAACTTGGAATGCAGACACAGGGAGCCCTCTGCAAAACCACCCTATCCAGATGCCTGACTATTGCTGAGCCCCTGAACTGGTTTGAGGTGTTGCCCTTGACTAACTGTGGTGGGTGTCCCTGACTGATGGATATTCACATAAATGTACTCCCCTAAGACCTTGAGACATGGCCAGCTGCTTGCTGCAAATACAACGGGTTTAGCACAAACAGAGCTGCTACTTGAGACGACACAGTGGCTCAGTGGTTAGCACTGCTGCCTCATGCCACAAGGACCCAGGTTTGATTCTACCCTCAGACAACTGTCTGTGATGAGTTTGCACATTCTCCCCATATTTGCATGGGTTTCCTCCAGGTGCTCCAATTTCATCCCACAGTCCAGAGATGTGAAGTTTAGGTGGATTGGCCATGCTAAATTGTCCATAATGTCCAGGGATGTGCAGGCTAGGTGGATTAACCATGGGAAATGCAGGATTACAGGGATAGGGTATAGGGGTGGGTCTGCTTGGGATGTTCTTCAGAGGGGCAGTGTGGTCTCAATGGGCCAAATGGCCTGCTTCTACACTGTAGGGATTCTATGATTCTGTGATGATTCTGAGTGTGACGCTGACGCAGCACACTGCCATCCAGCAAAATGGATAAGCATAGTTTGCCTTTCTGCAGGAGAAGGTTGTAGAGATGTATGATGCATGTGCTAAATGAATATGTTGATGTACCTTCCACAGGCCATCCTTGATAGCAAGACAGATATGGGAGTGGGGCAGGTGAGCTGGAGTGATGTCTGATCCCAGAGAGATGCGTTGCTGATTCTGGAGCCTTTGTGGTCTGTAGATGCCCATTAGATGTAGGAGCAGAATAAGGCCATTCTTCCAATTGAGTCTGCTCCACCATTCAATGAGATTATGACTGATATAGAATCATAGTCATAGAGCTGTACAGCGTGGAAGCAAACCCTTAGGTCCAACTTGTCCATGCTGACCAGATATCCTAAATTAATCTAGTCCTATTTGCCAGCATTTGGGCCATATGTCTCTAAAACTTCCTGTTCATATACCCATCCAGATGCCTTTTAAATGGTGTAATTGTACCAGCCTCCACCACTTCCATACAGGCACCATCCATTGCATGAAAAAGGTTGCCCCTTGGTCCCTTTTAAATCTTTCTCCTGTCACCTTAAACCTATGCCCTCTAGTTTTGGACTCCCCCACCTTCCGGGGAAAAGACCTTGGCTATTCACACTCTCCATGCCCCTCATGACTTTGTAAACCTCTATAAGGTCACCCCTTCAATGCAAACTTACTAACCATACCTCCTATCTTCACATCCATATCATTTATATAAATGACAAAAAGTAGTGGGCCCAGCACTGATCCTTGTGGCACACCACTGGTCACTGGCCTCCAGTTTGAAAAGCAACCCTCTACCACCACCCTCTGTCTTCTACCCTCAAGCCAGTTCTGTATCCAAATGGCTAGTTCTCCCTCTATTCAATGTGATCTAACCTTGCTAACTAATCTACCAGAGGAATCTTTTTGAGTGCCTTACCGAAGTCCATATAGATCACATCCACTGCCCTACTCTCATCAACCCTCTTCAAAAAACTCAATCAAGTTAGTGAGACACGATTGCCCATGCACAAGCCACATTGACTATCCCTAATCAGTCCTTGCCTTTCCAAATCCTGTACTTCAGGATTCCCTCCAACAACTTGCCCACCACCGATGTCAGGCTCACTAGTCTATAGTTCCCTATCTTTTCATTACCACCTATCTGAAATCGTGGCACCACGTTAGTCAACCTCCAGTATTCCAGTGTCTCACCTGTGGCTATCAATGATCCAAAATCTCAGCAAAGGGCCCAGCAATCACTACCCTAGCTTTCCACAGAGTTCTAGGATACACTTGATCAGGTCTTGGGGATTTATCCACTATTATGCCTGTTTAGCCATCTGGCACCTCCTCCTCTGTATTATGGACATTTTCCAAGATGTCGCTATTTATTTCCCCACATTCTATATCTTCCATATACTTTCTCCATAGAAAGGAAAGTTGAGAGAGTAAAATAGCATTCTATTAATCATTTTACAGAATGCACCCCAGCTGTCAGAAACTATTCCTTAACATAGGGAATTATCGCTTCAGAAAATGAGAAATTATATACCAAGTGAGTTTTTCAAATGTTCCTTCCATGTTTGGCTGTAATTGGATGTTTCTAGGAGAAGCACGTGGAAGTGAAGAGTTATATGGTATCTTTGCCACCTTGTCAGTATATGTTCAACAGAGAGAAGAAAAGTTGCTGAAAGCGGGAAATATGCTCTTAGTGCTAGGATGTCCTTGTGAAGCAGGAAGATTATTCTGGTATTCAGTTATGCAGGAAGTGTAATGAAACACACTCATTGCCAAAACCAGCTTCTCTTCCAAGGGGCTGTATTGCACTTTTCATGGACTACCTTTCGTGAGTAGGAAGCATATGCCTTTTGGCAGCTCTGATAGTTGTTGTCTTCATGTCTATTCTTCACTAGTGAGACTGACAATGGGCAGTGCTGTTTATTGGAGCCAAACTGGTAACCTATCTAGTGTCCGGTCACCTTTGCATACTATCGTCAAAATCACCATTGCATTTAACTTTTCTGCCATCCGTTAATTTACTTATTGACACTTGTCAGATCAGTCTCACATTAATATGATTCTGGTTCACAAAAATAACTGAAGATTTGTTTGTTGGGTTAACACTTCAATCATATTCTTTGTGATACAACATATAAGAATCACAAAGAAGCTCATTCAATCAAAATTCAGCTGATCTCAAGTGCAGATGCTTTTATGGTGTGCCTTGAGACAGTTCACAATGCCCAAAGTAATGGAGGATTAAGCAAAAGGGATGGATAGCTTCTTCAATACTAGACTACTTCTGTTATTATTAGGATTGATGTGGAATTCTGTTACAGAATTTTAAAAAAATCCTTTATTGTCACGTGTACTTAAGTACAGAAGTACAGGAGTACAGCAAAAAGTTTACAATGTCACCTCTCATGGCTCCATCTTAGGTGTAAAGTACTTAGGTACAAATCTTAGATACAGATAACGGAATAAATCACCTTACAGTGATTCATAGTATAAGTTAGAAATAAGACATAGCTAAAAAGATAAAAGTTACAGTCAGATAAACAAAGGGGCTTCCACATGTGGTCTGACCAGCCTCGCAAGCCGCTGACTGCCCGCGCCAGACCCCAGTACAACAACCATCCCGTTCCACTGTATACCTCCAGCCTGCTCTGCTCCGGCTCCCAGCCTCTCCACACAACTCCAGGCCTCTAGCCGGCACTGCTCTGGCTCTCAGCTGCTCCAAGGTAAGTTTTCTTATCAGAAAAAAAAATTTTGAAATCTTAGTTTAAAAAAAAAGAGAGTGGAAGAGAAAGGGGGGAAAATGCTGAGGAATTCACTAGCCCCAGGCTGCCGTGCCTGAATGCTGTTTACTCTGCCACTGCCATCTTGAAATGCAAGGGCAAAAGGACAAAATTGCAGATTGTCTAAAGCCACTATCTAAATTCTAGCAAGATATACAAGAACGTTAAATCAGAACTTTTGATGACTGGACAGATCTGTAGGAGTCTAATTTTTAGTCTTGAGAAGATATTGTGGTTTATCAGAATTGGACGAGTGTTTTAAGAGTTGGCCATTGTAACAGAGGAATCTTTGGAGAAAGAAGGACAGAGAATTAAGCCTATAATAATGGCTGCAGAGGGGAAGAAGACATATGGCCAATTCTGATGTGTAGACTGATACTTCAAAAAATGACACTTGGGACTTTTAGCTCAAAGCAGAAGTTTGAATCCTTCATGAACTGCACTGGAGTTCTCTCTGCAGGGTCTTAGCAATATTTTAGCCAAAATCCCGTTCATACATGTTTCTCCATAACACTACTTTCAGTTCAAAGCAGAAATTTGAACTCATCATGAACCGAACTAAAATTCTCTCTGCAGGTTCTTCAGCAACATAATAGCCCAAATCCTATTCACATATGTTTTCCAGAACACTTTTTTAATCCAAGGAATCAAACTGAAAAATTGCACATATAATATTCATGTAACCCCCTGTATCCTCAGCCCTTGCTTTCCCAGTACTTTTCATTGGTGGCAGTATGGACTGTTTATTGACAACTTCCTAACCTCATTTTCTTTCAAAATGCTATTTCTGAGGAAGAATAGAGTACTGTCTGCATATCTCCAAATACCTTTTCCTCTCAGTAGCTTTCACCTTCTCCTTCTGCAGGTGCAAACAGGATATAATATCAGTTTGAGAAACAAGAAATCAATGATGGCCAACACCATCATTCTCTCCAAAGCAAAGCAAGAATTCCTGGAGTTCACTGGCTTAAACATAGCCATCAATATCAGAAAGGTAAGTCTGACAACAAAGTCAACTGCTTCATCACCTCAAACATGAATAGGAAAGGTTCAGAGGGGTATGGACCAAATGCAAGTAAGTGGGTCTAGTTTAGACCAAGGAAACTTGGTCAGCATTGTCAAGTTTGTCTGAAGGGTCTATTTCTGTGCTACATAACTCTATGACTCTATTTGTAAGATAAAAGCCTGTAAAGGGAAGCCCTTACTGAACTAGTTGTTCAAATCAAAGCCAGTGAATTGTTATGCAATTAGTTTACTCTTAATCAGCAAAAGTAATGGAAGATGTCATTGATGTAGGAAACAAGAAACAAGAGTAGGCCATTGAACCCATCTAAACTGCCTTGCCACTTAATGTGTTTACGGTTGATCAAATGCCTCAATGATTTTTAACCACCCCCATTCCCACATCCATATACATAATTAATAATCAGAAATGTATCGATCTCTACCTTAAACAAACTTAAAGACCGAGTTTCTACAGCTCTTGGTGGTACAGAATTCCAAATGTTCATGACCCTTTGAGTAAAAAATATTCTCCTTATCTCAAACTTAAGTGGCACTCCCCTTCTTTTAAAGTTGTTCCCTCCAGCTCTTCCCCAAGCAGGGGAAACATCTTACCTGCTTCCACCTGTCTATCCTTTAAGTATTTTGCAAGCTTCAGTAATAACACCTCTCTTTCTTCAAAACTCTAGAGAAGATAACCCAGCTTTCCCAATCTCTTTTCAGAGGCGAGTCCCACCATTGTGCAAACAAATCTGATGAATCCTTGTGCTATAAATTACTATGAAAATTCATTTACTCAGCTAAAAGCTGTTCATTGGTGGCCATTTGGGGTTCCATAATATAAACTCAGCTTCTTATTACAGACTTGATGCAAACACGAAGGATTGCTCAGAGTGCCTATTATTGACATCAAAGTGGCATTTGACCAATTGTGGTATCAATGAACCCTAGGAAAATGGAACTCAATGGAAAATCCTTCCATTGGAGTCACAAATAGAATGAAAATGATAATTTTAGATAGCGGAGGCTTTTATTTGAAATCCAAGACATCACTGCAAGAATTCCTTGCTAATATATCAAATCCAACCATCTTCAAATAACACATTAATGACCAGGTAAGGTCCTTCATAAGGTCAGAAGATACTTGTTATTGATCGCAATTTTAGTTCAATTTGGATACTGAAGCAACCTCTACCTGCTTTTCGCAGGACCTGGACAATACTCAGGCTTGGGTGAATAAGTGAGAAATAAGATTCAAATTGAGGCGCTTGGTCTCAGTGGGAAGCTGTTTGAAAAGTTGGTGTAGACTTGATGGGCTGAATGGCCTTTTTCTGTACTGGAGGTATTCTATGAATCTAAGTGGTTTTGCTTGTAATTTTGATTTTATTGTCATGTGTACCGAAATACAGTGAAAAGCTTTGTTTACGAGTGGTAGAGGCAGATCACAGCAAGCAAAGGATGTACAGATCAAAAAGACTTAGTTTCATTGGCTAGAATCTTGCATTCTCATTGTCTTGCACTTGGAGGCAAGACGGGTACGTAATTAGGTCAAATGGTGGCACAGAGGAATCTCACCACCTTTTTGACAGAATTAAGTTTAGGTCAGGAAGACTCATGCCTGAACTCCCCAAGATACCAGTAATTGAGGCCTTTAAGTGGCCAATTATTGACCACTTAAGAGACTCATCCTGCCGCTGCTCGCATTAACCCAGCTGTTGTCATGTAGTATACAGTGCAGCTGAAACCATGCAACTTGTCACCTCCATGGGGGTGGGGTAGTGGATGTTCCATCAATTAAACTGGGTGCCTGATACAGAAGTTAGATATTAGGAAGGAGTCACTGGTCATATTTCTTCACCGTGAGAATCCTTCTTTAATTACTGACACTTCTGGGAACTATTATTGATTTGTCATCCCAAGAATGAAGACGAAACTTGACCGGTTTTTGGTTTAATTTATGTAATACTCTGAACAATAGATTACACAATTTTAGGGCTTTGAATGATGAGAAATGAACTTCAGAAATTGTAATAGCTTCTTCCTGAATGCAGAATTAATCATCAGAACAATAACCATGTTTGTTCAGATTTCATGCTTTCTTTCATTCTCAATTATAGATCCTGTATCAACATAAAATCAAGAGATAACAGAATCATAGCCCTAGAACTTTGACCTACTAAACCTGTAAAAATGTCAGCAAGTTGAATGTGCTCATCTCCAACATAATGGGAAAGGTCAAAGTACAGTTCTGGTTTTTAGATTTGTGAGTGTTGGTGCAGTCATATCCTGGAGGCAAATAGAGAGCATGCCATCATACTATTGGTTAACATTGAATTAGATAGAACATATAGAGCAGAAACAGATCAAAGGGCCTATGCCTACATCTCATTTGGTACCATCCCCCTTACCTCATCTAATTTAAACAGTGTAGTTCCCTAGTCCGTCTGTTTCATATACCATTTACCTTACTCTAAAATGCATCTATAGTCTTTACCTTACCAACTCAACTACATGTTACGTGGTAGGAAGGCTTTAGAAGTTAAGAAATGAGTTACTTATTGTAAAATAATCAACCTATGACTTGATTTGATAGTCATATCGCTGTTTCGCCTTCAACACCATAATTCCAAACAAATTCATCTTTAAAGTCCAAGATCTTGGTACTGGCAACCCCCTCTGTAACTGGATCCTCGACATTCTGACTCATAAACCGCATAAACCGCGGCACGGTGCTCAATGGTTAGCACTACTGCCTCACAGCACCAGGGACCTGGGTTTGATTTCACCCTCAGGCGGCTGTCTGTGTGGAGTTTGCACATTCTCGCTGTGTCTGCGTGGGTTTGCTCTGGTTTACTACCACGGTCCAAAGATGGATTGCCCATGTTAAATTGCCCGTAGTGTTCAGGGATGTGTAGATTAGATGGGTTATAGGGGGATGGGTCTGGGTGGGATGCTTCAAGGGTCATAGAACATAGAACATAGAACAGTACAGCACAGTACAGGCCCTTCGGCCCACGATGTTGTGTCGAACTTTTACCCTAGTCCTAAGGTCTATCTAACCTCCACCCCTACCTTATACTATCATCCATATACTTATCTAATAGCCACTTAAATGCCCCTAATGAGGTTGACACCACTACCTACTCCTACAATGCATTCCACATCCCAACCACTCTCTGAGTAAAGAACCTACGGGTCAGTGTGGACTTGTTGGGCTGAAGGGCCTGTTTCCACATTGTAGGGATTGTATGATTCTAGATGACAATAATTCCTCCATCATAATCCTTGACACTGGTGCCCCGCAAGGCTGCTTATTCAGCCCCCGACTATACTCCATATTCACTCACAACCGTGTGACTTTACTCCCCCCCAGTTCCAATTAGACATTTGCTGATGACACTACCATTGTAGGGTGGATCTCAAGCTGCAATGAGACAGAATACAGGAAAGAGATTGAGTTTTTAGCGGCACGGTGCGAAGACAAAAATCTCTCCATCAAAGTCAACAAATAAAGAAGCCGGTCATTGACTTAGGGAAATGGACTGGAGGGCATGCCCTTGTCTGCATCAATGGTGCTGAGACGGAGATGGTTGAGAGTGTCAAGTTCCTGGGAGTAATGATCACCAACGATCAGTCCTGGTCTACCCATGTTGGCATAATGGAGGAGAAAGCACAACAACAGTTTCTACAAATATATAAAATGAAAAACTGCCTAAGGTAAACATTGATCCTTTAGAGGATGAGAAGGCGAATTTAATAATGTGAAATGAGGAAATAACTGAGGCATTGAACAGACATTTTGTGTTGGTCTTCACAGTGAAAGACACAAATAACATGCAAGTAATTAAAGACAAGGAGGTTTTGGCAGGTGAAGACCTGGAAACAATTATTATTATTAAAGAGTTAGTGTTGGGCAAGCTAATGGGGCTAAAGGTAAAACAAGTCTCCTGGCCCTGAGGGAATGCATCTTAGAGTTCTAAAAGAATTGGAGGACAAATAACAAATGCACTTGTGGTAATTTATCAAAATTCTCTGGACTCTGGGGTGATTCTGGCAGATTACGAAATAGCAAATCTGATGCCATTGTTCAAAAAGGGAGATAGACAAAAGGTGGGTAACTAAAGGCTTGTTACTTTAACTTCTGTAGTGGGAAAAATGCTTGAATCTATAATTAAGGAAGAAAGGGCAAGACATCTGAATGAAAATTGTCCCATCAGGTAGATGCAGCATGGTTTCATGAAAGGCAGGTCATGGTTAATTAATTTACTGGAATTCTTTGAGGATATTATGAATGAGATGGACAACGGGGAACCAGTGGATGTGGTGTATCTGGATTTCCAGAACACATTCTACAAGGTGCAGAATGCACAAAAGGCTGCTGCATAAGATAAAGGTGCATGGTATTATGAGTAATGTATTGGCATTGATAGAAGATTAGTTCAGTAACAAAAAACAAAGATAAATGGGGATAAATCGGTGCTTTTCTGGTTGGCAAACAGTGGCTAGCGGTGTGCCTCAGGAATCAGTGTTGGGACTGCAATTATTTCTGATTTACATTGATGATTTGGAATTGGGGACAAAGAATAGTGTGTCAAAGTTCACAGATCACATCAAGAATAGTGGTACAGCAAGGTGTGAAAATACACTAAAAGTTTGCAGAGGGATATTGACAGGTTAAGTGAGTGGGCAAGGGTCTGGCATTTGGAGTACCATGTTGGTAGATATGAGGTCATCTATTTTGGTGGGAATAACAGCAAAATGGTTTATTATTTAAATGATGTGAAATTGCAACATGCTGCTGTGCAGAGGGATCTGGGTGTCCATGTGCGTGAACCACAAAAGGTCGGTTTGCAGGTGCAGCAGATAATTAAGAAGGAAAATGGAATATTGTCCTTCATTGCTAGAGGGATGGAGTTTAAAAATAGGGAGGTGATGCTGCAGCTGTATAGGGTGCAGGTGAGGCCACACCTGGAGTACTGTATACAATCTTGGTCTCCTCACTTGAGAAAGGATGTACAGGAACTGGATGGGGTGCAGAGGAGGTTCACTAGGTTGATTCTAGAGATGAGAGGGTTGGGATGTGAGGACAGGTAGAGTAGACTGCGACTTTATTCATAGGAAGGTGATCTTATAGAAACATGTAAAATTATGAAGGGAATATGTAAAATAGAAGCAGGGAGGCTGTTTCCACTAGCAGGTGAAACTAGAACCAGGGGGCACAGCCTCAAAATAAGGGGGAGCAGATTTAGGACAGTATTGTGGAGGAAATTCTTCACTCAAAGGGTTATGAAGTTGTGGAATTTCCTGCCCTGTAAAGCAGTTGAGGTTACCTTGTGGAATGTTTTTAAGGCAAAGAAAGAGTTTTGAACAGTAAAGGAATTAAGGGTGATGGTGAGCAGGCAGGTCAGTGGAGCTGAGTCCATATAAAGATCAGCCATGATCTTATTGAACAGTGGAACAGGCTTCATGGGCCAGAAGGCCTACTCCTGCTCCTATTTGTTATGTTACAACATCTCTGCATCCTCAGGAGGTTAAGAAAATTTGGCATATCCACAATGACACTTACCAATTTCTATAGTTGCACCATTGAAAACATTCTATCTGGATACATCACAGCGTGGTTTGGCAATTGCCCTGCCCAAGACTGCATGAAACTAGAGTCATGAACACTGCCCGGTCCATCTCATAACCAGTCTACCATCCATTGCCTCCATCTATACTTCCTGCTGCCTCGGGAAAGCAAACAATATAATCAAAGTCACCTCCCACGCCCATTATACTCTCTTCCACCCTCTCCCCTCAGGCAGAAGATATAAAGTTTGTATACACGTACGAATAGATTCAAGAACAGCTTCTTCCCCTCTGTTATTAGGCTTCTAAATACCCTCTCAAATTTTAAATTTAATATTGATCTCACTCCCTGTGCATATTCTCTGCAGCCGCAACATTGTATTCTCCGCACTGTTCTACAACCCTAATGCCCTTTGTATGCTATAATCTCCCTGTTCTGCACACAAAACAGAACTTTTCACTCTACCTAGGTACATGTGACAGTAATAAATAAAATCACATCATGTGTTAGACTGATTCATTTGAGCTTGTTGTCAATAGTAACCCTTGACAACATCCCTATTGTGCTACGTAAGATTTATGCTCCAGAACTAGCCATACCCAAATTAAGTTGTTTCTGTAGGGACACAACACAGGCACTAGCCTCGAAAAGTGAAAGATGGTATATCCTATTCACACACAAAAACATTTAATCTGGACAGTTACCCCACCAGTAGACCCTCAATAATTAACAAAGTGATGGGTGGTCTCATTGACAATGCTATAACGTGGCACTTGATCAGCAAAAAAATTTGCCCACTAATGGACAGTTTGAATTCCATCAGGATGATTAGTTTCTGAGCTCATTAGAGTTTTGATCAAAACATTATCAAGACAGCTAAATTCAAAAAGATGAGAGTGAAGGCCTGTGAGATCAAAGGATTTGACGAGGTACGGTATCAGGAACACAGGTGAAACTGGTAAAACACTATCTGACAACTATGTGAATAAGTCACTTAACAAAGTGTTCACTCCACTAATTATGATCAAGCAGGCCCGGGAGGAATGCTGACTGTTCACATATTTAAAAAGTTTGGGCAGGTGATGTAGGAGTCTGCTGAGATGATTTCACTTACCAAACAGTTTTGATTTTGGATACTGGAAAGAGCAATGATTCATCTGAGGCATTTAACAGGATCCAAGTTACATGAAGGGCTTCAGCTGTACAAATGGCAAATGGTGAAGAACAGTGGAGAAGCAATAGTGGCAGACAATTTGATAATTTGGGAAACAGTAAGGCATTTCTGTGGCCATGAATGAGTCTCTGCAATGATATTTTGCCCTCCAGCTGACAGGCTGAAGGATATTACAGAGTGGATACAGAATGTTCTTTTGGGTAGCGTGAAGCAGAAGATGTTATGGCCCACCAAGGCATCAATGACAGGTAGAAAAGGGGTTACATCCCTGAAATTAAAATTTAGTGATCTAGGCAAGAGACTTAAAAATAGTGACCTTTATAGGTAATAATCTCAGGGTTACTCCCAGTACCATGTACTTATGAATATAGAAATAGAAGATTGAGCAATTGAACATATAGCTGGAAGAAAGGGGCTGGATTGGAGTCTTTAGCTTTCAGGGGTATTAGTTCCAGTTCAATTCAGTGGGACTTTTATAAGGAGCACAGTTTAATAGGACTGAAGTAAGTATTCTCATGGAGAGATTTACTATGGGGTGGTTTGTTGGGGGAGGGGTTGTTAAACTAGCTTTTCAGGAGCATGCAAACTGAAGAAAGAATTCATGAAGGGAAAAACAAATTTGGTTATGGGAAGTAGAAAAGCTGTAAATGAAAGTGGAAAACATCAAAAACAAATCTGAGAATCAATTGTGCGATGCACGCAATTTGAATGAAAGCAGTATTTGCAAAAATATAGGTGTATTGGTTGTACTTGGAGAAGTCAGAGGGTATGGTTTAATTGCCATTTTGGAGGTATAGCTGAAGGATGACCAAAATGTGAACTGAATATTAGGAGTTGGGCAAACAGATACAGGAGAAGAGGCAGTACTGATAATAAAGTACAGGATCAATGTATTAGCAAGAAAGGCTCTCTGATCAGAAGAACAAGGTGTGGAATCTGATTGGATGCATCTGAGAAACAACAAAGGACAGCAAATATTAATGGAATTGGATTTATAGGTGGCCAAAGAGTGGTGGTAATGTAGGGCGTGGTGGACATCAGGAAATTAGAAATGTATGTCACAATGTATGGCAGCAGCCATTAGTGACCTTGATCTATTTACGGATTGAGTAATGTATTGAGCATAAGTGCTGTGGATGAAGAATCCGTGGAAAGTGTTCAAGACAGTTTTCTGGAGCAATATGTTGAAGAAACAAAACAGGCTATTTTGAATCAAGTGTCATGGCATGAGAAAGGGCTAATTATTAATCTTGTTCAAAACAGCCTTTAGGGAATAATGAGCATGGTATAATAGAATTTTCTATTAAGTTTGAAAAATGATGTAGGATTCAAGTTCATCTGAAACTAACATCTTAAATCCGAACAGAATCACAGAATCACAGAATTGTTACAGCACAAGTGAAGGCCATTTAGATCATGAGCGCTCCAATGAACATTAATTCTTAATGCTATTCCCCCGCCTTTTCCTTGTATCCTCACACATTGTTTCTACTCAAATTATCAACTAATGCCCTATTGAAGGGGCTCCTCTTGTGGTGCAATGGTAATGTCCCTACTCCTGGTACAGGAGGCCCTAGTTCAAGCCCCACCTACACCAGAGATGTGTAAGAGTATCTCTGAACAGGTTGATTAGAAAAATAGGTTTAATAATAACACAAAAGCCCTCTTGAATGCCTCAATTAAACTTTCCTTCACTACACTTCCAGGCAGTGCATTCCAGACCTGAACCACTGATGTAAAAATAGTTTTTCTCACACATCACATTTTCTATGTTTGAAAATTACTTTAAATCTATGTCTACTTGCTCTTGAACCTTTTACTATTGGAAACCAATATGCCCTACCTACTCTAACATGCACTATCATGCTCAAGATTTTTGAAATGTTCTATCAGATCTCCTCAATTTTTTTTCTCCAAGGAATACAGTACCAACCTCACCAATCTGTCATCATAACTGACATTTCTCTTCCCTGGAACTAGTTTTAAAAATCTCTTCTGCATTCTTTCCAATTTTGGTGCATTTTTTCTTAAAGTGCAGTTCCCAGAACTGTGCACAATATTCCAGGTGAAATCTAACAGATATTCAGCAGAAATTCCTTGCTTTCAATATCTCTATTCATATAGGCCAGGATAATTTTCATGCTTTATTCACTGCTCCCTCAATCTGTTCTGCCAGCTGCAATGATCAATGCACATACTCACCCAAAATCCTTCCACTCTTGCACATCCTTCAATGTTTATTTATTTTATTTTGTATTTATTTTGTATTGTTGTCCATGTTCTTCCTACAAAATGCATCACATCACTGAATTGAAAGTCATCTCTCCAATCCAAAAACTAATTAATGTCCTTTTGGAGCAAGTTATTCAAATGTGATTTTCCTTTCTGAGATTCATGCTGACTCTCCAAAATTCACCTAATACTTTTCTGTGTGATGACTAGTTCTAGCCCACATAATTGTTTCTGGAAGCTTTGACACCACTAAAGTTAAAATAACTAATCTGCAATTGCCTAGCTATCGTTACAGCCTTTTGTTTTCAAACAAGGGTACAACGTCTGTAATTTTCCGACCTCTTGCAATTCACCCTTCCTACTTAAGCCATTGATACCAACGTGAACCACATCTTTTGGCTGTCCACCATTTCCAAGAAGAATGTCCTACAGCCACTCTATGATATCCTTGATGCTGGTACCAGGAAATAACATGCCACATTGAAATCATGGATGTGGATACAGAAACACGTTCTGTTCCACCGAATAATAAATTTCACATCACCATTGCTCCTCCTCCATTCTTCCTTTTCTTGTATAGTTGACCTATTGATGATGCCACAAACTTGGCGCTGAGTGCATTCCCTTGAGGATTCAATACCCTCATCAGCTCCCAAAACAGAAAAACATATTGTGACATAGACTCAAGGGGATTCCTACATTACCTGCCTGCTGCTATTGGAATGCCTAAAGGAAATCCATTTCCTTTCTGTCTCCAGGTCCATTAAATTATGGAATGACCACTTCACTGAACATCAACCATTGCTTGAACTCTGAAATTTGGAGTCCATGATTTTGTAGCCAGCAGCAGTTATAGTAGTATCCCTACAGTGTGGAAACAGGCCCTTCAGCCCAACAAGTCCACACCAACCACCCAGACCCATCCCCCTAATCTACACATCCCTGAACACTATGGGCAATTTAGAATGGCCAATCCACCTAGCCTGCACATCTTTGGACTGTGGGAAGATACCAGAGCACCCAGAGGAAACCCATGCAGACACAGGGAGAATGTGTAAACTCCACACAGACGGTCACCCAAGGGTGGAATTGAACCTGGGTCCCTGGCACTGTGAGGCAGCAGTGCTAACCATTGAGCCACTGCTCCTGACCATGAAATTATCTAGGATCCATGACTTCCCTGACACATATTATAGGCCATACATTCCATGAACTAAGCTCAATTGCCATATCTTAAAATTATTTCCCTTTTATTAATTTTACTCAGCTTTGGACTACCTGTATTCCTGTTGGTTGCAGGTGTGCCCTTCTGGACCAGTCTGCCTTTGCAGGGTATAGTACCAGTGCACTGAAGGATGCCAGGATGGTGGTGAAGCCTTCCTGAAAGTGCCAAAGTATGTGGTGTGAAGGCACATGCAGCAAATGTTCTGATCTCCATTTTGTCTGTGATCAATATTGAACTCATGGAGAAAGTCGCAAGTTGAGCCCTCCAAAAGCCACTCTGCTTTCCCTGTCATTTTCCCAATGGCTAGTTTTTATAGCAGATTTTGTAAGATCATTACCCAGTTAACATGGGCAGTTAACATGGTGTTTTACAAAAAATAAAGAGTGTCAATTGGGAACTTGCTGCTCCCTGACAAGATTCTCACTGCATTACTTCAGAAAATGGGGGAAATTGGGCAAACTTATCTCAATGTTCAGACTAAAATCTCATCTGGTCCTACCACTTATCTCACCATAGCCTTCGCTGTTCAGAGACTGGTAAGATTTCACACACCAATTTTTTGCTATAATTAAGGTCCTGGGCCAGTTAATTAAGGACTGCTGAAAATGTAGAACTGAAATACATTTATTTTAATTTTTAAAAACTACTGGCAAAGTTAATGGAACTGAAAGTTGACAAATCACCCAGTGTGTTGAAAGAGATGGCTAGAGTTGGTGAATGAATTGGTGATCAGCTTTCACAATTCTACTAATGCTGTAAAGTGCCTGCAGATTAGAAGGTGTAAATGTGACCTGATTATTTAACAAAGGAGGGACAGAGAAATCAAAAAACTACAGACTAGTTACTCTGACGTCAGTGGCAGGGAAAATACCAGAAAAAATTGTAAAATATGTGATTACTAGATATTTAGAAAATAATAGTCCAATTAGAAAGATAGAAGATGGATTTAAAAGGGAGAATCATGTTTGACAAACCTGATGGAATTTTTCTTGAGTGTCATTAGCAGAATGATGATGGGAGAGACAGTGGATATGGTGTATTTGCTTTTTCTGAAGGCTTTTCATAAACTCCCACCCAGGAAGTTAGTAAACTAAATGGAAAGATGCATGATTAGGGATAATATACTAACATGGACTCATTATCTGTTGACAGGCAAAAAAGAGGAAGTAGGAATAAGTGGGTCATTCTCAGGTTGCTAAGGAGTGCTTCCACCTGAATTGTTCACAATCTGTATCAATGATTTAGATAATGGAGCCAATTATTCTTATTTCCAAGCTTGCAGATATTACTTAGTGAGAAGTGTGCAAAAATCCTTCAGTAAAATTTAGAAAGCTGAATAAACAGACAAAAGCATAGTAGATACAATATAATGTAGGTAAATTTGAGGTGATCCACTTTGGGAGGAGTAATAAAGGTGTAGAGTATTATTTAAATGGTGAAAGGTTGACCAATGGGACTTAGATGTCCTTATTCAGAAATCATTGAAAGCTAGCATACAAATGCAGCAAACAATTCAAAAGGCAGATTGTCTGCCTGCTCTTACAGCAAAAGGATTTGAGTACAGGAGCAAAGAAATCTGATTTGATTTATTGTTGTCACATGTACTTAAGCACAGTAAAATGAAGTTTTGTTTTGCGAGCAGTACAGACAGATCATAACAAACAATGGCATACAGATCATAGGATGCTTATACAGAGTGAGGCATACAAGGTTACAACTGCACAGAAGGTGCACAAGAGCAAGGTCAACATTAGATTTGAAATTAGAGAGGTCTATTCAGCAGTCTAATAATGGCAGGGAGGAAGCTGTTCTTGAAGATTCTGTGTTTTTTGCCTGGTGGAAGAGGTTGGAAGAGAGCATTACCAGAGTATGAGGAGTCTTTGATGATATTGGCCGCCTTTCCACAGCAACGAGAAGTGTAAATGGAGTCCATGGATGGGAGGTTGGCTTCTATGATGGTCTGAGGCTATGTATGTGGATTTTTGTGGTTTCTCACAGTCCTGGGCAGAACAGTTGCCGTACCAGGCTGTTATGAACCCAGATAGAATGCTTTCTATGGTGCATTGGTAAAAGTTGGTGAGTGCTCTTATGGACATGCTGAATTTCCTAAGCCTCCTGAGGAGGAAGAGGCGTTGATGTGCCTTCTTGATTGTCACATCTATGTGCGAGGTCCAGGACACATTGTTGATTATCGTTACTCCTAGGAACTTGACGCTCTCGACCCTCTCCACCTCAGCTCCGTTGATGTAGATAGAGGAGTGTCCTCCTCCTTTCTTCCTGAAGTCAGTGATCAGTTCTTTTGTTTTGTCGATATTGAGATAGAGATTGTTATCATTGCAGCATGACACCAAGCACTCTATCTCCTTCCAGTATTCTGACTCAACATCTTTTAATATCCGGCCTACAATGGTGATGTCATCAGCAAACTTGTAGATGGCATTCATACAAAATTTTGCTACATAGTCATGAGTACACAGGGAGTGCTGTAGGTGGCTGTGTTTGCATCCTTGCGGGGTGCCAGTATGAGGATTATCGTGCAGAAGATGCAGTTGTCTACCTTCACTGATTGCAGTCTGTGGGTCAAGAAGTTGAGGATCCAGTTGCAGAGGGCAGAACCAAGACCTAGGCCTCAGAGTTTTAAGACTAGTTTGGTAGGAATTATAGTGTTGAAGGTGGAAATGTAGTCGATAAGTAGGGAGGCTGACATAGGTACCCTTATTATCCAGATGTTCCAGGGATGAGTATAGATCTAGGGTAATGACGTTTGTTATGGACCTGTTTCGCCAGTAGGCAAATAGCAATGGATCAAGGCAGGCTGGGAGGCTAGTGTTGATGTGGGCCATGACTAACCCCTTGAAGCACTTCATGATTATGGAGGTCAGAACCACTGGATGGTAGTTGTTAAGGTATGTTGCGTGTGTTTTTTTTGGTGCTGGGATGATGGTGGTCTTCTTGAAGCAAATGGGAGCCATGATGTGGAAGTGCCAGTGTCGACTGGAGCGTGACAAGGTCAAAAATCACAAGACTTTGAAGCAAATGCAGACTTCAGATTGTAACAAGGAAAGGTTGAAGATGTCAGCAAATTCCTCCGCCAGTTGGTCCGCGCAGGATCTAAGTGCCTGGCTGGGACCTTCTTCTGGGCCAAGTCACTTTCCTCAGGTACTCACAAGAAGGACAATCTGACGTCTGCAGCAGTGACAGAGCGAAGAAGTGAGCCCTGGGTTGTTGAGGCAGGTCACACCATGCCACTGGCATTCTGCTTGAACTGAGCATAAAAAGCATCAGAGAGGAAAGTGTTTTTGTTCGCTATTTTGTTCTGCTTCATTTTGTAACTTGTTATGTTGTGTAGACATTGCCACAGTCTGCAGGTGTCCATATGATTGGTTTGGGGCTCTAACTTGGCTGGTACTACCTCTTGGCATCTCTAATGGCCTGGCAGAGGTTATATCTGAATTTCCTATAAAGGCCTGGGTCTTGCTTTATTTTGCGTCAATTGGAAAGAGCACTGGTTAGATTATACCTGGAGAATTGTATGCAGTTTTTGACTCATTACCTGAGGAAGCATATACTTGCCATAGAGGGAATGCAGTGGAAATTCTCTAGATTGATTTCTGAGCTGAAAGGACTGTCTTATGAGGAGATATTGAGGAGTCTTGGTCTGTATTCTGTGGAGTTAAGAGGTAATCTCATGGAATCTTATGAAATTCTTAAAGGGATAGACAGAGTAGATACAGAAAGAAAGTTTCTCCAGATAGTTGAGTTGAGAACCAGGAGACATGGGCTCAGAATAAAAAGCAAGCTATTCAGGAGTGTGAAGAGGAGAACTTCTTCACTCAGAGAATGGCGAATCTTTGGAATTCTCTCCTTTAAAAGACTGTGGAGGATCCGTCATTAAGTAAGTTCAGGATAGAGATTGATATATTTCTAGTTAGTAATGGAATTAAGGTAAATGATCAGCCATGACCTAGAATGGTGGAGCTGACTGAAATGACTGAATGGCCTACTCCTGCTCCTGTGTTCCTATCGAGACAATATGAATCAGAGGAAATGTTGGTTAGAGTCATACCTAGCACAAAGGAAGATGGTTAGCATTTTTGGAGGCCAATCATTTCACATCCAAGACATTACTGTAAGAATTCTTCAGGGTACTAGAACAATCTTCAACTGCTTCATCAACAACTTGCCTTCCATGATAAAGCCAGAAAAGGGAATGTTCACTGAGGATTGTACAGTATTCAGTACTATTCACAACTCCTCAGATACAGAAGTGACCTATCACTGTATGTTGCAAGAGGATTGTCCTGTTAAGTGTAAAACAATATTTATGCTGCACACATGCCAAGTAGTGATCCTTTCCAAAAAGAAGGAATCCATCATCATCCCTAGTATTTAATGGCATGAGTGATGCTAGATCCACCACCACCATCAACATCTTGGGGGTTACTGCCACTTTGGATGTTAAGTAGACCAGCCAAAAGAAGCCGGATAATCAGGACATAGCATTTCCTATCCATCACCTTCAACAGTCACTCCCTCCACCACTGACTTAGTGTAGCAGTACCATGTAGAATGTGCATGGCAGCAACTCATGAATCCTCCTTCCATGGCACCATCGAAATCCATGGCCCTATGAAAACTAGAAGGGCAAAGGTGGCAGATGCATGGGAACCCACCACCTCCTTCAAATTCCTCTCCAAACCCCACATCATTCTGACTTAGAACTGCCATGCCATTCTTTCACATTCTTCTCATCAGCACTGTGGGCATACCCACACCATGCAGACTATAGCACCATCTTCTCAAAGGCAATTGAATATGGACATTAAATTTTGACCCCGTAATCAATAGTGATGCATTTCAATGTTCAAGGGAGATGGTTATGCAGCCATTTTTAGAGATGGCTACTGTTTGATATCTGTGTGACATGAATATTACATGGCATTTACCAGATTTAATTTTGATGCTGTCCATGGATTCATATATTGAAATTGTTGCATAGTGAAGGTAAAACTTCTAGATTTGGTAGAATCTTATGAAATTTATTTTCCAATACGGAATGTAGTAAGATATTTTGTACTGGTTAATCAGAATCAATTTCATCCACTGTCATGTGAAAGTAGAAGAGAAAGAAAAATTGGATTAGGTTACTTTTCTAGCATTAGCTGAATCATGTTCCAAGAATCTGGTTAGCATTAAGATTGCTGAGTTGAAGCTGAAAATCTTGACAGAACTGGCCACAAAGATGTGTGCACTCACGCACAAATTGTATTGCAGAGGCCAGACCATCTGTAAAAGATCTAAGACAATTAGAATGCCAAAGCCCAGTCAAAGAAACATTCCAAATAATCTATTGTACAACAAAGGATTACAGTGTCTGGTCATGATTATGTTATATAATATCTTTAGTTTGAAACTGCAGACATCATGCTCCATTGTGAATAGACTAAGTTATTTGGTGTGACAAGTATTTTCTTTTATAACTGATGAGCTCAGAAATATTTTTACCAACAAAAACTACTTAATTTGATGAGAAACTTACTGGAATACATCAATACAATTGATGATCCAGTATCGTGTTGAAAGTAGTATTCAGAGAAATAAAATCAGAAAGATTACATTGGGCGGAGTGTGCAGGAGGTCATCCTCGCTGTGATGCAGACTGGGAACAGTGTGCAGCAGTCAGCATCACTGTAATGCAGACTGGGAGAGCTGACCTGCATGAGAAGGGCAATTATGATAGGAGATAAAAATCAACAACTGAGACTTCCTTCAAACTATTTCTATCTGTTGGAGCCACAGTGCGAAGTCACAGGAAAGCACTTAGGTGATTGGATTAGGTGGGTATTTCTTCCATGTCTCTTTTGATTGGTTAACATATTTAAATCAGGAAGCATTATTATGTTGCGACTGGAAAATGTTGTCGTTTGTCGCGAACAGAGCGCAGATGTTCTACAAAGCGGTCTCCGAGCCTCCGCTTATAGAGGCGGTCATTGGTGAGACCAAGCAGAGGCTCAGAGACTGCTTTGTAGAGCACCTGCACTCTGTTCACGACAAACCACAACACCTTCCGGTCGCGAAACCATTTCAACTCCCCCTCCCACTCCCTGGGCGACGTGTCCATCCCGGGCCTCCTCCAGTGCCATAATGACGCCACCCGGAAACTGGAGGAGCAGCACCTCATATTCCGCCTTGGGAGCCTACAACCCAAAGGTCGCAATGTGGACTTTACCAGTTTCAAAATCTCCCCACCCCCGCCCTCGTCCCATGATCAACCTTCGCTCTCATCCCCGCCTCTTTGACCTGACACAACCTGTCTATCTTCTCTTCCACCTATCCACTCCTCCCACCTCACTGACCAATTCCCACCACTACCTACCTGCAATCATCTATCACCATCCCACCTACCTTCCCCAGCCCCATCCCTCCTCTCTATTTATTTTGGAGCTCCCTTCCCCCTCCCCCATTTCTGAAGAAGGGTCCTGACTCGAAACGTCAACTTTCCTGCTCCTCTGATGCTGCCTGGCCTGGTGTGCTCCTCCAGCTCCACACTGTGTTATCTCTGATCCATAGCCAGGGACTGGAGTGTGTGATTGTAAGAGAAGCAGTTATTGAGATCCAGAACCTTGTTCTTGTGGAACCTTAGTCAATAGGTATGAGGTTCTTGTTCCTGATGTGGACAAGGGTGCAGACCACAGGAAGGATGTGATCATCATACCAACATGGAATAGATAACCAATCAAATGGGGTAGGGGCAAGAGATAAGTGAATTGTAATAAGAGGTGGCATAGTTAGATGGATATCATTCTCTGCAGTAAAAAGGCATGAAAACTATCTGGTGTTTTCTGTATAAATTTTGAAATTGGCTCAAGGTTGCCACTTTCAGATTTGTAAAGTGCCCAATCTACTTCTTGGAAAGCCTTGGAAATGCTAAGTATCTTCAAAATTTGAACAGATTAAGTAAACATGCAATGACTGCAAGAGCACTAATTGTCACCAACAAGATTACATCATCAAGACATAAGATTCCTATCTGCTGCACAAATGGACAACATTGCAAATGAATTTCAGTGCCAAGTACGTAGGAGGCCATTTCCAATTGTTGGCTGATTGAATCAAATAACCTATTCCTCTGATTGTTCATAATAGTAAGAGAATAGGCCATACTCAGCCACACCGAGTTTGCAAAAACAAAATGCCAACTGGTGATTCTGCAATTAAGCAACACATTCAAATACGTTAATAATTACACTCACAGTTGATTTAAGATATTCAGCTGTGTGCATTTAGAGGCTCATTAACACTTGTTAGAAGCAATGTGCACATAAATGTACGTGGGTGCTTATCTCTGTAGACAAAAATAATATTATCAAAACTTGCACATGTTTTGAATTATTCCAGAAGCATAGTGAGCCTTTTTTACCTCAGTGCAATGGCAGATGTTGGAATTTGAATTCAATAAATATCTGAAATTAACAATCTAATGACAACCACGAGTCCATTGTCGATTGTCGGGAAAAACCCATCTGGTTCACTAATGTCCTTTGGGGAAGGAAACTGCCATCCTTACCTGGGCTGTCCTACATGTGAGTCCAGATCCACAGCAATGTGATTGACTCTGAACTGCCCCCTGGGGCAATTAAGAATCAGTAATAAATGCTGCCTAGCCAGCGATGCCCTCATCCTGTGAATGAATACAGAAAAAAAATCCTTCTCCTGTAAAATGAATTGATATGATTGTTTGAAATTTGGTATTCCTGTAATAATATTGATGAATGAAGATGAAAAGTATCAGCAATCAGTCTATCTCTCCTCAGCAATCTTACAAATACTTTTGCTATCACAAGCCTGTTTTCAGTTTTATTAATAAAACTGCCAATTTTCTATTATTCAAATTCATTAATATTTTTGATTCAATTAAATATACATAAATAATTATGTACTGTCAATTAAATAAGATTTTACAAAAGGGGTTACAACAAGAATATGATTAAGCTAATACCATGAGGCATATTTTATCAAGCATGAATGTTAAATATCCTAAGGATCCAAGTTAGCAGAAATTACTGGACAGGAACCTTGAACACCTTAAAGTCTGTATCAGCCTTAGGAGCAGATTAGAGATTGTAAACAGATTCCTATACACAGGATAAGAGAAAGACATAAGATGAAAAAGTTCTGTTTATTGTACAAGAATGAAATGGAAACAATATATGTGTTCATATGTGATCATGGCTGGATAAAAGTTGATGGTTTCCGAATGTATCAGACAAAGGTGGGACAGAGCTTCTCAGCACCTGACAGCGTATCAGATTTCTGTTCAGCCAACATTAGACACTCTCTCTCTCTCTGAGGCTATTTGGATAAACATGAAGTTAACCTGCATCACTGAGTCCTCTCGTGGTGTAGGAGATTAGTCACAACAGATATGAACTGTTATGCAGCCTGACTGAACTGTTTATGGAAGATTTTGCATTTGCGAGTGCACAAATGCCTTTGAAGAGAAAGTTGATTCATACTTTTGCATCAGAAAACCAATGCAACTTCAAGAGTGAGTTACATGTCACTGCTGCTTAAAGTGCAAAATCAACTGCAATATATTTATAGCTTATTAACTGATCTGTGTACAAGTATTCACTATTCGCATAATATAAATGAGACATTGTGAACTTAAAAGGAATTATGCCTATCTTATCTCCAGAAGACTATTTTAAAAGATAGCTTTCCTACTGTTTTTCCGAGCATTTCTTCCATTTTTCAGTTCTAACTTTGAAAGAAATCCAGAATCATGTATCCCTGATAAAGCCTTGATTTAATCACTTTATCTTTAAATATTTAAAAATCTTTAAAGCATCCCATATTGGATGCCCTTGGCAGCATTGTAGATAAGGAAGGTGAATTTCCTTGAATCCTGTTCTATCATCAAAACATAGTGGGATGTACGATGCTAGCTCTGGTTATGCACAGAAACAGGTTGTCCACTAAATGTCCATTGAATTTATGGTGGTGAATCAGGAGCAAGTTGCAAGACAATACCTGATCAAGTGTTCTATTTATTTTGTTGCGATGTTTCCACTGTCATGTTATCACTGCGTTCATTTAAATTAGAGAATAGTTGGCATTTCTCCTACTTTCATCAGTGAGAATTCATGGAATTAATTCTAGAGGGTCAATTCTTATTTACTCCAATTTTCTCAAGATGAATAATCCATAACACACGAAAGATGTTATCTGGCACAGGCTGTCTAAATATAGAAATTACTTAAAGAGATTTCCTAAAGTTGTGCATATTTTTCTTTCCATTTTTTGTATCTACTTTAGTTTAAGTCATTACAGGACTTTAAGTTCTGCCTGTAGCAGTACTGCTAAGAGTTTGCATCCAGGCTAGTCATCTGTGTAAGCCTAATGCTTCAAATCTAAAAGGGTTCTTCTAGCAGGGTGGTAAGGTCCCTACCTCTGAGCCAGGAGGCCCAAATTAAAGTCTCACTACTTCAAAGGTGTGTAATCATATCTCTGAGCCGTTCAATTAGAACATATTTGGGGGTGTATTGGTATTGGGTAAAAGTGTCTCATCCAGAAACCCCAAGCTAATTCCTTGTGGTATGGGTTCAAGTTGTACTCTGCCCAATGGTGAAATTTAAATTTATTTGGACTCTTTTAGAGTAGTGGCATTGTCCCTAACAGGCCAGAAGGCCTGGGCTCAAGCCCCGCCCATTCTAAAGGTGTATCATAACAATTCTCTGCAGGTTGATTAGAAAATATCTAAAGCTCCAAATCAAGGCTTTTGGATAATTGTATGTCAGGACACCTGAGTATAATCAACAGCAATCAGGATGTTAAGTATTGTTTGGATGGAGAAATAGAGAGGAAAACCCAATGAATTCATGTTCAATTCTCAATCTATGCTAATATATTTTCACCTATTCCATGAGCCTAAATTTTATTTATTAATCTCCTGCATGTAATCATAAGAAAATTTCTGAAGATCCAAATATATCACATCCAATTATTCTTCCTTGTCAGCGCTACAAGTACGATCCACAATAAACTCAACTAGTTTGTCTTTTCATAAATCCATGTTGATTATCCCTCAATTTAACCATTCTCTTCTAAATGTCCAATTAACACATTGTTTATAATAGATTTTAACATTTTCCCTCCTACTAATGTCAAATTATCAGGTCTGTACTTATCCTTCCTCCTTCATGTAATAGTTACTACTTTTCAGTCTGCAGGAATCTTCCACAAGCCATCAAATTTTGAAAGATAACTACTAATGCATTCATTGTCTCTCTAACTAGTTCCTTAAAAATGCTGGAATTACCTGATCTAAACTTCAATCCAGCTAACTTTTCAAGTACTATTTCTGTTCATTTCTAATTTCTCCTCAGTTTCACAAGTCCTTTGGTAACCTATGTTTTCTGGAAGATTTTCTGTGTCTTCTGTGAAGACAGACATAAAGTAACAGTTTAGTTTCTCTGCCATATCCCAGTTTTCCATCATAAATGCCACTTTCCCTACTGTCTTATAAAATTTTTGATTTGATTTAACTTGATTTTTTTTCTGTCACATGTATCGAGATACAGTGAAAAGTATTGTACTGCGTGCTAACCAGACAAATCATATGTTACATAAGTACATCAGACTAATAGAACAGAATGCATAATATAGAGTTATAGCTATAGAGAAAGATCAACTCCAATATATGAGAGGTCCACTCATAAGTCTGATAACAGCATGGAATTTGTTGGTATGTGTTTTCAAATATTTGCATCTTTTGCCCGATGGAAGAAAGTGGAAAAAAGTATAACTGGGGTGGGTGGGGTTTTTGATTATGTTGACTGCTTTCCCTGGGCAGTGGGAAGTGCAGATGGTGTTAATGGAAGGAAGGCTGGTTTTCTTGATGGACTGGGCTGAGTTCACAACTCTCTATAACTTCTTGCGGTCTTGGGCAGAGCAGTTGCCACACCAAGCTGTCATGCATTCGGATATGATGTTTTGTATGGTACATCTATAAAAATTTGCAACAATCACTGTAGACGTGACAAATTTCCTTAGCCTTCTGAGGAATTAGGGGTATTCGGGTGGTTTCTTGACTGTAGAATCGACATGGATGATCAGGATAGATTGTTGGTGATATTTACTCCTAGGAACTTGGACCTCTCAACCACTTCCACCCCAGCACCATTGATACAGACAGGGACACATTCTCCATTATTCTTCCTGAGGTTGATGACCAGCTCCTTCGTTTCACTGACATTGAGAGATTGTTGTCTTTTACACCATGCCACTAAGCCTTCTCTCTCTTTCCTATACCCTGTGTCGTCATTGTGATTTATAGGTGTGTGATTTATAGATGTTAAATATCACCTATTTTAGAGTTTGATGTTCATCTATTGGATATTATACATTGGTCTTTTCATTCCTGCTCCTCTGATGCTGCCTGGCCTGACGGCATTTGTGGTGTTTTGCCCCTGTGGAAGAGAATGAGTTTGGGGGATCTAACATTAAGGTGCCAGTATTGGTGGGAGGTGAGAATAGCTGTGTAATGGTATTGGTTCTGGAATACCAGATTGATTGGGTTGATACCAGAGATGGAGGGCATTATTGCATGAGGAAAGATTGGATAAGCTGATCAGCTTTCCCTTGGAATTTAGAAAAATGAGAAATGACTTTATTGAAAAATATATGATCCTGAGAGGACTTGTTAGGATAGATGCTGAAACGATATACCCCCTTATGGGGGAAGACTAGAACTAGCAGGCACAGTTTAAACGTAGAGAGATGGTAGGAACTGCCGATGCTGGAGTCTGAGATAACAAGGTGGAGCTGGATGAACACAGCGGCCAGACAGCCTCAGAGGAGCAGGAAAGCTGATGTTTTGGGTCTGGACCCTTCTTCTTCAGAAGATTTCTGAAGGTGAGTAGGATTTTTTCTCTTTGAGGGTCAGAAGTTTTTACTGCATTCCATTCTACGGTGAGTGGAAGCAGTGTCATTGAATAGGTTAAAAGTAGAAGTTGACAAATTCTTGACAAACAAAGGAATCAGTGGTGATTGGGGTAGTCAAGAATCTGGAGTTGCAGCCACAATCAGATTAAAATAATCTTAGTGAATGGTGGTGCAGGCTGGAGAGACTTTATGGACTATTCTTACTCCTAATTCATATATTTATAGATTCTGCTCCTCCTCTAAAACTAGTTCTGTGAAAAACACAATAAGGTAGCAATGAGAACTCAGGCCACTCAACAGGAACACCAGCACAACTAATTCCACAGATTACTGTTGTTGTATAAGCACAACATATATTGGGTCGGAGTATCCTCCGTGCTCTTTACCTGTGTTTTAACCTATTAATTGATTTTGTTTTTCATGATCTCATGGTTTTCCATTTCCCACAACTGCCATAATGCAACGTTCACAATCTCCAATCACCATCAAGGTCAAATTGTGGAGCTATGGCACAACAGCCCTCAGTCTGAGACATTTACCTAGAGATATGCACTCTCTTCTCCTATGGGTTGAAACGAGAAAGGTTTATGAGTAAGTTGCTTTCTCTCATCTTGGCATTCACATGAGCTATTGCACTTGTTAGTCCTCCCCACTGTTTAATAGCACCATTTGTGGTAATGTTCCTTATGCATCAGTGATTCAATTGGTCACTTCATCTGACAACTTTAACGGGAAACATGGGCGCTCAGTCTGCTCAGATCATGTACATCCTGGTGTCTAAATAAGTTAGAGGCCTATTATCTGAGTGTCACTACCCACTTAATTTTCCAAATCTTAGCAGATTATTGAAGCCTTTTCTGTATTAAATCCATGACTTCCTAGAGACATCCCATACAGGTAGCTGCTGGTGCACTCAGGTCCCTACTGCATCACTGTATCACTGAATGGTGAGTCCAAACATGGCTGCTACTCAAATTTTGCAGTGACTTCTTTTGGCATTCAAGCTAAAAAAAAATCCACCTTCTCAAGGAGGGTTAGAAGTGGCCAACAAATACTTGCCAACAACACCTAATTTCTTTACACTGTTACATTATTCCAGGAAGATTTTGGAACTAAATACTTATGCACGTGCATACATAAATATCCAAACTGACAGATCAGCCATTACTGTATTTAGATCCAAATGTCAAATCAACACAGGTCTTCATCACAAGGTGTGCTCAGAAAAATTCATTTGATGCGTTCCATCATTTATGTTTAAAAGTTATGATTTCTGGAGAAGAAGATATGATGTGAAATGATAACTCTGCTTCTTTCTCCAATGATGCTGCCAGATCTGCTGAGGGTTTCCAGCACTTTCTGTTTTGATTTCAGATTCCAGCATCAGCGATGCTTTACCTTAATTTTGGAATTCTGAGAACTGGAAAGCATAATATGAAGGCAGCAGATAGAATCATTGAATCCCTACAGTGTGGAAAGAATCCATTTGGCACGCCATGTCTGCACCAACCTTCTGAAGAGCAAACCATTCATACCCAGTCCCATCACCGTATTTACCATGGCTAATCCACCTAGCCTGCACATCCTCAGACTGTGGACGGAAACCAGAACACCTGAAGGAAACCCATGCAGATACAACAAGAATGTACAAACTCCACACAGACAGTCACCAAAGGCTGGAATCATACATGGCTGCTGTGAGGCAGCAGTGCTAACCACTGAACCACCACATCACCCGTGCCTGTGAGTAAAATTCAAACACTATAAACAAAATAATGAATTATATCGAGGAAAATCAATATGAATCAGTGGGCAACTTTTGCTAAAATAAAATAGCTACAAACATAATAATTAATTGGGAGGCTGATAAATTCTCAGCATATAAAAGTCTGATGTCTAAAATGATCTTTAAAAAAAATCCAGGTATTTACAGAATTTGAAATAAATCAAATTTCCACGATCCTTCAGACTTGTCTTCAATTAAGTATTAAGCCTTCCTAACACCTCCATCTTTGAAGGAAATGAAATGCCATTTTCAAATGTGTTTTATTACAAAGTATAGACAAAAAATATTTAAACAATTTGGACATGTACCCACTTATTCTCATTTACTTTTTACATATAACCTGGGCAGTGATTTCTAATAGTTTTTTGGTACTTACATAATTCAAACAGTTACACACTTGACAATGCATTGGCAATGACATTGTTTCCTAACAATGTGAAGAAACTTTGAGTGATATGGCACTAACAGCAAACTGCCTTGAAGCTTGTTTTTTTTTCTTTGTTTCCCGAACGTTAACAGGGTTATGATCAACATACCCCAATGTTTCTCTGTAGCTAGGGAACATATACTTTAAAACATATGAGCCAGTAACGATCCCAGGATTTCTTTTTCCCACTGTCAAGTATCTCTTTTTGCATTGATCTAATTTTTTAGAAAATGATCCCACTGGCTTCTCTATGACTGATTTATCTTCTTGTACATCGTACCCATCCCAAATTACTAATGTCAATAGCCACCTTGAAAGGTTTACTGAATCAAAATTGTTCTCAATTTCTCAAAAGCTGCTTGGCAATCCCCTGCCCACATTACTTTGGCTCTGCTGTTTTGGAAATCTGTCAATATAGTGGCAAGGGAGCCAACATTTGTTAAAGACAGATTATAAAAGCAACCCATTCTTAAAGAAGTCATTGTTTCCTGTTCAGTTTTAGGGAATTCCACTGATTCTTGTACTTTTACTGATCTTGGCAGCACTTCTGTTTGCCCTACTATTTGTTCTAAGTTGGTTACTTGAAGTTCAATTTTGACAAGATACATTACCAAATAATTCAACTGTAATTCCCTAAACTAAGCCACTAGTTGGTCTTCCTAAATTTTGATGCATACCAATATATAAACAGGGTCAACTGCTCATTTTAGAACACTGCTTACCACTTCATTCTTCAATCTCTGGGAAGTTGCTGGAGAATATTTTAGCCTGAATGGCATCAATCAGCATTGAAAAAGATATTTAGTGTGACAAAGGCTGGTATTTCTTTACCTCATGATCTTAAAGAAACTGTCAGTACCTCTTCACCAAATCCACTTTGGTAAGAAACATAGCACAGCAACTTTATCAACAAGTAATCCAAATGATGATTGGGCAGGAGTCTGCCTTTGTTGGTGTATTGAACTTTCTGTAGTCTAAGCTGAATCTGATTAAACCATTAAGTTGAGGCACGAACATGACTGCTGAAGTCATGCTACGTTGGGTTCAATTAAATGGTTTTCCAATGTGTAAGAATTTCTACTTTCATCTGGGCCTATTCTGCTGGGCCTAAGCAATAAGAATGCTAGGTTATAATGAATGTTTCTCCTACATCCACATAAGACTGTAGGTCATAAGATATACAAGCAGAATTAGATAATTTGGCCCATCAAATTTACTCCACCATTCGATCATAATAAAAACTCATTCTCTACCTTCTCCTCATGACCTTACTAACCAAGAACCTATCTATCTTGGTCTTAAATGCAATTAATGATTTGGCCTCCTCAGCCTTCTACGACTTAGATTCACTACCCTGTAGCTGAAGAAATTCCTCCCATATCAGTTCTAAAGAGTTGCCCCTTCACTCTGACGCTATGTCCTCGGGTTCTAGCCTCTCCTACTAGTGGAAACATCTTTTCCATGTCTGCTCTATCCAGGCCCCTCAGCATTCACCATGCATGGCTAAAATTTATACCCTCATTTGTCCCTACAGATCACTCTAAATTTTGTAGGCAGTCTTGTTAGGTCTCCTTGTTGTTTTGCATTTAAACATGAAAGCATGAAATTTAACTTCCTTAATAGTTGAGTGTTAGCTAACTGGATAGTAAGTGGTTCAATTTGGAAATTGCCTCAGTCTTCTTTATGTCTCAATCCACTATTTCTTTCATCTTTTACTGTCCTAATTACCAGACATTCCTGTGTTGGCTTACCTTACTTCAGCCTGGTATGGCATTACTTCAATATATTGTTACGATACAGTCAATTCTTTTTCTGGTAATCTGGGGTGCCAGTCAAATAATTTACTGTACCAATACTTTTGACTACTGAAATGGATCAATGAACCATGTTTTCAACAGTTCACCTTGTAAAGTGACTTGGAAAAATCAGCTGATTCTTGAGCTCCACCATTCTCAGGGTCATCACAAAAGTTAAAAGTTTAATCAAAGTGTGAAATGTCGCCAACTTCTTTATCTGATGGAATCAGGTTAACAGAAAATACTGATCAGATTCCTATGCTTAACAAGAACTACTGTTTATTAAAAATGAACAAGTTCTAGCCACAGGTAAACAAAACTAAGAATTAAGAGTTTTTGACTCTACTAGTTTACTGTGAAGGGACAGAAGCACAGAAACTGCACTTCCGGTGGTACGGAGGTTTCTTCCAATCTATTGTAAACCCCCAGTTTGTTCACCAGCCCAGGAACTAATCAGAGGGCTGTCATCTACAACTGGTCACAATTGCACAAACCTATTGCTGGATGAATTTCACTTTGCACACATATCCTGGTGGTGTGCTGTCTTATCTTGTCCCCTCCACTGCTTTTGTAAACACAACTCACAATTTGTTCCAGTCACTTGTTTTCAAAAGTGCAACAATTCATTCCACAGTTTTTCGTCCTTTTTCCATTTTAGTCACAATCGATAAGTATAGAAAGTTTAAAACATGTGGTTTTTACAAAAGACAGTAATGTCAGCACATCATCCACTGATTGAAATATTCTGGTCTTGGCATGCTTGCCCGTCCATTATTCATGGTTGTTTGTGTAAAATGTTCTTAAGTCACCTAACAGCTTCCTTAAGACACTTTTGGAAGATGAATACATTATCTAACATGAAGGATTTGTCCCTCTATTCTACAAGTTTTTCTATGATTAGCTTCAGATGACTTCATATCTTATGGTCATAAACTAAATCAAAAATACTGAAACAATTAGACTCTTCAGGTGAAGATCAGGTAACAAAAAAAAAGGTCCTGCCATTTGACCCAATCATGGGAATATTCATGACAAAATGTCTTCGTCATTGCTTGAAGGCTTGATGCCACCATTCTAAATCCCCAAGGTCTGTGGGTGGTAAGCTGTGGACTTAATTGTGTTACATCCAGACAATTCGTAACTTTCTGCAATACTTCAGACTAAAATTGGGATGTTGATCTGACAGATTCTCCATCAGTAATTCAGAACTGGGTTAACTTCTCTATCATTACCCTAGCAGTATTTGTTCTCAAGGGAATGGTCTCTGGGAACTGGGTAGCCAGATCCATAATAGTGAGGGTAAACAGGTTTCCTGCTTTTGTTTTTGATAACAGTCTGGTAACAGCTCCGAAAATGTTTCATCAGAAACTTGCATGTGAATTAGAGGTGTTGGTTTGCTTTCAGATTGTGGCTTTCTCACAAACAGACATGCATGGCGTGTTTTACAAAACTGCACCACAACTCTTTTCAGGTCCTCAGTAAAATACCAACTTCTATGTCTTTGGGCCTGCTGGACTCCTAGGTGTCATGACATGATAATTTATTTGACTATTCTTGATGTTTCCTGATGTTTTTTGGTCACATTACTATAAGAATCACATTTTGTCTGTATAACTATGAAGGGATCTTTCAGTTCCTCAACAGAATCCCGATTTTTAATAGAATTACATTGCAAAACTCTATTGGCTTCTGCTTTATTTGAGCCAATATTGCTAGTTGGTTTATTTCTGGATCAGCTTGGGAAGCTCAGAAATAAATAGAGGGAGGGTGGTGGGGTTTGGAGGAGCATAGGTGAGATGGAGATAGGTGGATGCAGGTATTTGTGGTTGGCCAGTGGGAAGGGTGGAGTGGATGGGTGAGTCAGAAGATGGACAGGTTGAGGAAGGAGAGATTTTGAAGCTGGTGAAGTCAACATTCAGGACATTGGGCTGTAAGATCCCAAGGTGAAATATGGGGTGTCTGTATTTGGCCTTACTCTGACAGTGGAGGAGGCCAAGGATGGACATGTCACTAGAGGAGTAGAGGGGGAGTTTTTAACCTGGATGGTAACTGGAAGGTCGGGCTGGCTGGAGAGCAACCAGCTCAACCTTCTGGTTGCCATCCGCTTTAACTCCCCCTCAACTCCCCTAGTGACATGACCATTCTTGCCCTCCTCCACTGTCAGAGTGAGGCCAAATGCAAACACCTCATATTTCACCTTGGGATCTTACAGCCCAATGGCCTGAACATTGACTTCACCAGCTTTGGAATCTCTCCTCTCCCCACCTGTTCATTTTCTGACTCACCTACCCGCTCCATGCTTCCCACTGACCAATCACAATAACCCCTACCTGCATCCACCTATCTCCATCTCACTTACCCTCCCCGCAGCCCCATCCCCTCCCTGTATTTATTTCTGGGCTTTCCTCCACCTCCTCAGTCCTGGAGAAGGGTTCTTACCTAAAACATCTACTTCCCTGCTCCTCGGATGTGGTCTCACCTTCTGTGCTTTTACCAGCTCCACATTTTTTGACCATAGCTTCCAGCATCCACGGTCCTTTTTGTCTCCTTGCAATCAGAAAAGACTTGCTGAACATTTCCTTTTGTTTATCCAAATCCAAAAGTTTCAGCTAATCCAATATCTGCCTGTGGATCCAATTTGGCCTCCAATGACAGAACTTGTTTAGCCGTTGCTCAGCTAATTGCACATGAAGTAAACATTCTTGGAAACATTTTCTGCAGTGTTATGTCTCCTTGACCTTACCTGACCTTTCCGCGTCTACTAGACAAGTTTCTAACTTTACATTTGCCAAAACGTTTCCTGGGAATTGTAAAAATTACAAAAAGGAAGAATTAAACTTTAAAATAATGATTATGTTACATAAAAATGAGTCAGAACACTGAAAATATAACACTGTCAAATATCTAAAACATTTCTCTTCCTTTTTCCCCTGCTACTCAGCTGTGACTGCGCAGATATTTGGGGACGTAATTGATACTGGCAATAGGCAAACTGCAGACATCCCCTAGAAGAACAGCTTTAGACATAAAGTCACACTACAAGTTTATATAAATGTTTATTTTCCCTGTGATAGGGCTAGGGTTAGGGTTAACCCTAATTAATACTATCTATTAAAATCTTGGTTTTCAATGCATTCTCTACTGGGAAACTTTATGCCTTTACCCAGCAAAGGAATTTGATTGGGTCCTGTCTCCATTAGTAAAACTAACAATTTACTTACTTCATTTGAGAAATAGAGAGTTACTTTTCCTTTTGGAAGAATTACTTATAAATATCAGGTATCATGTTTAACTCCCCCACACTCACAGCCGTGTTTATTCTTAAACTCACAGCTGTAGCTAGAACTGCAATTTGGCTTGTTGCACTGTCAGTCAGGGTTTGTATCTTTGAAGTGACTGCCTACACCAATTCTCCAGCAACTTGCATGAATATGTCCCACTTTGAGGCATTTAGTTCTTTGGACATCACTTTCACCCTCAGTACCTTGGCTTCTACCCTGAGGAGGAGATCCTGGAGCATTCCTAACTGTCCCTTCTCATCTTTAGCCACTTGCTTTCCTTTCACTCTGCCACCTCTGTCCTTCTTGCATTCGTGGAGATGACAAAAGATGTCTCAGGTCTTTGTGCCGATGTTTTGTTCTACTATTCTGGGAACAAGTTTGGCGAAACTTGATTACATTCCTTCTGTGGCAATAATACTTTCTCTGAGATGAGGAGACCAAAACTGCGCGCAGTATTCCAAGTGCGATCTAACCGAACTCCTTTACTATTGAAACCAAAAGAACTGCAGATGCTGAAAATCAAGAACAAAAACAAAGTTGTTGGAAAAGCTCAGCAGGTCTGGCAGCATCTGTGAAGGAAAAAACAGAGTTAACGTTTCGGGTCCAGTGACCCTTCCTCAGAATTGTTCTGACGAAAGGTCAGCGGACCCGAAACATTAACTCTGTTTTCTCCTTCACAGATGCTGCCAGACCTGCTGAGCTTTTCCAGCAACTCTGTTTTTGTCCTTTACTATTGAAACAATGGAGTACTTGAGTATTCAAATCCTTTTGTGATAAGGGCTAACATTCCATTAGCCTTCTTAATAGCTTGCTGTACCTACAAGCTTGCCTTTAGCGTTTTATTGACAAGGACACCTAGGTTGTTTTGTATATCCACACCTTCCAAAGACTGACCATTACGAAGTAATTTGCACATCTGTTTCTCCCATCAAAGTGGATGACCTTACATTTTTGCACATACTATATCTGCCACATACTTGCCTTTTCACTAAGCCTGCGCAAGTACTCATGAAGTCATTTTATGTCTTCGCTTCACACACATTTCCACATAGCTTCATATTATCCCCAAATTTGGAAATATTACATTTGGTCCCCAGTTCAAAATATATATTGTGAACAGCTGAAACTCTACAGCCTGTCAATGTGAGAATGACCCAGGCCAAACAGAGGTAGAACAGTATCCAGTTCACAGAATCCAAACCCTAGTGCTAGACCCCGGTATAAAACATTTTTACATTCAACAATTCATCTCTCTTACCAGTATCCATTATCCATCTTTAATGCTTATACTGCCAGGCGTTGAAAACCTGAAAGTCATTTGGCAACCAGCCTATAAAAATTACAAAAAGGGAGAATTAAACTTTAAAATAATGATTACGTTACATAAAAATGAGTCAGAACACTGAAAGTATAACAAATATGTCAAATATCTAAAACATTTCTCTTCCTTTTTCCCCTGCTCCTCTGCCGTGACTGCTCAGATGTTTGGCGACGTAATTGTAGTCTTAAGGAGACCTCATCAAATAATATCCTTTCGCAGCAACAGAACAGAACATTTGTATAAGGAAATGGTTTAGAAATGGTTACTGTTAAAGAATGTATTAGGCTTCACCTAATCTCATGAGATCATACAGTTTTATGTGGAGAAACGTGGAGACTAACTCTAGATCTTAATGGTATTAGAAGTGCTATCTTTGGAGTTTATTTGGCTTAATTATAACTACTAACAAACTATTTAACTTGTACATTTTGCTATCTGTAATAAACTGCATCTTGTTGTTAAGACAAGAGCTTCCTCTTGTTCAGATTTATCAGTGGTCTTTTCTCTAATACCGCTAAATGAATGGGCTCTTAAATACTATAGAAAGGAGGATTAGTGGCAACTTTCGATCCTAATCACAACTAGTCATTAGTGCTATGATATACAAGAGTAACAATTGGGATTTTGAAGGGTTGCGGGGCTGAAGGGGAGGTGTTTGGAGGTGAGAAATGAAAGCACTTTGAACAGAATCTCACTTCAATGTCTCCTTTCTTCATCTTTTCTCATGCACCACCCGCCCTTCATTCCTTGTAAAAACTAGAGAATGCTTTTTTGCATTTCAGTGACATGTTAAATGTTCGCAGCAAAGTTTTCCTTCATCCTTAATGAGCTATTATTCATCATGAGCAGACTGCAAATGAGACTAGTTTGCAATTGATTTCCCGTTGCTTCCAATGCTCCATATAGGTGACTACTCTTTCAATGGTTGGGGAAGCAGGAGACACAATTTAAAGATAGCGAGGATACCACTTAAGTCCAAGATTAGGAGAAATTTTATTACTCGGTGGGATATGAGCCTTTGGAATTCTCTACCACAGATGGTTGTGGAAGCTCAATCTTTGAGTATGTTTAAGGTAGAGATTGATAGATTTCTGATTATCAGTGACATTCGGGGTTATGGGCATAGGTAGATAAAAGACATTGAAGTGTTTGATCAGCCATTATATTGAATGGGGGTGGCAGGCTCAATTGACTGAATGGCTTACTCCTGTGTCTATGTACCTATATTCCTTGTTAGCTCTCTACAATACTAATTTAGCTAATCCTGCTATCTGGCCCTTTCACTATAGCCTCACAATGCATTTCCCTTCAGGTACTTATTCAATTTCCTTCTGAAAGCAACAATTGATTCAGCTTCCACCATCCCTTCAGTCAGTGCATTCTGGATTGTAACTGCTTTTGTGTAAAGAACTCATCCTACAATCAGCAGTGGTTCTTTTGCAATAATTTTAAATCTTTCTCCTCTTATCCTTGTCCTGTTCTCCCTCTCTACTCTATTTACCCCTTGCATCAATTAGAACAACTCTATACTGTCCTCCCTTTTGCCCTGGAGGTAACATAAATACATTTTTCAACAAGGCTGCTGACAGCAGGACCACAATGTGAGCCCTTTTTTAGATTTGGTGTGCAACGGAAAATGATGATGAGACTAGATTGTGATTTATTTTTCAAAACATCAGAGAAATTAAAGACTGAGGTAAATTGTGCCACACTTCTTGAAATGCATCTGTTAATTTTGAATGAAGTCTTAAATCACAATGGAAATGGCAGAAAGAAAAAGTTGCAAATTTCATGAAAATTCTTTTCCTGTGGCAGCAGAGGTGATCCTCCAGATTTCAGAAAAATTGAGACCATAGCAATGAGGTTCACAGATTGAGAAACTGACATTTAGATTTTACCATTGAAATGGTTTCCATCAATGTGTCTCCCCTTCTGGTTAAAGTAGTACATCCCTTGGAAAGTAAGTCATATTGAAACAACTTGCTGTGAAACACAGCTTCAAGTTACAGTCAAGCTCCAGTTTACTGTTGTGGTGGAAGTAAAGACAGTTTAAAAGCCTAGAGGTTGTTACTATCAACCAGGAAAATACAGACTTGTACTTCATCATCATAATTCACTTTCATCTTTGATCCAGCTGCAATTGTGTTTATTATCTTGGAAACAGAATACAAGACATTCCTCAGTCACATTCCCTGATAAAAATTGGTGGGAAATTGACTGGTTATTCCGACAACAGCATTAAATCCAGTTATTCCAGTATTAAATCAACTATTGTTAAGGTGGAATATGATACATCTTGTTAGTTGTCATTAGTAGGAAGGAACAATACCTTCCTAATAGAAGGAATTGGCTAAAGAAGCTACAACTAAATTGGGCAGAGTTATTTGCAGTAGAGATAACTAATAGTGAGGAAGTTCTAAAGGAATATAAAATGTTCCTTAAGAAAATTATAAAATCATGTATTCCAATGCTGAAGTTAAGATAGAGGCAATGCACAACTAGTATTTTGCAAGACTAAGCAAATATCAGCCAGAGAAATAAATGTAAAACCCACATGAATGTGATGTTCCATAAAGTGGTTAATTATGTTGTGAATAACAGGTCTCAAGATGAGCTGAGAAATTACCAAACAAAAATTTCTTGTCAATTTAGGATCAAATAGAAGAAATCTATGAAAATGAGTACACCTTGAGACCTTTGAACTAGAGAGGGTAATGTGTGTTGTTTTGTTCAATAACTACCTTGAGAGGGTAAATGTTGAAATTATGGCACAGTACAAAAATTATTGAAGTTTTGAAAAGTTGTTCTGCAATTTATGGGTACAGGTATTATTATTAGGCAATGACCTAGCATTTAGCCAGAAAAGTTTGAAATATTTTTGAGTAAGAAAAGAGACAATACAGTTCAAAATTCAAAATTTTCCATGTGATCCAGCATTGAATGACAGTGTAGAAATATGTAACGTGTACAGAATGTGAAGAGGTCTTTGCTGATGTATTTGCTAATTACTATGGGTGGAATCTTCTGCTGTTGCAGTGGGAGTTAAGGATGGGAAAGACGTATGTGAGGAGATGACATTGCTGAATTCCACTGCTTACAGCTCCGCTAGATTTACGTTCTAGATGGGAAGGCCCACGGTTGACCCACCCACTGTCAACTGAGATGCTTAAATGGCAAATTAATGAACATTTATAGGTCTCATATCGCTGCCGCTGGGTTTAGTCCAGCTGCGGCTGGGCTTGTCACAATGCAATATGTACGGCAAGTGAAACTGTGCAAGCCATTTGTTAACATGGTGAGGTGTGGAATGAGTCATAGAGTCACAGAGTCATCGAGTTATAGAGGATGGAAACAGACCTTTTGGTCCAACTCGTCCATTCTGACCAATATCCTTTATAAATCTAGTCCCATTTGTCAGTATTTTGCCCATGTCCTTCTAAACCTTTCTTATTCATATATCCATCCAGATGTCTTTTAAATGTTGTAAACCTGGCAGCTCATTTAATATACGCACCACCCTCTGTGTGAGACAGTAGCCCCTTAGGTCCCTTTTCTATCTTTCCCCTCTCACCTTAAACTGATGCCCTCTAGTTTTGGACTCCCCCACCCTGGGGAAAAGACCTTGCCTATTTCCTCTATCCATGCCCCTCATATTTTATAAACCTTTATAAAGTCACCCCTCAGCGTCCAACACTCCAGGGAAAATAGCCCCAGCCTATTCAGCCTCTCCTTATAGTTCAAACCCTCCAACCCTAGCAACATCCTTTTAAATCTTTTCTGAACCATTTCTAGTTTCACAACATCCTTCCTATAGCAGAGAGACCAGAATTGCATGCAATACTCTAAAAGTCTCTGAACCAATGCCCTGTGAGGGGTGAGTGGAGATAGGGGTGGAAGTCTGGTGTTCCCAGAAGCGAAAACAGACTGCTTAACTCAGGAACTGGTCAGGACATTGGGAAGGGGAGATCTGAAGACAGCTAACTTTGCCCACTGTATCTCTCTCCTCACAGCCATACCCAGCAAACCCTATGACCTACTTTATTTACTTGTTCTCAATGATCTTAGGACCTCAGGGCATATTCTTCTATCAAGATCCACGGCTGTCTCAGCAGCTTTGCTGGGCGGAAGAACTGCTGGCCTCTGATAAGTTTAGCCACTCTCTATTCTGTGTTGTACATATACAATCTGCAGTTTTTTTGTTTCTGTCTCAAACATTTCTGCCTCTGATGTAAAAATCTTTTAATACGTCTTGGGCCAATTGCTATTTCAAGCACTCAAGGATACAGTTATGCAACATTAAACTTAATACTACAGCTAATGGAAAAACAAAGCAGTTTATAGAGACATAGTCATACAGCACAGAAACAGACACTTTGGTCCAAATAGTTCATGCCGAACATAATCCCGAACTAAACTAGTCCCACCTGCCTGCTACAGGCCCATATCCCTCTAAACATTTCCTATTCATATATCCTTCCAAATGTCTTTTAAATATTGTAATTGTACCCACATCCACAAGTTCATCAAGAAGTTCATTCCACACAGGAACCACCCTCTGTGTAAAAAAAATTGCCCATTATATCTTTTCTAAATCGTTCTCCTCTCACCTTAAAAATGCCCCCCCTAGTCTTGAAATTCCCTATCTTAGGGAAAAGACAACTACCATCAATCCTATTTATAGCTCCCATTATTTTATAATCTTCTATCAGGTCATCTCTCAATCTCCTATGCTCCAGTGAAAAAAAACCCCAGCCTATCCATCCTTTCCTTATAACTCAAACCTTTATACCCAAGGATAGTTGAAGCACCATCCGGGATATTGTATGTAAAGAATAATTCTTTCAGTATGACTATCTCAGGTTGTTGGTTATCTAGTCTGCCAGACAGGTCTCCCAATTTTGGCACAAGCCCCCAGATGTCTGTAAGATTGAGTTTGCAAGGTTTAGAGGGCTGGGAATGCTGTTTTCATTTTCAGTTTCTAAGTGAATGTTGGGTTGTCTGTCCGGTTTCATTTCTTTTTGGAGACTTCTAAGCAATTTTGGTTTGATACAATTAAGTGGTTTCCTGGGTCATTTCAAAGGGCCGTTAAAAGTCAACCGCATTGCAGTAGGTCTGGAACCACATGTAGGTCAGTCCAGAAAAGAAAGACAGTTTTTCTTCTACAGTACATTATGCCCTTTATCACCCCAATTGCACATGTGATACTCGGTAAGTGTTGTTTGGGGTAGTTCACTATGCCAATCCTCCTTTGTTTTTGCTTGTTCTTAGGCCTATGTAGTAGTTAGTGATGGAGGATACATCACCATAGAGTATCTGCAGCAGAGGCACTGTTTTTAGATGGCAAAGGGGTTTATTGCATGATAGCAGGAGGTATAACTACAACTGGTCAAGCGTAATGCCTAGGACCTTAAGGAACTGGTACAGATCCATCAGCTCCCTGTTTAAGCTAAAATGGAACTGTCTGTCTCCACCCACAGACAGTGACATCAATAGAAAGGATGCAGTCAGGGTAACATGAATATTAACCCTTTCAGACTGTTACCTTATACAATATCATGTTCCTGTCCTCCTCAGTATAAATATGGTCATTGCCCTCTGTAGCTGTAGAATTTTAGTAGTTATATTCTTCAAAAGCATATCAATTTCAAAGTGATTAAAATGCTATATTCCAATTTGGCAATACTCAAATACTGGGAGGATGGAACAAATTGAACATGAAATAATTTCCCACATTAAAATAGGTACACATGCAAAGCTGGTTTTGTGCAATTAAAGTAAATATATCAACAACAAAGCATGTGAGCCAGAATAAAATAATAATGAGCATCTTATTTTGAGTCTGGTATGCATTCAAGCCATTTAATGCTTTTTGAAATGCTAAATTCAAATCCACAAACAATTCTAAAATATTCTGTTATTTTGTTGCGATCATTTAGGGAAGTTAAAAGAAATCAAGAATGCCAATTACCTTTCAGATCTCCGGGTAGATTGCTTATTTTGGTGCTTGTGTGTACTGTACCTAAGCCCACTTCTGACCAAAGTGGTCAGTAAAGATATTTACAGTCATGCAGTCATAAAGGTGAGCAGAACAGAAACAAACCCTTCAGTCCAACTCATCCATGCTGACCAGATATCATAAATTAATCTAATTCCATTTGCCAGCATTTGGCCAATATCCCTCTAAACCCTTCCTGTTCATATATCACCCAGATATGTTTGAAATGTTGTAATTGTACCAGCCTCCACCACTTCTTCAGGCAACTCATTCCATCCACATACCACTCTCTTGTATGAAAGGATTGCCCCTCAGGTCCCTTTTAAATCTTTCCGTTCTCACCTTAAACCTAAGTCCTCTAGTTTTGGACTCTCCTACCCTGGGAAAAGACCTCGGCTACTCAGCCTATCCATGTCCCCCATGATTTTACAAACTTCTGTAAGGGCAAGCCTCAGCTTCCACAACTCCAGGGAAAGTAGCCCCAGTCTATTCAGCCTCTCCCTATAGCCCAAACACTCCAGCCCTGGCAACCTCCTTTTAAATCTTTTCTGGATCCCTTCAAGTTTAACAATATCTTTCTTATAGCAGGGCGACCAGAATGTGAGCACAGTATTCCAAAAATGGCATAACCAGTGTCCTGTATCTGCAACATGACCTCCCAACTCTTACACTCAATGCACTCACCAATAAAGGCAAGTGTATCAAATGTCTCCTTTATAACCCTTTCAACCTGCAACTTCATCTTCAAGGAAGTATGAACCTGAACACTAAAATCTCTTTGTTCGGCAGCACTCCCCAGGATGCTACCATTAAGTGTATAAGTCCTGCCCTGATTTGCCTTACCAAATTATAACACCTCACATTTATCTAAATTTATCTGCATTTGCCACTTCTAGGATGATTGGTCGATCTGATCAAGGTCCGATTGTACTCTGAGATAACCTTCTTCACTCTCTATTGCACCACCAATTTTGGTGTCATGTTCAACTTTACTAACCATTCCTCTGATATTCACATCCAAATTATTTATATTAATGACAAAAAGCAGTGAGCCCAGCACCGATCCTTTTGGCACACAGCTAGTCACAGGCCTCCAGTCCGAGAAACAATCCTCTTATATCACCCTCTGTCTCCTACATTCAAGCCAATTTTGTGTCCAAATGGCTAGCTCTCCATGGATTCCTTGTAATCAAGCCTTGCTAATTATTCTACCATGCAGAACTTTGTCGAACGCTTTGCTGAAGTCCGTACAGACAATGTCCACCGCTCTGCCTTCATCAATCTTCCTTGTCATTTCTTCAAAACACTCACCAAGTCAGTGGGACCAAATTTCCACGCACAAAACCATGTTAACAATCCATAATCAGTCCTTGACTTTCCAAATGCATGTAAATCCTGTCCCTCAAAATGCCCTCCAACAACGTTCCCACCACTGATGTAAGGCTCACGGTCTATAGTTCCTTTGCCTTTCCTTACAACTTTTCTTAATTAATGGCACCACTTTAATCACTCTTCTGTCTTCCAGCACCTTAGTCATGGCTATCGATGATACAAATCAATCAGCAAGGGGCCCAGCAATCATTCCCTTGCTTCCCACAAAGTTCCCACATGATCATATCCTAGAGATTTATCCACCTTTATGTGTTTTAAGAAGTCCAGCACCTCCTCCTCTATAAAAAGACACTTTTCAAAATATTACTTTTTATTTCTCCAAGTTCTCTATCTTCCATACCCTTCTTCTCAGTGAATATTTGCTGTGAAATACTCATTTAGTATCTCACCCATCTCCTGTGGTGATGCATGAGATAGACAGTCTTGTTGATCTTTAAGGGATCTTATTCTCACCCTTGTCACTCTTTTCTCCTGAATGTATTTGTAGAATCTCTTTGGGTTCTCTTTAATACTATTTGCCAAAATTATATCATGTCCCCTTTCTGCCCTCCTGATTTCCCCCTTGAGTATACTCCTACCACCCTCATACTCCTCAAGGAAGTCAAGCTATCAAGCAGTTGAGATATACCTGCCATATGCCTTTTTCTTTTTCTTGACCGGAGTCTCAATTTCTTTAGCCATCCAGCATTCCCTACACCTACCAGCCATGCCCTTCATATTAACTGCCCCTGGACTCTCATTATCTCATTTTTGAAGGCCTGTCAGTTTCCAACCATCTCTTTACCTTTGAAAGTTCTTGCCTAATACCATCAAAATTGACCTTACTCCAATTTAGAACTTTCGCTTTTAGGTCAGGTCTATCCTTTTCCACAACTATTTTAACACTAACAGAATTATGATCACTGGCCCCAAAGTGCTCCCCCACTGACACACCAATCACTTGCCCTGCCTTATTTCCCAAGAAAAGGCCAAGCTTTGCTCCTTTTCTAGTAGGTACATCCATATACTGAATAAGAAACTTTACTTGTATACACTTAACAAATTATTCTTCATCCAAGCCCTTAACACTATGGCAGTCCCAGTCTGTGTTTGGAAAGTTAAAATTCCCTACAATTACTACCCTATTTTTAGAGTCACAGAGTCATAGATTAATACAGCATGGAATCAGGCACTTTGGTCCACACTGATCCATGCTGACCATGGTGCCCACTCAGCTAGTTCCAATTGTCTGCATTTAGTCCATATTCCTCTAAACCCTTCCCACCCATGTACCTATCCAAATGTTTTTTTAAATGTTGCTATTGTACCTGCCTCAACCACTTTCTCTGGCAACCCATTCCATATACGTACCACTCTCTGCATGAAGAAGTTGCCCCTCAGGTCCTTCTCAAATCTTTCCCTTCTCACCTTAAACCTATGCCCTCTCGTTTTCAATTCCTCATCCCTGGGACAAAGACTATATGCATTCATCCTATCTATGCCCCTCATGATTTTATACACCTCAATAAGGTCACTCCTTGCTCTCCTATGTTCCAAGGAATAAAGTCCTATCCTGGCCAACTTCTCCCTATAACTCAGGTCTACTAGTCCTGGCAACATTCTCGTAAATCTTCTTTGCACACTTTCCAGTTTAACCATGTCTTTCCTATAACAGGGTGACCAAAACTGTACACAATGCTCCAAATGTGGCCTCACCAATGACTTATACAACTGTAACATAATGTCCCAACTCCTATACTCAATGTCTCAACAGACAAAGGCCAGCACACTAAATGCCCTATTCTTACAGAGAACTGAGATCTCCATACAAATTTGCTCCTCAATTTGCCGCTGACTATTATGGGATCCACAGTTTAATCCCAATAAGGTGATCATCCCTGTCTTATTTCTCAGCTCCACTTAAATAACTTCACTGGACGTACTCCTTGGAATATCCTCCATAAGTACAACTGTAATGTTATCCCTAACAAAAACACCACTCCCCCTCCTCTCTTGCTCCCCTTTCTATCCTTCCTATAGCAACTATACCCTGGAACATTAAGCTGCCAGTTCTGTCTATTCCTGAGCCATGTTTCTGTAATAACTATATTCCAGTCCTTTGTTGCCAACCATGCCCTGAGTTCATCTGCCTTTTTGTCAGGCTTCTTGCTTTGAAATAAATGCAGTTTAGTTTATCAGTCCTACCTCGCTATCTGCCTTGCTCCTGCCTGCTTTGGCTGTTTGACTTGCTCCTCTTCCCAATTGAACCAGCCTCAGACTGATCTCTTTTCTCACCATCTCTTTGCTGGCCCCCACCCACCAACCCCCACCTTATTAACTTAAAATCTCCGGAGCAGCTCGAGCTAATCTCGCCGCCAGTATGTTAGTCCCCTTTCAATTCAGGTGCAACCATCCATCTTATACAGGTTGCTTCTACCACAGAAGAGATTCCAATGATCCAATATGTGAATCCTTCTCCTCTGCACCAGCTTCTCAGCCACACATTCATCTGCTCCACCTTCCTATTCCCACTCTCACTATCACTTGGCTCATAGCTACCCTCAAGGGCCTACATTTTACTTCCTGCCTAATTTCTTATATTCTCTCTTCAGAACCTCATCCTTTTCTCTTCCTGTCAATGTGGTATCACTTGGCATCAATGTGTACAACGACCTCCTTCTGGTCACTCTCCCCCTTGAGATTATTCAGCATCGTCTATGAAATATCCTTGACCCTAGCACCAGGGAGGCAACATACATTTCTGATGTCTCACATTCGGTGGCAGAAACATTTGTCTATGCCTTTGATTAGAGAGTCCCCCATCACTATTGCTTGCTTGGAACCTAACATATCCCTCATTACAGTAAAGCTAGCCTCGGTACCAGAAACCCGGCTGTCAGTGCCATATTCCCTTGAGAATCCATCACCCACTACATTTTCCAAAACAGCATAGTTGTTTGAGATAGGGATAACCACAGGAGATTCCTGCACTACCTGCCTACCTCTCCTACCTTTCCCAGAGATAGCCTATCCACCCAAATTTATCTGCGATTTTTCTACCTTCCTGAAACTGCCATCCATTACACCCCTGGCTCCTGCAAATTCCTCATTGTCTCAACTGCTGCTCCAATCAATCCATGATATCCAATAGGATTCACAACCAAGCACACTTACTGAAGATGTGGAAATACCATACGATCATGTAACAAAATTGTAGGAAATATATTGCTTACTATAGGAATAGCTTTCTCTCTTACACCAAGAAAAACACACATTACAGCTTCCTGAGCTTGCAATAAATCATTGTCTCTTCCAACATAGAAACTAGGAGCAATAGTCAGCCAGTAATCAGTCAAGCCATTCAATGTGATCATGACTGATCTTCTACCTTAATGTCATAACCCCGCTTTCTTCCCCAAACTCCTTGATGTCTTTAATATCTAGAAAATGTTATCTCTCTTCCTTGAATATATTCAGTGACTTGGCTTCGCCAGCCTTCTGTAGGAGAGATCTAACTACCCTTTGGGAGAAGACATTTTTTCTTTATCTCAGTACTAAATGATCTACCATGTATCCTGAGACTGTGTCCACTTGTCCCTATCCAATGAGGGTAAATATCCTCCCTGCATCCAGTCTTCCCAGCCCAGTTAGAATTTTATGGATTTCAATCAGATCCCATCTATTCTTTCTAAATTCTAGTGAGTACAGGCTGAGTCAAACCAATCTCTTCTCACAGGATAGATCGGTTCCACACAAGTACCAAGCAACTTTATAACAAGAGAGATTCCAACTATCTCTCACTAACATTTAATGGCCAAACTATCACTGAATATACAATGATCAACAACCTGCAGAATTACCATTGACCAGAAATTGAACTGTAACAGCTTTATTAATACTGTGGCTGCAATAACGCGTCAGAGGTTGGAAATTCTGTAACATGTAACTCATCTCTGATTCTTTAAAGTCTGGCAACCATCTGCAAAACACAAGTCGGGTGTGTGTAGAATATGCTCAATTTACCTAGAGAAGTCCAGTTGACACAACAGTGAAGGAGCACAACAGCATCCCCAGGACAAAACAGCCTGCTTGATTAACAGTGCACTCATCACCTCAAACACTGACATACAATTACAGCAGTGTGTATCACTCACAATATGCACTGCAGCAACTCAGTGTGAATCAACCAACAGAATCTTCCAAAGTTGTGATTTTGACACCTAGAAGGGCAAGTACATTAAACAGATGAGAACATCATTACTTGCAAATTTCACTCCAAGTCACACATCATTCTGAATTGGAACTATATCCATCGATGCTTCACCAATGCTGTGTCAAAATTCTGCACCTTCCATCCTTCTGTCATAGGATGCACTGTCAGTATGCATGGACAAATGCACTGCAGCAGTTTAAGAAAGAAGCTCACAACTCCTTCTGTGGAGCAATTAGAGATGATCGACAAATATTGCTTTTTCTTATGGAACATGGGCATAGCTTGCTGGCCAGCATTTATCACCCATCCATAGGTGCCCTTGAGAAGGTGATAGGTAAACTAACTTCTTAAACTGGTGCAGACCATATGCTGTAGGTAGACCACTGGTAGACCATGAGGAAAGGAATTCCAGGATTTTGAACCAGAGACAGTGAAGTAACAGCAATTCCAAGTCAGAATTATGAGTGGCTTGGAGGGGATCTGTCAGGTATTTCCATGTATCTGCTGCCCTGTCCTTCTACATGGGAATGGTCGTGGGTTTGGAAGGTTCTGTCCAAGGACCTTTGGTGAATTTCAAGAGTGCATCTTGTAGATAGTATATACTGCTGCTAATGATTGTTGATTGTGGAGGGAGTTGATATTTGTGGATGCAGTGCCAATCAAATGGGCTGCTTTGTCCTGAATGATGAGACATTTCTGGGGCTGAAGATGTTTCTGCAGCCAACAACAAGACATTGTTATGGTATGTTGCCTCCTCGGTGCCAGGGTCAAGGATGTCTCAGAGAGGGTGTAGAGTATTCTTGAAGGGAAGACTGACCGTCAGGATGTCATTGTACATGTTGGTAAGGGAGAATATGGGAAATTAGGCAGGAGATTAAAAAGTAGATTCTTGAAGGTAGTAATATCTGGATTACTCCTGGTGCCATGTGCTGGTGAGCGTAGGAGTAGGAGGATAGAGCAGATGAATGTGTAGCTGAGGAGCCGGTGCAGAGGGCAAGGTTTCACATTATTGGATCATTTGAATCTTTTCTAGGAATAGAAGTGACCTGTTTAAGAAGGCGGGTTGCACCTGAATTGGAAGAGGAACAATATCCTAGCAGAGAGATATGTTGGTGCTACCCAGGAGCCTTTGAGCTAGTAAGGGAGTGAGTGGGACCCAAAGAGATAGTGAGAAAAGAGATAAGTCTGAGGATGGTACAGTTGAGAAGAGGAGCAAGTCAAACACTCAAAGCAGGCACGAACAAGGCAGAGAACAAGGTAAGACCGATAAACTGCATTTACTTCAATGCAAGTGACCTGACAAGTAAGGCAGATGAAGTTAGGACATGGCTAAGACTGGGATATCATAGCTATTACAGAAACATGGCTCAGACAGCTTAATATTCCAGAATATAGATGCAGTAGGAAGGATAGAATAGAGGGCTAGAGAGGCAGGGGAGTGGCGTTTTTGGTTACAGATAACATTACAACTGTACTTAGGGAGGATATTCCTGTGAAGTTATTTGGTGGATCTGAGAAATAAGAAAGGGATGATCGCTTTATTGGGATTGTATTATAGGCTCCTCCCCAGCAGTCAGCGAGAAATTAAGAGGCAAATTTGGAAGGAGATCTCAGATATTTGTAAGAATGATAGCGTTGTAATGGTAGAAACATAGAATCCCTACAGTATGGAAGCAGGAGATTCAGCCCATCGAGTCCACAACAACCCTCCAAAAAGCATCCCACCCAGTCCCACCCCCTACCCCATCCCTGTTACCCTGCATTTCCCATGGCCAAACTACTAACCGTCATGTCTCTGGACTGTGGGAAGAAACCAAGCACCCGGAAGAAACCCATGCAAACACAGGGAGCACATACAAACTCCACACACAGTTGCCTGAGGCTGGAATCGAGCCCAGTTCCTGGCTTTGTGAGGTAGCAGTTGAACGTTGTTGTTGTCCTGAAGGAATGCCAGAGTAGTAATATCTGGATCACTCCTGGTGCCACATGCCAGCCAGAGCAGATGAATGCATGGCAGAAGGAATTGGAGCAGAGGCCAGAGATTCACATTTTTGGATTCGCTAGTAGGGTTTTAACTTTCCAAACATAGACTAGGACTGTCATAGTGTTGAGGACTTGAATGGAGAGGAATTTGTTAAGTGTGTACAAGAAAAGTTTCTTATTCAGTATATGGATGTACCTACTAGGGAGGAGCAAAACTTGACCTTCTCTTGGGAAATAAGGAACGGCAAGTGATTGGTGTACCAGTGGAGGAGGACTTTGGGGCCAGTGATCATAGTTCTATTTGTTTTAAAATAGTTGTGAGAAAGGATGGAACTGACCTAAAAGTTAAAATTCTAAATTGGAGTGAGGTCAATTTTGATGGTATTAGGCAAGAACTTTCAAAAATTGATTGGGAGAAGCTATTCACAGGTAAAGAAATGGTTGAAACTGACAGGCCTTCAAAAATGAGACAGTGAGAATCCAGAGGCAATATGTTCCAGTTAATATGAGGGGCATGGCTGGTAGGTGTGGGGAATGCTGGATGACTGAAGAAATTGAGACTCCAGTCAAGAAAAAGAAGAAGGCATATGGCAGGTATATCTCAAGCTGAGATAGCTTGAATCCCTTGAGGACTATAAAGATAGTAGGAGTATACTCAAGAGGGAAATCAGGAGGGCAAAAAGGGGACACGATATAGCTTTGGCAAACAGAGTTAAGGAGAATCCAATGAGATTCAACAAATACATTCAGGAGAAAAGAGTAACGAGGGTGAGAATAGGGCCCCTTAAAGATCAACAAGACCGCCTATGTGTGGAACCACTGGAGATTGGTGAGATACTGAATGAGTAATTTGTGTCAAATATTCATTGTGGAGAAGGATATGGAAGATAGAGAACTTGGAGAAATAAATAGTGATATATTGAAAAGCGTCCATGTTACAGAAGAGGAGGTGCTGGACATATTAAAATGCATAAAGGTAGATAAATCCCTGAGATATGAACTTTGTGGGAAGCAAGGGAATGATTGCTGGGCCCCTTGCTGATTGATTTATAACATCAGTAGCCACGGGTGAGGTACCGGAAGACAGGAGAGTAGCCAATGTGGTGCCATTGTTTAAGAAAGGTGGTAAGGAAAAGCAAGTGGTGGGTATGTGTTGGAGGGGACTCTGAGTGACAGGCTTTACATGTATTTCGAAAGGCAAGGACTGATTATGGATCATCAACATGGCTTTGTGCGTGGAAATTTGGTCCCACTAACTTGATGAATGTTTTGAAGAAGTGACAAGGAAGATTGATGAAGTCAAAGTGGTGGGCATTGTCTACATGGACATCAGCAAGGCATTTGACAAAGTTCTGTATTGAAGACTGATTAGCAAGGTCAGAACACATTGAATCCAGCGAGAGCTAGCTATTTGGATGCAAAATTGGATTGAATGTAGGAGGCAAAGGGTGGTAGTAGATGGTTGTTTCTCGGACTAGAGACCTGTGACCAGCTGTGTGCCAAAAGGATCAGTGCTGGGTCCACTGCTTTTTGTCATTTATTATGAATAATTTGGATGTGAAGATCAGAGGAATGGTTCGTAAGATTGCAGATGACACCAAAATTGGTGGTGTCGTGGAGAGTGAAGAAGGTTACCTCAAAGTGCAATGGGACCTTGATCAGACCAACGGTCCTAAGAGTGGCAGATGCAAATAAATTTAGATAAATGTGAAGTGTTGTAATTTGGTAAGGCAAATCAGGCCGGACTTATACACTTAATGGTAACGTCCTGGGGAGTGCTGCTGAATAAAGAGACCTTGGTGTTCAGGTTCATAGTTCCTTGAAGGCGGAGTCGCAGGTTGAAAGAGAAATAAAGAAAACATTTGATATACTTGCCTTTATTGGCCAGTGCATTGAATGTAAGAGCTGGGAGGTAATACTGCAGCTGTACAAGACATTGTTTAGGCCACTTTTAGAATATTGTGTTCAATCCTGGTCTCCCTGCTATAGAAAAGATACTGTTAAACTTGAAAGGGTGCAGAAAAGATTTAAAAGGAGGTTGCCAGGGCTGGAGTGTTTGAGCTAGAGGGAGAGGCTGAATAGACTGGGGCTACTTTCCCTGGAGTGGCGGAAGCTGAGACGAGCCCTTACAGAAGTTTATAAAATCATGAGGGGCATGGATAGGGTGAATAGCCATGGTCTTTTTCCCATGGTAGGGGAGTCCAAAACTAGAGGACATAGGTTTAAGGTGAGAAGGGAAAGATTTAAAAGGTACCTGAGGGGTAATTTTTCCATGCATAAGGTGGTACGTGTATGGAATGAGCTGCCAGAAGAGATGATGGAGGCTGGTATAATTACAACATTTAAAAAGCATCTGGATGGGTATACGAATAGGAAGTGTTTAGGGGACTATTGGCCAAATGCTAGCAAATGGGACTACATTAATTTATCATTGTGAAAGGCCTGTTATTCTGAACTTTTTATTTCTTCATTTTTCTAATTTATTACTATGATTTTGTACTTTTGAAGGTCTGTCATGCTGCTCTTTTTATTTCTTTATTTTTCCATTTTTTTCCCTAAGAATTTGCATTCAAGAATCTGTACCTAGGTACTCTTGTACCTAAGATGGTGCCATAAGTGGCAACCTGCAAATTTTTCACTGTCCTCATGTGAGTACATGTGACATAAAACAAATTCAATTCAGTTCTGGAGCACAGATCTTTAGTATTATTGCCAGAATGCTTTCATAGCCCACAGCCTTTGCAGTATCCAATGCCTCCAACCACTTTTTGATATCACATGGAGTGAATCATGTTGACTAAAGTCTGCCATCTGTGATCTGAGATCACTAGAAGAGGTCAAGATAGATAGATCACCTACTTGGTACTTCTAGCTGAAGATTGCTGCAAATGTTTCAGCCTTATCTTTTGCACTGATGTGTTGGGCTCTTTCATCATTGAGAATGGGGATATTGTAGGCTCTCCTTCTCCAGTGAATTGTTTAGTTGTTGATCATTATTCATGACTGAATGTGGCAGGCCTGTAGAGCTTAGATCTGATCTGTTTGTTGTGGCATTGCCTAGCTGTGTCTATCACTTGCTGCTTATACTTTTTGGCATGCAAGTAAATGTTTGGTAGTTTTACCAGGTTGGCATCTCATTTTATGTATGCCTAGTTCTCCTTCAGGCATTCCCTCCTGTGCTCTCCATTGAACCAGGGTTGATCCCCTGACTTTATGGCCATAGTTGAGTAGGGGATAGGCTGGGCAAATTGTGTTGGACTACGATTCTACTGCTGTTGATAGACCAAAGTGCCTCATAGATGCGCCGTCTTGCAAGATCCGTTTGAAGTCTGTCCCATTTAGCATCGTGATAGCGCCACATTTTTTTTCCTTTATTCATTAACAGGATGAGGGTGTCGCTGGCTAGGCAACATTTATTACCCATCCCTAACTGCCCAGAGGGCAGTTCAGAGTCAACCACATTGCTGTGGGTCTGGAGTCACATGTAGGCTAGGCAAGGTAAGGATGGCAGTTTCCTTCCCTAGAAGGACACTAGTGAACCAAATGGGTTTTCCCGACAATCAACGATGGATTCATGGTCATTAGATCCTTAATTCCAGATATTTTTATTGAATTCAAATTCCACTATCTGCCATGGTGGGATTCGAAGCCGGGTCCTCAGAACATTATCTGGGTCTCTGGATTAACAGTCCAGCAATAATACTACTCGGCCAATGCCTCCTCCTTGTATCACGATGGAGAGTATTCTCAAAGTGAAAGTGGGTTTTTCTTTCCACAAGGATTGTGCGGTGGTCACTTTTACTGATGCTGTCATGGATAGATGCACCTGCAGCAGGCAGATTGGTGAGGATTAGTTCAAGTATATCTTTCCCTCCACACCTGCTGATGTTTCAGACCCAGTCCAGCTAGATCAGTATTGCTGCTGCTGAGCCACTTTTGATGGTTGATATTGAAATTAGTTCAGGGAGGATGGTAAGTGGTAATCAGCAAGAGATTTTGTTGCCTATGTTTAACCTGATACTATTAGACTACATGAATCAATGAAGAGGAATCTTGGTGCAACTCCCTCCTGATTGTATCCGACTGTGCTATTTAGGGTACCTTTTTTGGCTGCCAGTGGGAGAGGATATATCCAGGGATGGTGATGGTGGCATTGTCTGTAAAGTACGGTTCCTTGAGTATGGCTAGATTGTTTGACTCCTTATGTTAGTAAGGAGGATTCTGCAGGGTTAATTGAAGGGCATTAATGAGCCAGATGGTTTTCTGATATTCATCAATGGTTTCACGGTCATCATTAGATTTTTATTGCCAGGTATTCTTATTGAATTCAAACTCCATTCTGTCTTGGTGGGATTTGAACATACATCCCCAGAATGTTAGATGAATTTCTGGACCTAGTGATAATGTCATTAGGCCATTGCCTCTTTTGCCATTGTAGCACTGGATTAACTACTTGGCAATTGTGAATTAGTAGCAAATCAATAAATCAAGTAATTAATGAATGATGACCAGGAAATAATCATAAAAGCTTCTGGAGTCTCATACATGTCACTGACGGAGGTGCAGTGTCTAGTGGAATGTCTGACAGAGATGTCAGAGACCATTCACAGACTGGAGTGACAGATAGAGAAGTCTGCTCATGTTCTGTCTGAAATCATTGAATGCGAGCACAGAGTCTGCTTCCACAGAATGGGTGGTGGCTGCCATGGAGAGCCAGACCCAGCAGAACAGTAAACATTTCCCAGATATGCACTTGGACCTTCTCTCCATTGCTTCAGCTATTCATTCACTGGCTTGGAGTAAGGGATCCAAGGGGCCTTGGCCTCCTTTGAAGTGCCCCATCTCATCAAGGAAGGTGCCATTCTAGATCTTGGCAAAATGTTAGACAGACTCCATGGGATTCTCCACTCTAGGCACTAGAGGTGCCTTGCCACACCACTTTGCTTCTGCCTGAGAATCATACGTCTCCATCAACTCAGGCTGGGAAGGTTGTACCTGACCAAGCAGGCTGACACCTCTGAGCACTGGGCCAACAGAGGACACCTGTTAAAGTCACCTGTGGAAAGGAAGCCAAGAAGTCAGCTGCTTTCAGCAGCTCTCCTATGGTTGCCAAGGGAGCATCCAGATCTATTGGTGGGAAGACAAGATGAAAGAATATTAAAGTCACTCTGGGTGCTTGGGTATCAAACTTTTTTAACACCCTGACAGCTGCATGTGTAGGAAGTGTGTCCATCTGCAGCTACTGGCTAACTGCTTTTCAGAGCTGAAGTTGTGGGTTGACGCACTGTTGAGCATCGGTGATACTGAGAATATTGCGGACAGCACATTTAGCCAGTTGGTCACACTGCAGGCGAGGATTATACAGGCAGAAAGGGAATCGGTAGCCATTAGATAAAGTGAAAGGCTCAGGAAGGAAGTGCAAGAGTCCCCAGTGGTCATCCCCTTTTCAAACAGATATATCGCTTTGGAATCTGTTGGGAGTGGGGGAGGGGGTAGGCGAGTGGAGTGGCCTCTCAGGTGAAGTCAGCCACAGCCACGTTCATGACACCACAGACAGCTCTGCTGCACACAAGGGCAGGAAAAAGAGTGGCAGGGCTATAATGGCATGGAATTCAATAGTCAGGGGTACAGACAGTGACTTCTGAGGCCACAGACATGAATCCAGCATGGTATGTTAACTCCCTGGTGCCAAGTTCAGGGATATCATGGAGCAGCTGCAAGGCATTCAGGAGCATGAGGGTGAATAGCCAGTAGTTGTGGAACACATAGATACCAATGACATAGCTAAACAAAGGGGTGCAGGCATGAATATAGTAAGGTAGGAGATATATTAAAATGTTAGACCTTAAATATAATAATGTCAGACTTACTCCGAGTGCCACGTGCTACGAGAGCAGGAATAAGAGGATAGATTAGATGACTGCATGGCTGGAGAAATGGTGTCCCAGACAGGAGTTTAGATTCTTGAGGCATTGGGACTGTTTCTGGATAAGGTGGGACCTGTATAAGCCTGACCGGTTGCCCCTCGGCAAAGCTGGGATAAATCTCCTCTTGGGGCCTTTCACTAGTTCCATTGGTGAGGTTTTAAACTAGTATGGCAGGGGAATGGGAACCAAAGTGCAGGCTGAGATGGGTCAGATTCAGATTAGCAAATGGTAGGTAGACTATTAGTTAGTGACGCAGTCAGCAGCTCAGAAAGACAAAAGAAAGGAGAATCAAATGAGGACCAATGTTAGCAAAGATGGAATGAATCAGGTGAGAACTGAATGACGTAAGACTAGAAAGTAAATTTAGTATAATGTTAACCCTGGATGAGATGGTTAAAATGAAACATTTTTCTTCAGATTGTAGCCACCAAAGTACATAAAAATCTCTATAGTTCTCAGGCTATGAATGTGCCATACATCTTTTCCTTTATCCTTCAAGGTGAAGATGACCATGTTCATCATCTGGAGTATTCAGGAGCTTTTCGATAGGTATGCAAAAGTTTTCTGAGGCTGATCTGTAGCTGGAAGAGTTTGCGACATTAGAATAAAATATCAGAGTGATTGAATCAACTTTGAATGAGTTGTTGGTTTGGGACCTCCTCTCTCTGCATTTCTGATATATATATATTTGTAAATAACCTATTCAGAGATGTTACGTCACACCTCTGGTGCAGGTGAGACTTGAACCCAAACTTCCTGGCCCTCAGAGTCTCTGATATATGCTTGTTTCCAAAGGTTGCTTACTCAGTTGCATCAGGTGCAAGATCCTGGGCAAGCTCCTCCCAGGACTCAAGGTTGATATCAAAACTGCTAAGTTAAGCATTCAGAGTACCCTTTGATCACCATGAGTGTGCAGACTTAAACACTACATAGAAAACATGGCATAAGTACAGAATACCAAAAAGCATTTTTTCATTAATTACTATAATTTATTCCATAAACTGCTCTGTAGTATTCTAGTCTTTGCTTTATCTACATTATTTGCAACATTTTACATTAGTGCCAGTACCATTGGTAATTCATAAAAGCTACAAAATACTACTCCAAAGCATGGTATAGTTTGAGCTTAAATTCTAAATGTGCAGTACATTGCAACAGAACTTCAGAACTAAAGTAACGTACCAATATCGTTTGTTACTTTTTGTAAGGAATAATGTTTATTTTACAGCTCCTATTGAAGGGGAATTGCATTGCATTCAAGATCAGTGCAAATAATGAAAACAAATCTAAGCAAAACTGTAGAGGACCAATACAATGACATAAATCGTTGTAAAACAAAATCAGCACATCATCTTGGCCGATTTCAAATTGTGAAAAATCATCAAATTTAAAATACAATAATCAAACACTGACTACCTGTTGTGAGGAATGTTTTAAATTAGCAGCATGAAGACAAATCACTGAAGAGGGATAAACCATTGACATCACTTGGGGAATGTATAAAGGGAACACATCTTCATGCACTGAATTTTTATTGTGGTAACTACTGTGCCTTCATTTCAGTTGATCTCAATAAGCTTTGAGAATCTCATAGATCTCTTTAATACACAAGGAAGAATGGAAGAATGATTTATATCTCTGGAAGTCCCAATTTTACCTTTCTCTCTTTTAATTAGAATACTGCTATTTATTTGGCACTTCTGTTAAAATAACTGCTGATACTGGAATTTCACAGCCTTGGTCTACTGCTGGCATTTTCTTTAAGCCACAACAATAAAATGAGAACCTATAAAGGCTATCACTTCATATCACAGAGATTTTCTGTATTGATTACAATAGCTCATCAGTGCAGATCATTATATACAAAGTATTTCAATAAATAATTGGTTTATTTGCATTCTATGTGATAATATTAGAAATCAAAGATATGTTTAATTAACACAAAAAGTGGAATGTTTTTGAACACATATGAAAATAAAAAGCATTCAGTAATTTAACAAACAATGCTGTAAACCAAAACATATCAACTGTAATTCAAATCCATCTCGGGAAATTCTCAAGGCACTTCCTAGGCAAATCGCATTTCCATCTTCAATGATTTTGGTCTGCAAGAAAATGGAAATCAACAATTTAGGTTGCAACACCATTGATGTATTTTTAATTTGTATAAGCTGTGCATGCATTTATTGCATCTCCTTTTTTTCACAATGTAGCATCAAAATGTTAGTTTAATTGAGATCTCTGAACACAGTGCTGGTGGGATTTCTGAACTAGTGGTCTTGGCCTATTCATTCAGAGTTGGAAACCAGCTGGAGATGAAACTGGATCGTGTATATTTTGCCAATATTTTCAATGCTGTAATTCCACATGTTTTTCTTTCTTCTATTCACACATCTTGCCTCCCTTTTCAACTTTTTTACATGCTTTCTCTACCATGTGTTTTCATCATCTCCAATACTTGCCATTTCTTTTGTTTCTTTTACGCCTTTACATCACCCGCCCCTACAGCTTTCATAATATCCAATAGTTTTGGGAGAATAATTTATTGGTCATTCAACTCATTCTGTGACCAGAGTACTGACTATTCCCTTTTCATTCTTCCTTTCTATATTATGTTCCAACTAACTATTCTGGTATGGAGCGAAAGTGGGCAGATGGAATTGAGATACTGATCAACTAGATTAACTCAACGAACCAATTCCATGGCATTTATAAAAATAAAGATTTATATCTGATATAATAGAAGTATTTAAAATTATGAAGAATGGGGCAGAGTAGAAAGGCATTGATGAAAATAAATTGGACTGGCACTGGAAGGCAGCACAGAGTTGGTTACAGGCCAAGAATGCACTCCGAAATGCGAATGTCTGAGGGTTACTGTGTATTGGGAACATAGGAACAGGAGTAGGCCATTCAGCACCTTGACTGTGCTCAGCAATTCAATGAGATCATGGCTGATCTCTGGCATAACTCCATTTGGGCCCATGTCCCTTGATATGATTGCTTAATAAAAGTTTGTCCATTTCAAATTTAAATTTAACTATTGAATTAGCATTGACCTCTGTTTGAAGAAGAGAGTTCCAAACCTCCACTACTTTTTGCATGTAGGAGTGCTTTCTAACATCTCTCTTGAATGGCCTGGTCGTAATTCTCAGACTATGCCCCCAGACTCTAGAATCTTCAACTAGTGAAAATAGTTTATCTTTATGTATGTTTTTTCCCTGTTAATATCCTGAAAACCTTAACTAGTTCACCCATTAGCCTTCTAAATTCTAGACAATAAAGGCTTAATTTGTCCAATCTCCCCTCATAACTTGGAAGTCCATAACTTCAACCCTTGAGGTCCGGGTATAAGCCTTTTAAACTTGTGCCAAACTCTCTCCCAGGCCTAAAAACATTCTACCTGAGGCATGATATCCAGATCTGCCCACTGTACTCTAAGTGGGGTCTAATTAAGATTTTGTATAACTGCAGCATAATGTCTGCATTCATACACTTCAGCCTTTAAATATGAAGGCCAACATTCCTTTAGCTTCCTTGACTATTTTCATGGATAACAAGGTGTAGAGCTGGATGAGCACAGCAGACCAAGCAGCATCAGAGGAGCAGGAAGGCTGACGTTTCGGGCCTAGACCCCTCTTGACTATTTTCATATCTGTTTGTAACATTTTAAACAGATATGCATCTGAATCCTCAAATCTCATTTGCCATCCACTGTATTTACCTTTGTGCCTTCTAGAAACCCCTGATCTATCCTTATCTAAAGCCTTCTAGAAGTACATGTAAACTTACCTTTGTCCACCACCTCTGTCACCTCTTCAAAAAACTCAATGAGGTTTGTCAGACATGACCTACCTTTCATGAATCCATGCTGACCCTCCCTGATTGACTGAAATTTTATGAGGAAATCAGTTCCCTAACTTTGATTATGGACTCCAACAACTTCCCCCACCAGAGGTAGCAGGCTAACTGGTCTGTAATTCCATGGTTTCATTCTGTCACCATTCTTAAAGAGAAAAATGAAATGAACAAATTGCCAATCCTGAGGTACAACTCCTGATCTCTGAAAGATTATGGTTAGAGTGTATTTGTCTTTAGGTCTCATCAGTGTAAGACAAATGAGCTGCATATCGCTCTCAGGATCACCACTCATGGTCATCACAAAATCTGCTGGCTTTGGTATTGAGTGAGTTCATAGGTAAACTCTGAGTAAACAGAAACAAAAGGAGAAAGTAGAAATATTGGCTGTCGGTTCTTCGAATGGCCACAAATTTGCCTTTGAGAAAAATATATTGGAAATTGCTCTTAACTTTGAAATCGTTGACATGCAGTTTGCAATCCTATGTTTATTTCTTTGCATTCTTTTTCAGTTCTACTATTGTTTGCTCAATAACACTATAGATAGAAACATCTCAATTCAGAGCCAAGGAAAAAAAAGTTTATAGATAATTTGAACTACTAATATAACCATACTTTTTGAAGCATTGTTTTTAGGCTGTGGCTTTTCTTTTATTACAGCACTGTACATCACCATACATTATTTTTGCAACATTATCATGTACATTTTTGTAATCTGGAAAATAATGGTTACATCATTTTAATTTTGTGAGAACTTAGGAAGATAACATCTATTTATGTAAAGCCCTGGCCAGAACTTTCCTGAGTTGTAATCACCTCGGTAACTCTCCCAGAAGTAGTGTGGAAACCTTATTTTCTAGCATGTCTTTCCAACTCCCTGCCAAAAAAAAACATATCTACAGCAGATGTTTCATTAAGTGAGTGTGAAATAGTGGTCAGATAGTCTTTGTTATGTAGCTACTTGCAAATCCTTGGAAAACACCTTCAAAAGATTGCATACGTTAACAACAAGACTGTTCAGTCCATCTGATTTATGCTACACACAAATCTTTATGTCATCTGAGCCTTCATTAAATTAATCAACAGCCAAATGTTGTAAATGTGCTACTATATGTTATTAAATCTATTAAAATTACCAACAATAACTCATTTCTTCCAATTAAAACATTAGAAATCAGGGAAAATCTGTTAAACAAGTGCACAAATCATAATGCAGGATTAACTGAGGATCAAGGGTCACTGGACCTGAAATGTTAACTCTGTTTTTTCCTTCACAGATCTGCTGAACTTTTCCAGCAACTTTGTTTTTGTTCCTGATTGATAGCATTTTTATTTAGTATTTAACTCACTGCCACATCTCTTGTAGGCATACATGCCTTGAAGAAGTTCTGGTCCTCTCTCCAACGGGATTTCCATTCCAATCTTTCTTCTTGCCCACTGACATTAATTTCACTGTCACTCCTGGTGTTTGACCAGGTATTTGCTAAAACTCGTTTCCACAGCCATATCACATTCCTCAGTGACTGCCTCCGGCTCAGACTCACCCCATGTGGATTCCAACTGAATTTTCATCTTTGATATAACAAGGTGTAGAGCTGGATGAACACAGCAGGCCAAGCAGCATCAGAGGAGCAGGAAAGCTCATCCTTCATGTTTTGAATCCTCCCAGGATCACAGATACCTCCGTGATGTTCAACGTTCTACGGATAGCTGTTCTCGCCGCATCCTGAGATCCATACTCAGTGTTATGCAGCGCCACATGCACACTCTCATCCTTTCTCTCCAACAGCATCGCAACACACTGGCTCAGGGCTGCACCATTCCGCAGTTCCACTTCATCCCCTGGCTTATTCATCGTGCTAACAAGAAACTTTTTCTTTTCCTTTCAGGCATCAAGGCCCACAAAATACAACAACTCAGAGATACCCATGGCCCTCTGGAACCTTCCTCTCCTCCCCTTCCCTCTGACTCCGTCCTCTTCCCCCAACCCCACCTCATATCAGGTATTCACCATCCCCCCTAACCGTCCACTCTACGATGCTGAATGCTCTGTACTCAGCAAAGGCCTCAGCTTTATTCTTCTGCGTCCCCACCTTAACGAATTTCGGGCACGGCATGACGCCAAACTCTTCTTCCGCCGTCTTCACCTCTGTGCTCATTTCTTTGGACATCCCACAGACCCCTTTGCCCAGCTTCAACACTCTCCCTCCACCTGGACCCCTCCCTCCAGCCTTTTACCTGCACTTGATCTGTTCATTGAAAACTGTCGACATGATATTATTCGCCTCAATTTCTCTACCCCTCTCATGAAATCCAACCTATCTCCCTCCAAACCCTGACCCTGACTTTGTTATTAAGCCTGCCGGTAAGGGTGGTGCTGTTGTAGTCTGGCTTACTGACCTCTATCTTGCAAAGGCTCAGCGCCAACTCTCAGATACCCCGTCCTACCTTCCCCTGGACCTTGACGCCACCATGACACATCAGGCCATTGTATCTACTACTGTAACTGATCTCATTTCATCCGGTGATCTCCCCGCTCTGCTTCCAAGCTGATAGTTCCCCAGACCCACACAGCTCACTTCTACCTCCTCCCAAAAATCCACAAATAGGACTGTCCCGGCAGACCCATTGTTTCAGCCTGCTCCTGCCCCACAGAACCCATCTCTTCCTACCTTGACTCAGTCTTCTCTCCCCTGGTCCAATCCCTGCCCACTTACATCCATGATTCCTCTGATGCCTTATGCCGGTTTCAAAACTTCCAGTTTGCTGGTTTCAGCTGCCTCCTCTTTACCATGGACATGCAATCCCTTTATATGTCCATTCCCCACCAGGAGGGTCTTAGGGGCCTCCACTTCTTCCTGGAGCAAAGACCTGAACCATCCCCACCCACCACCACACTCCTCCGCTTGGCCGAGCTCGTCCTCACTCTCAACAACTTCTCTTTTAGCTCCTCTCATTTTCTTCAGGTAAGCGGGGTGGCCATGGGTACCCACATGTGCCCCAGTTATGCCTGTTTCTTCATGGGGTACGTGGAACATTTCTTGTCCCAGTCCTATTCCGGCCCCCACCCACAACTCTTTCTCCGATACATTGATGATATCATCAGTGCTAATTCTCTCTCTCGTCTGGGATTGGAAAACTTCATCAATTTCACCTCCAATTTCCACCCTGCCCTGACTTTCATCTTGTCTATTTCTGACTTCTCCCTTCCCTCCCTTGAAATTTCTGTTTCTTTTTCTGGGAATAGACTGGCCAGTAATATACACTACAAACCCACTGACTCCCACAGCTACCTGGACTATACATCCGCACACCGCACTTCATGTAAAGACTCCATCCCATTCTCTCAGTTCCTCCGTCTCTGTTGTATATGTTCAGATGAGGCCAACTTCGACAATGGAGCCTCCGAAATGTCCACCTTCTTCCTCAACCGAGGATTCCCCAGCTCCGTTGTCGACGGGCCCTCAACCAGGTTCAACCCATCTCCCACACTTCTGCTGTCACCCCTTCTCTTCCCTCCTGCAACAGCAGTAGGGTTCCCCTTGTCCTTACCTACCATCCCACCAGCATCCACATCCAGAAGATCATCAGACGCCATTTCCACCACCTCCAGCAAGATGCAACCACTAGACACATATTCCCCTCCCTTCTCTTGTCCGCCTTCTGCAGGGACTGTTCCCTCTGGGACACACTGGTCCACACTTCCTTCACCCCCAACACCTCCCCACAGCCCTACGGCACCTTCCCCTGTAACCAGCGAAAGTGCAACACTTGTCCTTTTATCTCCTTCCTCCCCATTATCCAAGGACCCAAAAATACCTTCCAGGTGAAGCAACACATTTCCCAGAATCTAGTCTACTGCATTCACTGCTCACAATTTGGTATCCTTCTACACTGGGGAAACGAAGCGTAGACTGGGTGACCGCTTCGCAGAACATCTATGTTCCACTGGCAAAAAAGACCCTAAACTACCTGTTAAAAACCAAAAGAACTGCGGATGCTGTAAATCAGGAACAAAAACAAAGTTGCTGGAAAAGCTCAGCAGGTCTGGCAACATCTGTGAAGGAGAAAACAGAGTTAACATTTCGAGTCTGGTGACCCTTCCTCTGTTTTCTCCTAAACTACCTGTTGCCTGCCACTTTAACACACCACCCTGTTCCCTGGCCAACATCTCTGTCTCTGGCTTGCTGTAGTGTTCCAGCGAAGCTCAACGCAAGCTAGAAGAACAACACCTCATTTTCGCTTGGGGACCCTACAGCCCTCCGGACTCAATATCGAGTTCAATAATTTTAGGGCCTAAACTCTCCCAAGTCCCAGCCCCCTACGCAACACACCAGGCCTTGTTACCACATTGCCTGCCACTACACACCACTTGTTGTTAGTCACTAATAGTCCCCATTAAAACTATTCACCCTCCCAGGCTGATCGTTATCAACTATGTCTGTCCAACTGCTCTTCTCTCTCTTTAGGCTCTATCCTATTATTTACTCCCTACCCCATCCCCTCCCATTTTTCTGCATATAAATTTCCAAGCCACCATCAGTTCTGAGGATCAAGGCTCACTGGACCTGAAATGTTAACTCTGACTTTTTCTTCACAGATGCTGCCAGACCTGCTGAGCTTTTCCAGCAACTTTGTTTATGTTCCTGATTTACAGTATCCACACTTCTTTCGATTTTTAGTTAAGGATGACAACCTGATTCCCAGAAGCTATTCCAAAAACAGCAATTACAACTAAGGTAATAATGGTAAGATTACTTCAGTTTTTTTTAATGAACTACCAATTCATTACAATTGGATCAGGGATTTAACTTTACATCTAAATTTTTTCAGGACAAAAGCAGCAATCCGCAATTGAAGTGTACTGTCTGTCATCTGCAAACATGATACTGTACAATCAGGCAATGAATAAGGTATATTGTCACAAATACAGAATTAGGGCAAAGGATTAGATTTCTGAATCTTTGCTGCCAGAGCTTCCCTGATTGAATCTACTAGATTTTGTCTAATCAACTTGATCTATGGTCATGAAATAAACAATTTGTTAAAAATGATTCAGGAAAAATTCTCAAGGCAAAGGGATGAATCATTAATGTTGGATAATGTGTCTATGTATCTACAGGGCCATTCTAGAATGACACTAGCGTTTATCTTTTATGGAAAAGACTGACCCAGTTGGTATCCAAAATAAAAACCTAGTAAATTTAGCACCTTTTAGAGTTATTCATATTAACACCTCCAACAACTCCAATAGCTTTGCCCATCATTGAGATTCCAGGTTCAGAGTGCTCATACGACAGCGTCAGGGAATTTCAACACCTATAGCTAAGATCATGGTATACATGTATACTTACGTGGCAAATATTCAGTGTTGAGCACACAATGGGCTCATAGCTAGTCTTGTTAGTAACCTTGCACATCTTTTATAGTCTGAAAAAAAGCACACAATAAAATTATCTAATTAATTACTTAGACAACAATTACTTCTATGAACAATTTTATTCAAAAACTAGTGGAATTCTTGAACGTTTTTAATCAGTTGCTAAAGTTCAATGTAAAACTGAACCGGGTCCAGAAAGCTAAACTCCAGAGAAAGTTCTGAATAACCTTCAAAAAATATTGGTTGTTCGCCATTTGATATTTAGTGTCCACTTCCAGATACCACATTTTAGGAGGGGCGTAAAGGCTTCAGAAAGGGTGTAGAAAAAATTTCCAAGAATGGTTCGTGTATGAGGGACTTCAGTTACAAGTATGATTAAATAAACTGTGGTTATAGTCTGTTTAGAAGTGAAGGTTGTGAGGAAATTTGATCGAGGTGTTCAAAATCATGAGGAATTTGGATAGAATACATCAGGAGATATTTTTCCTATTTATAAAATGTTCAAGCACCAGAGAATAGACATCAGCTTAAAATGTTTTTCAAAAGAACCTTAAACAACATGAAGAAAAGCATTTTATATAACAAATTGTTATACTTTGAAATGCTGTATCAGAAAGGGTTACGGAGAAAAAGTCAAATATTGAATAATTAATCAGATACATGAAAGAAAAAAAGTGCATAGCTATGGGAAGGGACTGAGAATTTGTACTTGAATAAACTATCTTAAAGGTAAAGTCACCACAGTCTTACTAGACCACAGGGCTATTCTCTCATTAGAGAGACAGAGAGAACTGGTGATGACCTGAGGGTCACTACACCTGAGGTGAGGGGAAAGGTTAAGGACAATCTTTCATGGGAACCTCAACCAGTGTGGGAATTGAATCTATGCTGTTGGCATCATTCCATGTTACAAACCAGCTATCCCGCTAACTAAGCTAACTGACCCTCTAAACTATTGAACAGAATATAAAACAGAATTTTTAATTAAAATCAATGGGTTAAGATCTATTAAATTTGAAAAACATGTGTACTGACTTTCACATGCTCAGAATGTCCCAGATTGCTTTTTAATGAAGTAATTTTTAAGTGTGGTTGTTATTTTAGGTGTGTTACTAAATCAGTAAAAGCATTTTTTCAAGCACACCATGAAGGAGATGCAACTTACACCTTATTTCCAGCAGAAATTATATGATGCATAGACAGGTGTCAGCCTGAAATCCAATCTAAAATCATGAAACTTGAGAACCGTGGACAATAGTTCATAATGCAACTTCTTGTTGAGACCTGGCAAATTCCAACCAGTTCTGTCATCATCTGTCTGGTAGATCTTCAGATGGGAGGGAAAGAACTGGCAATGACGACTCTGTCTGGCACTTGTTAGAGTATTTTGTAATGCCAGAGGGAGCACTCTTACCCTTTTGGGCTTTGCAGTAAAACAATATAAATATGATCAATGTCATCTTGAAGTGACCTTCCCAGCCCCATTACAGATGATGGGTTACAGTGCTGGAAATCTGGACACGGGATGTACAATTCATACACTGTCCAAATTTACACTAATATCGATTCGGTCCTACATTCTCATTTTTGGGATCCTAAATGCCTAATTCAGGCAAACACCCTGCCCTCCAAAGGGTGTCAGCTATAAATTTCATACCCAGTGCATTTCTGGGAGTGAGTGAGCATGGCTGAATTATGTCCAGAACGTAAAGAACCAAGAAAGTATCACACAGAGCCTCCAACTAACATCAACAGATCATAAGTTGTAACTCATTCAGTTTTTTTTAGACTGGCAAGAACATAATTTCATAGCAAATTAATTATTTCTAAATTGTCCTCCAACCTGTAAAAACTTCAGCATCAACAACAACTTAAATTCAAATTTGGAGGTATACTGCAGTTTCTTTGTCATCATTTGGACTGTATCCTGGAATTCCTCATCCGATATTCCAGAAGAATTATTATGCAGGAGGCACTATCACCTTAGATGTTGCAGTGGTTCACTGAGGCATCAAGTAAGTGAGGCATCTTAAACCTCAGGTGCTCATGCATGTTATGATGATTGTCCTGAGGATTAGAATGCAGGAGAACAATGCAGGGCAGTGCTACTGTGAGTAAACATGAAACAAATGTAGTGCTTTCTTCTTAAAAATCATCGACTGTTAGGGCCTGTGGAGTGGTTAAGGTTGTCCAATGATAAAATGGGTGGCACGGTGACTCAGTGGTTAGCACTGCTGCCTCACAGTGCCAGGGACCTGGGTTCGATTCCACCCTCGGGTGACTGTCTGTGTGGAGTTTGCATATTCTCCTCATGTCTGTGTGGGTTTCCTTTGGGTGCTTTGGTTTCCTCCCACAGTCCAAAGATGTGCAGACTAGGTGATTGGCCATGCTAAATTGCCTGTAGTGTTCAGGGATGTGTTGATTAAGTGGGTTATAGGGGAATGTGTCTAGGTGGAATGCTCTGAGGGTTAGTGTGGACTTGTTGGGCTGAAGGACCTGTTTCCACACTGTAGGGATTCTGTGATCTGTTGCTTTTTTATTGCAAAGGCTCTTTTTGCAAAACAGATAAAATGCTAATGATACAAGTTGAGGAAAATATGCAGCTCCACACCCTGAGGCATTGTTACTTAATGAGTTGGAATGGGAAAAGGACCAATAAATCTGGATTTCAACATTGTTTGGCATAATCCATGTAAAAAAGACATGTATCATGATATATTTGGCAAAACACAATACAGTTTAAAGGTGCTGTCTCACACCTGTGGACAGAAAAGGTAGGAGCATGGCCAGGCAGTCAAAGGCACTGGTTTAAGAGTCAGTGAGTTCAAATAAAGACTCAACTCCCATCTGTCCCAGAGGTATGTCATAACAAGCCTGAAAAGCAATTTAAACGACAGGAGATGAAATCCGTATAAGATGAGTAGAGTTTGTTGATCAGATATTTCTAATCAACCTGTTCAGGTATGTCTGGAGTATGATGAGATTTGGAGCCTGGTTTTCAAGCTCAGAAGTAGAAACACTACCACGACACTGTGGAGCCCCCAGAATGTTTTGTATTCTGTTCAGATTGTAGGAAAAGTACTTCTTAAATTGCATTTACCCTAATTGTTACACACTTAAGGAATATATTGACATGACACTAAGATGTCATGTTGCTGTTATGTTATAGTATCACTTTGACAACTGGTATTTAGTCATACCAACAGAGAGAAACAAATTATAGTGCTTGTCTTTATCAGATTATCTTGGGAAAAAAGGCATAAGATCATTGACTATGTCCTTGTATGATGCTTCCACCTGTATTTGAATCATAAAATTATACAAAACAAGAGACTATTTGGTATAGAGATAGCAGGAACTGCAGATACTGGAGAATCTGAGATAACAAGGTGTAGAGCTGGATGAACACAGCAGGCCAAGCAGCATCAGAAGAGCAGGAAGGCTGACGTTTCGGGCCTAGACCCTTCTTCAGAAATGGGGGAGGGGAAGGGGGTTCTGAAGTAAATAGGGAGAGAGGGGGAGGCAGATAGAAGATGGATAGAGGAGAAGATAGGTGGAGAGGAGACAGACCGGTCAACGAGGCGGGGATGGAGCCAGTAAAGGTGAGTGTAGGTGGGGAGGTAGGGAGGAGATAGGTCAGTCCAGGGAGGACGGACAAGTAAAGGGGGCCAGATGAGATTAGTCGGTAGGAGATGGGGGTGGGGCTTGAGGTGGGAGGAGGGGATAGGTGGGAGGAAGGACAGGTTAGGGATGCTGGGACGAGCTGGGCTGGTTTTGGGATGCGGTAGGGGGAGGGGAGATTTTGAAGCTTGTGAAGTCCACATTGATACCATTGGGCTGCAGGGTTCCTTTTACTGGCTCCATCCCCGCTTCTTTGACCGGTCTGTCTCCTCTCCACCTATCTTCTCCTCTATCCATCTTCTATCCACCTCCCCCTCTCTCCCTATTTATTTCAGAACCCCCTTCCTCTCCCCCATTTCTGAAGAAGGGTCTAGGCCCGAAACGTCAGCCTTCCTGCTCGTCTGATGCTGCTTGGCCTGCTGTGTTCATCCAGCTCTACACCTTGTTATCTCAGACTATTTGGTACATCATGTGTAGTCCATTCTTGCAAGAACTATCCAACTGGTCGCACCATCCAAAGCACTGTTTTTATCCCCTTATAGCATATACAAAACTGTGCATTCTGACTGAAATAAACGAAAGAACTAAGGATGCTGGAAATCTGAAACAAAAACAGAAATTACTTAAGAAACTCAGAAGGTCTGAAGAAGTGCAATTGGATTTGAAAAATTAAGCTTTCTCTCCAAAGATGCTGCAACACCTGATGAGTTTCTCCAGCAATTTCTATATTTGTTTCTGCTCTCTGACTTCTGACTCATGCAGGGATTTCTAATGTTAGAAAATCTAATCTTCCTAAGATTAGAAGCAAAGATGATTCCAAACACAGCTGGTACTCTTGTGAAATCTTTTGGTTTAAAACATTCCCTTCAATAAGTAATGATGTTGTAGCCATTTGAAACTGGAATAATGTGAGAGCATGTCCTACTTTATACAATAAGTTTGACAAACCAAAGTTACAATACAAAGACAAATCCATTTGCAATGTGCAGCTTACAATGGTTGCATCATGCATGTAGAGTGAAGTGGGAGGAGAACACTTCACTTTAAATAAAAGCAGTATGATATAAGGACATTGTATCTTCACAAAATGAAAGCCAATAGGTCAAATGACTTCCTATGTGGCTTCTGTTCAGACTGGGACAATATTTTGAGGAAGTTACTTAAAAATATAAACAGAATTCCCAGGTGCTAACTACTCCTCACCATTTCAATGGAAAAGATTTTAAAAATAATGACTACGAGACTTGTTGACCCTATGAAGCTGAAAGTCATTCAGTGAGGATGGTCATAACTGCAAAGCTGATTGACTGCCAAGCATTCACCCATTGTGTTTTAACTACATTGGCTCCAAACCATTGTGTGGTCTAAGGGATACATGGCCTGTGCCAGAGTAGAACTTTAACAGCTCTTCAGTGTCCTATTCATCGTTGATAAGGGGTCAGATGAAAAGTCTCTCAGGCTGAAGCAATGTTCCCTTGAGTATATAATGGAGAGAAGCTCAATAGTGAATGACACAGACATGGCTTCTATTTCTCAGGTGATGGCTCCAGTCCTTGTATACATGGCTGTGTGAATGAAGGGCAAACATGTCTGTGGCCCTCTGGGAGGGTATCTCATGATGTCGAAATAGGTTAAATTCAAGATTTGACCAGGGCTATGTACAAGATGTTCCATTGACAAAAGTGCTTACTTGAGGGGGGAGCTGCAAAGTATGTGCTAAACAGATTGATCCCTGTAATTTGTTCACAACTCACTTCATGCATATATGAAGATCAGTCAAATCAATCCTGCACTTTTACCAGCTCTGGTGCAGCTGAGGACTAGGCAAAAGGTGGCCCAGTGTCACATACAGCTAAAGCCACTGCACCAAGATGCAGCAGCCTCAGAGAGATGGTAACAGCATCGACACTACCTGATGGTTTGGCATTTACAAACAAGAAATTCACAACTTATGCCCAACATTCAATACTACACAAGGTAAAACGGTCAGAAATGCCATTGTTAATGATCTGGCACCATAAATCTGCCACCAATTTCAGAACAATGTTTCAGGCGTTGGTCCTGAATGCTCATTAAGCAACAGCTGACAAAGGCATCCTCACTGGATAGCCGTGACACTCAGGTCTCCACATCATTGCAGAGTCTGCCTCAGTCCTTCCTGGTAATTTGTCTACCTCTCCTCAAAGAAGTGAATGTTCTTATGTCAGGTAACCCAATGCCTGTCATCTACTCCCTCCTGTTGTGACTGTTCTTCTCCATTGACAAACATTATGATTGAGTGGCATTCCAAAGTGTGCATAACCACTTTATCTGCATGCTTACCTAGGACACCTCCTGGAATGTCCCCAGTAAGAGATTGGTACTTAATCTATCCTGCAATTGTATAGCATTCACAGCATGAACCCACACGTTCAATCCATGTGTTGCATCCAAATGCATTCCAGACCCTGGACAATGACAGTATGAAAAGTTTTATCTCATATCATTTTGCCTTTTTTGCTAATTACTATAAATCTGTGCTCTTTTGTTCTCATCATTTGACAAGTGGGAACATTCTCTCCATATGTGCTCTGTCAGATCCTTATCATTTTGAATACTTCTATCAGATTCCCTCTCCTCCTTCTCCACTCCAAGGGGAACAATTTCTCCAATCTATTTTTTTAACTGAAATTTCCATTCCCAGGAACCATTCTCGAAACCTCTCCTGCGCTCTCTCCAATGCCTTCATTTCTTTCCTGAGGTGTGGTGCCCAGAACTGGACACAATTCTCCAGAAAAGCTAAATCAGTGTCTTATATAAATTCAATACAATCTCCTTGCTCTTGTACTCTGCCACTCTTAATAAAAACTGGGATACTACACTTTAACTGCACCTGCACCACTCTGGAGTTGTACTCTATATTCATATTCCCTTTCTATGCTCTTCTTATCAAAATGTATCACTTCGCACTACTCACACTGAACTACATCTGCCACCTATCTATCTACTCACCAACTTGCTTATGTCCTTAATGTTTTACTTTATTCTCCTCACTGTTTACAATGTTTCCAAGTTTAGTGTCATCTGCAAAGTTCAGAATTTTGCCCTGTTCTTCAAGGTCTAGAGTATTAATACATATCAGGAAAAGCACTGAACAAAGTCCCAACACTGAACCTTGGAAAATTATACTACAAACCTCTCCAGCTGAACAACATCAAATAACCATTTCGTAACACCAACCAATTTTGTACCATTTTTGTAAACTTTGCTAATATCCCTTTCCATCCACGAGTTCCAACTTTGCTCACGAGTCCATTGTGTGACACAGTATCACACGGCTTCAGGAAGTCTTTGTACACCACATCAAAAGTAGTGATCTGATCAACCCTCTCTGCTCCATTTTTAAAAAAATTCTAGTGAGTAGTTAAATATGATCTTCCATTATGAGATCAGTGCTGGCTTTCTTCAATTTCACAACTTTGTTCATGTAACTATTATTTTGTCCCAACTTATTGTTTCAAGATCTTTTCCAATCACCAAAGTTAAACAAAATGGTTTGTATTTGCTTGGTTTATCCTTCTGCATTTTTTTCAACAAGGGCTGAACGTTTGCCATTTTCCAGTCCTCTGGCAGTAAACTGAGTCTAAGGAAGACTGAAAAATTATTGCCAGTGTTCTTGACTTCTGCAGTGTCTCCTCTCACTTCCTTCGGTATCCTCAGATGCACCTCATGCAGACTTGGTGCATCGTCAACATGAAGTACATACAGTCTGTCCAATATCTCCTTTTCACTGCCTCACCAGGACCCAGGCAGTAATTCCCATGAGAAAGATAGATGCAAAGTATTCCTTTATTGCTTTAGCAATGCTTTCTGCTTCCTTGTTTTAAAAGCTGTTTTTGGTCCCTAGTTAGCACTACTTCTCCTTTTGCCACCATTTTACTATTTATACACCAATGAAAGACTTTGAAATTCACCTTTATGTTAGTTGCTACTACTGTCTTTTCAGACACCCCCTTTGCTTCTTTAATTGGCTTTTCCAACACATCTCTGAATCTTCTATTTCCAGCCCGGTCCTTGATTGTATTTTTTGATCTGATATCTGTCATAAGCACATCGTTTCTTCTTTATCATAATTTTATACATTTTTGTCATCCAAGCTCTGCATTTGTTTGCTGTACCTTTCCCATGTAAGGGATTATGTTTTCAAGCTGCCAGAGCAATATCTTGGTTGAAGGTTCCCCTAATTTTCCTGCCAGATTTTGATTATACTTTATTTAACATATAACCAGGCTTAGTCCACTAAGGTTGGCTGTTTGAGCCTGCTTCACCAGTCAGTTAGATCATGGCTGATCGACCTCAATGATACTTTCCTGTACTTTCTCTATACGCCTTAATGATCTTTGGCTTCAGAAATTTATTGATTTCTATCTTCAACATGCTGACACAGCTCTCTGGGGTAGGGAATTCCTAAGATTCATCACTTAGGCTCTCTGCAATTGCAGCAAGACATCTTTACTCCAGTACTCAAATCCCCTTGAAATGTATGCCAATATGCTGTTTCCCTTCTTAATTGCGTCCTGTACCTGCCTACTAGGTACAAGTGCTACTTTTAGTGACACATGGACAAGGATACCTAATCCCCGACAACACATACAATTCCCAAACTCTCACCATTTAAGAAATATTCTGCTTTTCTGTTATATGTTGGCAAATAATTAACTTTACACTCGTTCATGTTATATTCCATCTTTCATTTTCTAACCCATTTACTTACACTGTCCAAGTCCTTTCAAAGCCTCCTTGTATGTTTCTCACAATTTAAGTTTCCACCCACTTTGGTGTTATCAGCAAATTTGAAAATATTAAAATTGGCCTTGTTATGATCCAAGCTCATGTTATTAAAAGACAAGTCAGAACCAGGACTGAAATCTAGTTTAGTAAATTACTTTTTTTTTGTTTTATCAAGGTGGTCTTTCACTGAAACACAAATACACAGTGGCGTAGAGTCTGTTTTAGGAATGAGACATAAGTTTATGAAGCAAAAGAAATTAAGATAAAATGGAATAAACCAAACTATCTACGTATAACACACAGCTTTCAACATTTTGAAACAAATAGTAAAATTCAATTCCATTCATCCCAAGAACATTCATTTATAGTAATCAAACACCAAATAGAATTCCCTTCTCTATCACACAGAGGGCTTAACTTCATGTGATTGCAATTCCCAATTTGGAGTAGGCGATTGCCTCTTCCTTGAGGCTTCATATAATTGAGTGGAAGTTTCTCAGCTTCAAATAACCCCTTCAGGGCTTTAACCAAATACTTTTGATCTGGAACTTTCAAACTAAACTGTATACACAGAGGTAACCCTTTTTTTTTAACAATTCTAAACCATCTCCTTTTTCAGGAACAATTGTTTTACAAATGCAGCTTCAGCAAAAAATTCTGAGAAATCTCCAAACTGAAACCTAAAAGCCTTTTCCAAGCTAATTGTCTTTCTCCTGATCAAAGTAAAAAGAAAACCAGTGACCGTCTAAATTGAAAGCCTAATGCACAATTGTTCGCGTGTAAAATCTCTCCCAATGAAAACAATACATCACTACTCGCCAGAAAACTTTTGTCATTATTATTAAAAAGAAATCACTATAGTTACAGAAATAGCTACAAATTAATCATGAGACACCTTCAAGCAAACACACCACCCAGATGTCACCATCACAAAACCAAACTAGATAAATGCTGTCAATATATATATATATAAATCACATACCCTATGTCAAATTCCCCACATTGAAATAGCGTCATACAGTCATAGAGCTGTACAGCACAGCAATAGACTCTTCGGTCCAACTCGTCCATGCCAACCACATACCCTAAATTAATCTAGTCCCTTTGCTAGCGTTTAGCCCAAATCCTACCCATCCAGGTGCCTTTTAAATGTTGTAAATGGTACCAGCCTCTGGCTGCTCAGTCCATACACATATCACCCTCTGCACGAAAAGATTGCCCCTTAGGTCCCTCTTAGGTCTTTCCTTTCTCACCTTAAACCTATGCCCTCTAGTTTTAACTCCCCCCACCCCTGGGGAAAAGACCTTGGCTATTCACCCTATCCATGCCCCTCATGATTTTATAAACCTTTATAAGGTAATGCCTCAACATCTGATGCTCCAGGGAAAATAGCCCCAGCCTATTCAGCTTCTCCCAATAGCTCAAACCCTCCAACCCTGGCAACATCCTTGTAAGTCTTTTCTGAACTCTCTCATGTTTCACAACATCCTTCCTGTAGCAGGGAGACCAGAACTCCATGCAGTAATCCAAAAATGGCCTAATCAATGTCCTATACAGCCTCAACATGACCTCCCAATTCCTTTACTCAATGCACTGATAAATAAAGGCAAGCATACCAAATGCCTTCTTCATTATCCTGTTTATCTGGAACTCCAATTTCAAGGAACTATGAACCTGAATTCCAAGGTCTCTCCATTCAGCAATACTCCCCAGGACCTTACCATTAAGTGTATATATCCTGCCCTGATTTGCCTCTCCAAAATGCAGCAGTTCACATTTATCTAAATTAAACTCCTCTGCCACTCCTTGGCCTATTGGCCCATCTGATCAAGGTTCCATTGTACTGTGAAGTAACCTTCTTCGCTGTCCACTAAACCTCCAGTTTTGGTGTCATCTGCAAACTTACTAACCATGCCTCCTATGTTCACATCCAAATCACGTACATAATTGACGAAAAGTGGACCCAACATCAATCCTTTTGACACACGTCTAGTCCTAGGCCTTTACTCTGAAAAGCAACCCTCCTCCACCACCCTCTGCATTCTATTTTCAGGCCAGTCTGTATCCAAATGGCTAGTTCTCCCTATGTTCCGTGTGATCTAACCTTGCTAACTAGTCTGCCATGAGGATTCTTGTCGAACACCTTACTGGAGTTCATATAGATCACGTCCACCACTCTGTCCTCATCAATCCTCTTTGTTACTTCTTTAAAAAACTTAATCAAGTCAGTGAGACATGACTTCACATGCAAAAAGCCATGTTGACTATACCTAATCAGTCTTTTCCTTTTCAAATACATGCAAATCCTCTCCCTCAGGATTTCCTCCAACAACTTGACCGCCACTGATGTCAGGCTCACTGGTCTATAGTTCCCTGCCTTTTCCTTACCACCTTTCTTAAATAGCATAGAACATAGAACATAGAACTGTACAGCACAGTACAGGCCCTTTGGCCCATGATGTTGTGCCGAACTTTTACCCTAAACCTAAGGTCTATCTAACCTCCATCCCTACCTTATACTATCATTCAAATGCTTAACTAATAGCAGCTTAAATGACCTAACGAGGCCGACTCCACTACCCTCTCCGGCAATGCATTCCACGTCAGCACCACGTTTGCCAACCTCCAGTCTTCCGGCACCTCATCTGTGGCTCTCGATGACACAAATATCTCAGCAAGGGGCCCAGCAATCACTTCTCTAGCTTCCCACAAAGTTCTAGGGTACAGCTGATCAGGTCCTGGGGATTTATCCATATTAGTGTGTTTCAAGACATCCAGCAACTGCTCCTTTCTAATATGGACACTTTTCAAGATGTCGCTATTCATTTCCCCAGGTTTTCTAGCTTTCATATCCTTCTCCACAGTAAACACTGATGTAAGATACTCGTTTAGTATCTCATCCATCTCCTGCAGTACCACATGTAGGTGGCCTTGCAAATCTTTAAGGAGCTGTATTCTCTCCCTAGTTATTCTTTTGGCCTTAATGTGTTTGTAGAATTCCTTTGGATTCTTTTTAACCCTATTTGCCAAAGCTATCTCATGTTTCCTTTTTGCCCTCTTGATTTCCCTCTTCAGTATACTCCTGCCTTTGTACTCTTCTAAGGATTCACTCAATCCCTGCTCTCTGTACTTGACATGTGCTTCCTTCTTATTCTTGACCAAAATCTCAAATTCCCTAGTCATCCAGCTTTCCTTACATATTGTATATAGATTGAGAACAGTTGTGACTAAAACACTGACCCTTGCAATACCACACTAGTTAAGTGCTTAACATTATGAGAATGATCTATTTATTTCTAATTTCTGCTTTCTATTCACCAGTTCTCAATCATATTCTCCCATCCCATACGCTCTAATTTTCTTTACTAACCTTCTGTGTGAGACCTCATGAAAAGCCTTCTGAAAATCCAAACGTACTGCAATCACTGGTTCACGTTTGTCTATGCTACAAATAACAACCTCAAAAAGTCCCAGCAAGTTTATCAATATAATTTCCCTTTCATACATTCATGCTAACTACACAATTTTGCCATTTTCTTTCTGAAATTCTCTGTTTCTAACATTTTCCCTACCACCGTCATCAAGTTAACAGGTTTGTAGTTCTCCACTCATCCTCTTCCTCCCTTCTTAAATAATGAAGTTACATTTGTACCTTCCAGTAAACAGTAACACTGTCAGAATCTATAGAATTGTGAATGATTATTACCAACCCATTCTTTATCACTGTAGCTACTTTTTTCAACTCTTTAGGATGCATCTCATTTGGTCCCGGACACTTATCAACACTTAACCCAGCTAATTCTTCAAGTAAAGCTCCTTTAATAAAACTAATTTTCAACTACATAAATCCCTTGGTCACTTAGTATTTTTGAGAGATTTTCTGTATCTTCTTCCATGAAGAGAGACACAAGCCACTATTTAGTTTCTCCTCCATTTCCCTGTTCTCCAGTATAAATTCAACAAGTCCCCATTTGTAAAAGGTCTATATTTATCCTTGCTAATCTTTTCTATTTCAATTATTGATTACAGTATTTGAGTCTGGCTTTCTGTATCTCACTAGCTAGCATTCGTAGTTTCTCTTCCCTTTCTATATCAGCTCATTAGTCCTGCTTTGCTGAGTTCTAAAGTGCTCCTAATCTTCATGCTTACCATTAATTCTGGCATTTTTTAAGGTGCTTATTTTGATCTAATACAATTATTTATTTATTTTGATCACAGTTGATTCACCTTTCTCTTTGGATATTTGCACATTGTAGGGAAGTAGACTATGTTGTATTTCCTTAAATATTAGCCATTGGCTGCCTATCATCATATCTTTTAGTACCTTTTCACAATCCTCCATAGCCAACTTGCCCCTCATTTGTTTATAATTAACACCCAAGTTTCAGAATGAACAATGCTGCATTCAATGATAATGTAAAATTCTTCGTACCTTATTTTCCAAAGTCTGTCTTATGAGTTAGGTCATTCATTAGCACTTTCTCTTTACACAACACTAAATCCAAAGTAGCCCAATCCCCAGTGGCTACTCAATATGCTCCCTAAGACATTGTGGGTCTACCAATAGCTACTGAACTATCAGGTTCAAGAAGGCAGCTCATCACTGCCTTCTCAAGGGCAATTAGGGATGGGAAGTAAACGCTGGTGCAACTATTGATGCCACATTCCATAAATGAACTTAAAAAGAAGATATTCATTCCAGAAATTCATTTCATAGCCACTTCAGGAATTTTTCCTCCACAGCATTAGTACTGACTTGGTTAACCCAGACTGTATGAGAAGTGAAGTTGCAATTTCCTGATTTATAGCATGTCCAACATTCGCACGACATTTTAGTTGCCTGTGAGTAACTCGCACAGATGTTCTATTCCCAAACTGTTTCTATGTCTTGATCATTTGATCTAAGAAAATCTTATTCTAATGTACTGATCTCATTTTTTAATAGGAGTAATACCCCATCTCCTTTTCCTTTTATTTATCATTCCTCCATGTAGAATATCTTTCAATATTCAGTTCCAAATCTTGGTTACTCTGTAATCACATGTCTATAATGGCAATTAAATCATACCCATTTACCTCAAACAGTGAATTAATATCATCAACTTTTTTTATGTGTTTCCCCATTGTGATTCTGTTTGACGCTTGCTCCTGTTTCATGTGTCTTCTATTTTTTTTACTTACAATTCTTTGATTTCCTTTCAATAGTTTATTTTCCCTTGATTCTGAGCTCTCTTTTCAATTTGCAACTCCCTGCCAAACTGTTTTTAATGCTCCCCAGCACCAGTAGCAAATCTCCCTGTGAGGATATTAGTTCTGATCATGGTAAGATGCAGCTGTCCAACTTGTACAGGCCACATTTGTCCCAAACCAGTGCTAATGCCACAGGAATCTGATGCCATCTCTTATGCACTAATTCTCCAAACACATATTCAATCAAAAGTTTTAGCTTCAATGCTCACTAGCACATGACTGGGAATAATCCTGATATTATTGTTTTGGAGATCCTGCTTTTCAATCTTTTTTTCAGACCCTCATTCCACTTCCTATCCGAGTCATTGGTCCCAACTCAACCAACCTCTGGTTGTTCACATTTCCCCCAGAAGAATGTTCTGCAGCCAGAACGTGTCTAGTTCTTAAAATGAAAGCAAAGTTGCATTTTTGTAATTTTTGTCCTTGTACTTTTGCTGCCTTTGCTACATTTTGCTGGTTAGTCCACCAATACTCCGTTTCATTCTCTTAGTTTATGTGGATTTTGACATTTCAAGTTTACATTAGTGCAAATTGCATGTCACTTAAATGCGAACAAAAATGTGTGCATTCATCTACAAAGTAAAATGTACATTTCACAGACATATTAATTTTTGTCAGAAATCAAACCTCACTATAGTAATTCATAAGGGTAAAAAGAATTGACATTGATTTTAGTACATGAATATTTAATAAGTTCATATCATATTCACCTCCCTGCAATTAATTGCATTCTTTTAAAAGTGCTTTACTTATGAAAGTAGGTCTAATATTATTACTCCATCTGGAGGGCATCTTGTTTAAGATACTTGAGCTGCCAACAAAAAGAATGTGTCAAATGTGTACCATTAATATTGGTAATAGTGTTTACCCTTAAGGGGAGGTGTTTGAATGGTTAGGTTTAGATATAACCAGAAATAAAGCAAATAAGTATAGGATCTCAAAACGTGAGACTCCAAAAAATGTTGTCATATGCCAAAAGCTCACAAGCCACTGAAATCAAAACAATGGAAGAGAATAGTGCCAAAACTGAGTTACATTCCAGTTAATCAGAAACTGTTGCAAATGTAATGAATACTTAATCAATGCCATAAAATCTGAAGACAATTTTGTAAAAGTTGAAGCCTTCTGGTGCGAGCTGTGATCAAAGTTTAGATACAATTCCAAGCATCTAAGTTTCACTCTGAAAGAAGCTACTTGATTCAATTGAATCAGAGATAGTAGGAACTGCAGATGCT
>NC_063335.1:64247022-64352878 GCF_021869965.1 Rhincodon typus | reverse complement strand
TTCTTAAGAAGGGTCTAGGCCCGAAACGTCAGCTTTCCTGCTCCTCTGATGCTGCTTGGCCTGCTGTGTTCATCCAGCTCTGCACCTTGTTATCTCAGATTCTCCAGCATCTGCAGTTCCTACTATCTCTGAAACTATATCCTGCATTCTGTTCTATTACCCTGATGTACTTTTGTAAGGTATGATTTGTCTGGATAGCAGCAGCACAATACTTTTCACTGTACTTCAGGACGTGACAATAATAAATCAAATCAAATTTGTTCCTATTACGATTGTCAAACCACTTCAATGATATAATTATTTCTCTTAAGAATAATATATAAGTATTAAAAAAAATTGGGCTGGAATTAATGCTATTTGCACTAAGTGTAAAGGCCGGCATATCCAGCGATGACCGAACACCAGTATCCACCAATAAGAAAATCCAGCAGATAACGTTCTGATTGGGCATTTGATTGCTGTTAAATTGGCTTCTCAGCCTGTCAGGTGCTTCAACACTGAAGTCTCATCACCACCTGAAGCTGCTGGCCAATCAGAGGCTAGCATCCACTGAGAGCTGGCAAGCATCACCGGCGAACCAGGCACTGGGTCATGAAGAGCTACACTGGAATAAAGATGTTTTTTGATGTGATTTGATTTGATTTATTGTGTCATGTGTACCTATGTAGAGTGAAAAGCTTAGTTTGCAAGCAGTACAAGCAGATCGTAGTAAGCAAGGACATGCAGATCATAGAGTGCTTAGACAGAGTGAGCATACAGGTTACACTGCACAGGAAGTTCAACATTAAAAAGAACATTATTGGTAATTTTTTCACACTTAGAACTTAGGTTATTAGAAATGTTAGAATAAGATCTGCTGTAGGGAGCTGGCAAGAAGTTGCCCTGCGTCGGTGCCATCTGCTCCCAGATGTTGTTTTGTTTTTATGGTGTTTGCATGGTAGGTGTTTCCAAAGACTCACCACTCTGAGAGAAAAAAAAAGCCTAAGATTTGTTTTACATAGGTGACTCCTGACTTTTATACAATGAACCCTAGTTCTAGATTCCCCAAAAATAGGAAGTGTTTGTTTCCACATCTACCCTGTCAAGACCCCCACAGGATCTTATATGTTTCTATCAAGTCACTCTCATTCTTGCAAACTTCAGCAGATACAAGTCTAGCCTGTCTGACTTTTCTGAATAGACAACCCAGGGCAGCACGGTGGCACAGTGGTTAGCACTGCTGCCTCACAACGCCAGGGACCCGGGTTTGATTCCAGCCTTGGGCGACTGTCTGTGAGGAGTTTGCACATTGTCTGTGTGGGTTTCCTCCAGGTGCTCCGGTTTCCTCCAGGTGCTCCAGTTTCCTCCCACAGTCCAAAGATGTGCAGGTTAGGTGGATTGGCCATGCTAAATTGCCCATAGTGTTCAGGGATGTGTAGATTAGGTGGGTTATAGGGGGATGGGTCTGAGTGGGATGCTCTGAGGTTCGGTGTGGACTTGTTGGGCCAGAGGGCCTGTTTCCACACTGTAGGGAGTCTACACTTCTATGAACCCCCATTCCATGTATCAGTGTTGCGAGATTTCTCTGAACTGCCTCCAATGCATTTACATAGTTCATTAAAAAGGTGGCCAATGCTGCTCACATTACTCCAAATACATTCCCAGCAGTGCCCTACATTATTGAAGCAGGATCTCTCTACTTCTATATTCAATTCTTTTCTCAATAAATCATAACATTCTATTATCTTTCTTAATTACTTGCTGTACCTGGACACTAACCTTCTGCAATTCATGCATGAAGATATCTGCATTCTTCTGCATCCTCAAGCTCTGCAATTTCTCACCACTTAGGTAGAATACTTCTTTATTCTTCCAGCCAAAGGGGACAAGTTCAATTTTCTCACATTATACTCCATTTGTAAGATTGTTGCCTTACTCACTTTCAATATCTTTTTGTAACCTCTTTATTTCTCTTCAAAACTACTTTCCTACCTATCTTCATATCATATTTTCTCTCCCTACATCTAAGTCATTGTTATAACTTTTAACAATATTAAATTGTTGAGATTCGAATATCAAGCCTTGTAGAACACTATTTGTTACATGTTGCCAATATAAAAAAGACCCACATATGCCAATTTCTGCTTCGTGTTAGCTAGCCAATCTTCCACCCATGCCACAATGATACTCCCTACACCATGAGCTTTTATTTTCTTTTGATCTGGCACCTTTTCATATGTTTTCTGGAATAGTGCAGTACATTCACTAACTCCCCTTTATCCATATCATGTGTTACCTCCTCAAAGGCATTGAATAGATTGCTGACAGTTTCACAAAATCAGTTTGACTTTGCCTAAGTAACTTAAACTTATCCAAGTGCCTTGTTATAACAGCTTCTAATATTTTGCCAATGATAGATGTTAATGTAATAGGTCCATAGTTTTCTGCTTTCTGTTTGAATAAAGGAGGAACACTTGCTTTCTTCCCATCTCATGGACCATCCCTAATTCAAGATACTTCTGCAAAATCAAAAGAATGCCTCAACTGTCTCACTGGACAATTTTTATAAGACCCTAGGATTAAGATTGTCAGGACCCAAGCACTTGCCAGACCGCAGCTCAAACAATTTATTCAATTCTACTCCTCTGGTGATTGTAGTTTTGCTAAGTTCCCTTGTCCCTTCAATTTCCTGATTTATTGCTGGTGGGATGTTACTTATATCCTTCATAGTGAAGGCTGATGCAAAATATTGAAAAATGTGATTTCCTTATTTTCCATCATAATTCTCCACCCACAATTTCTGTTGGAACAATATTCACTTTGTTAGTACTTTTCTTCTTTAATTATTTATAGAAAGTGTTACAATCAATTTTATGGTTCTGGCTTACTTTCTGTCATTCTCTAAAATTTCCCTCTTTATTGATTTTTTTTAGTTCTTTTTTAATAGAATGGCTACTCTTCTGTCCTAACATGTATCTTGGCACATTCTTTTTTCTCTTATAGTTCGATGCTATCTATAACACTTCTCATTAATCATAGAAGATGGCTCCATCTCTTGAAATTTTCTACTTGTTGAAATATACCTTTTCTTTTTATTCTGAAATAATCCCTTAAATGTCTGCCTCTGCCTTTCTATAGGCCTATCCTTGAAGCAAGTTTGCTAATGACTTTTGACTGCTCTGCTTTCCTGCCCTTATAGTTCCTTTCAAACAAATTTTAAAAAATAGTGTTGGACCTGTTTTTCTCTCCTTCAAATTGAAAGTAAAATTCAATCATTATATGGTGACTGCTACCTCGAGGTGCTTTTACTGTAGTATCATTCATTCATTCATCACAATGCATAACACCAGACCTAGTTTAGCCTGTTGTTTGGTCGATTCCAGAACATGCTGTTCTAAGAACTGAAACCATTCTATGGATTTCTCATCTAGTATACCTTTACCAATTTGAGACTTCCGGTCTGAATGTAAATTAAAATCTCCCATGATTATCACCATGTCTTTCTGACAAGCTGTCATTATTTCTTCCTTTCTGCCCGACATTATTTTTATGTGGCCTGTACACGAGTCCCACAAGTTTTATCATTTTTCATTATACTGGTTCTACATCTTGGTTTCCTGGGCTTAGGCTAATCACTCAAAGGAGGGAACAAGCCAGCCCCTTGAAGCATACCACTGTATAAACATTCCCATTGCCAGGTTTGCATTGGGGGGATGGGGTAGTGGATTATTTTTGTTTTTGGTTAATAAACATATGACATCACATTGAACTCCATGTTAGAAATGTAGCATAACATTGCAAGTCTATATGCAACTTATTATTGCACTGCTTCTGGAGTCACCATTACCGTGTCTAAAGAGTGCTGAGTGCCACCTTTCAATCCTCAAGGAAATAAATCAATCCAAAAAAGATGACTTGGTAGCTGTAGCAAGAGAAAGAGATTTTTTTGTTTTTACATCACTGGACACTACTCACTGTTTAAGTGGAATGATAAGTTTGCTCACAGTGCACTATGGTCCAAAACCTCACTACACTTCCACTTGTTTAGACTTTGCCCCTTCTAGCCTGAAGCCTCTTGAAATTCCAAGCTCCCATATTACAGGATCCTTCCTGTTCTTGCATGTCTGTTGCTGGATGCATCATTTGATTGTTCCTAACTTGGAAATTCACAGCAGCTGCTCACTATCACCTAAAGTTATTTATTTTGTTCCACTAAAAACTGAGCTGTATTGCCCCGAAAAGATTGGTCCCAGTAGAGGTTCCAGAAATAAGTTCTAGAGGTCCCAGGTTTGGAGGTCCTGGCAAGACAATGAATTCATTTGCTAGAAACAGCAAAATTAGTGGACTAGTGTCGATTGAGTGGTACATAAAAGCCAATCTTTATCTTTCATAGCACATCATAGGTCCAACCTGGCTTTGAAACTTAGGTTGCTTTTGTCTCATCACTCTGTCTTGACGCTGAATGATAATATATACGTCAGTTGACCTTAATCCATAAGCACCACGTTATTAAGGGAAAGAGGCAAAAGAACATGAGGAGAATTATGATGATGACATTTATTTTCTACTGGGTAAAGGGATCAAGGGACAAAAAAGGGTGAAAACATATGCAGCTATTCATACAAAAGCAAAATATCACTGATGCTGAAAACCTGAAATAAAAACACAAAGTGTTGAAAAACCTGCTAAACTCGGCAAGCCTGTTAGCATCTGAGGAGACAGAAACAGCTAGTATTTTGAATTCAATTTACTTCTTTAGAGCTGAAGGGAGGTCGGAGCCAGGCTGCCTCCATTTGGTTCCAATGCAGTGTCATTTTAGTTTCAAAATGTTTGTCTCAACCATGATACAATTGAATAATGCAGCAACCTTGATGGGCTAAATTGTCTACTCCTGCTCCTATGATGTTGAGGAGACAAAAGTCCTTTTATCTTGTCAATTGATAATGACAATAATGATGATGAGTAGAAGGATGAGGATGAACATCCAATTTCTTGTTCCTCTATTGTTCTTGTCTGGTCTATATTAATTTAACATCCTTGCCATCCTTACTTCTTCCTTGAATTAACGTGAAAGGAATTAAGTAGCAGGAATAAGGAAATATCAACTAACTCACTGAGTTTGAAGGCGATGGAAACACAAGATGTAGACGGGAAAGGGGCCATTCCTCAGCAAAGGATATAGAAATAGTTTCCTAAGCTGAGAAGCCAGCAGGCTCAAATCTCTTAGACATTCCTATGAAGACATATATTGTGCACATGCATCAAGATATGCTTGGTCACTGAACAGGATATTGACTCAAGTCATCTTGTCTCATGTGCATCCATATTAGGGAAAGGTTTTCCTTCTGTCAGACATTGACAAAGTATGTATCAACCGTATTTTCCAATCCTACCCTCCCCACCCCTCACCATAACAGTGTCCAAAACAAGTTTGTACCTTATCTTGTTACGACTGTACAGGCGATTGCTAAGGCTGCACTTGAAGAACTGTGTACAGTTTTGGCCCACATATGTAAGAAAAGATATCCTGGCACTACAGGCAGTTCAAAAGGGATTTACTAGGTTAATTCCTGGGATGAAAGGGTTGACTTATCAATGATGGTCAAACAGGGTGAGCCTTTATTTATTCAGTTTAGAAAAATGAGGAGTGATCTTATCGAAACAGAAAAGATTCTGAAGATGCTTGACAAGATAACTGTTGAGAAAATGTTTCCACCAGTGGTGGAATCTCAAACTAGGGGACGTGGTTACTGAATGAGGAGATGTTCATTTAAAATGAAGATGCAAAGGAATTTCTTCTCCCAGAGGGTAGTAAATGTCCGGTAATCTCTACCCCAGAGAGTTGTGGAGGCCACATCACTGGAAGTATACAAAGAAGAGATAGATAGATTTTTGAAATATCGATGAGTTGAGGGTTATGATAAGCTCACATGAAAGAAAAAGTTGACCTGGAACAAATCAGCCATGATCTTGTTAGATGGATGGACAGGCTTGAAAGCTTGAATGGCTTACTCTTGCTTCCATTCTTATATTCTTATCCTCATTATAAGGACAGATGTCAGCAGTTAGAAACTGGGTGACCTGTTCTTTTAACTCCTTTTGTGTACTGTTTTATGATGCATTGCATGAATTGGTTAAATGATGATGACCAATGTGTGGTTTGTCAGTGTCTCCCAATGCCACTGATTGGATGAAATTCCCTGACTACAAATATATGTTACAAAATAAACCACTACTAAACCAGTGTAAATGAAATGCAAGCATCATGATGAACATAGTATTTCTGTCAGAATACTTCTGATATATAATGACTGCTCTTTATATTTTGAGCATTAATTATATCCTATAGTTTTCACCATCCTCTTTCATTATATGCTGTAGACTTTCCTTAGCAACTGATCATTTTCTACATTTTATGTACTAATTCTCAAGCAATCATGAGATCACAAATCCAGGTCTAAATTTCCAACATATGCTCCCAAAGTGGAGCAAAACTTAACAAAACATATCTGCATATTTAATATTCCTTGGATTAAATTTACTTTTAATATATGGAAGCAGTGTACTTGAACAACTTTGATCAACTGTAGTGCACAAAATGACAATTAGCTCAGCACAGCAGTACAAAAAATGAACATACGATTCTTAATAGACTATCACCAGACAATTTTGATCACAATTTGAGAATAAAATTGAATGCACACAAATCTTGATTGCAGATTGAGTCAATACAGGTCAAGTCTAGGCCCAAGTTTTGATCAGTGACCAAATAGCGTCATAAAGCTGTTGCCTGTCATTACTACCACTGCGATTGAATTCTCTGACATTTGAAATCAGAAGACAAATTTAACTCAGTGTAAGGAAGAAACAGCAGAATATCAGGGGCCCTGAAAAATGAGGCCTTGGAGATTTTCCCAAAACTGGAAACACTCACAATCAAAATTCACTGAAAGATCACTGGGACCCACCGAAAGCACCCAAAAAGTAAGTACAGAATGTGAACTTGCTAGGAGGAACAGAAATGTTCATTATTCATTAGTGTGAGCAAAACATGAGAGATAAGAGCCCATAGTAATCTTTTGGGCAAGAAGGGGTTCTCTTTTTAGTGGTTGAAAAGCATTTAGTTATTTCTCTGGGCTTCATGTGGCCTTCTTTTTCAGTGTTGTCATTTTTGACTGGCAGGTTTGAGACCTTGTGGCATTTAGCCATGTCTGCTGATAAAATGGTACACATGTCTGATGACACCACTGAGTCATGACTTTGCTACTTAAATTAGGATCCTGCTTGCCAGAGCTGGTGGTCCATGCCTAATGCCGGGCTGGTTAACATGCTGGGGAATATCTTAGAATTGTCATTTTGTGCACTATAGTCGATCAAAGTTGTTTAAAATTTCCAATTAGTTTTGAAGACAGTTGAAAATGGCAGTCAATATTATCTTTAAAAAGTAAAACTGGAACAATTTTTAGTTATTTAGGAGCAAACAATGGCACACACTCAATGACACCTGTAAACAATATTCTGTCACCTACTAATCATTAGTTGAAGATTAATGTCCAGAAGTGTCAGCTTTTTCTTGATATTTAGTTACTGTTTAGCCAAATACAAATTTTCATCAAATTAGTATTTCAATTTAAGTTCATAATAGTACATCATAAAGCTTTAAAATAAAGAAGACACCCTTTCATAAGGAATAAGCTCTTGATAAATAAAGAAGTGTTTAGTACTCACAAGCTGGTGTAGAGCAATCCCTTGTGTTATAATAGAGGCGGTGAAATTGCTTACTGCATTCAGATGAGAATGAGATTGGTCCTGCTTGATAATTAGTAGAAGTTTTATAAGATTAGTTCAGTCACAGGAAATGTGTTATTTTAATACATCTTGATTAATTTAGTACAAGATATTGACTATATTCCTACCTGCAAAATGCTTTATGAACTTTTCTTTTGCATTAGGGTCTCTATGGACAACCTCTGTGAAAGAAAATTAAAAGATGATCACGTTGCTCCTTCTTATGCTCTTATCTGAATAATAATTGTAATATATTTTGTATAAGTATACATTGATGGAAAAAATGCATGACGCATATTTTCATTATCTCAAATATCAAAAGTACATTTTTGAAAAAAAAACTGGTTGCTTTTCACAAAGTCACTTACACTGAGGCTATTGTCTGAGACCTATCTGCTTTAAAGAGTCGCCATTCAAATTGGAAACCCATGGATCTTGACTTACAAAATGGAAACTTTAAATGCTGGAAATCTAAAGTAAAAAGTACTAAATAAAGCCCAATTGTTCTGACAGAGGGTTTCTACCAAAAATGTTAACCTGTCTTCTTATTGAAAGATACTGGGTTACCTGTGTAGTTGTAGCATTTTCGATGTTTTACTAATATTCTTGATTATTTGTTGTATCTTTAAAATGAATTCATTGTATGCTTGAGATTTTTCTTCTAGTTATGGACATATGAATAAGGGAAGTCATGTTGTTAATTTAATGATGTGGCTGTTAGAATGTTTTATTTTGGTTACCCAATTTATCCCTAATTTTGGACCAAGTTCATTGAGATAAAGTCTCCATCTGACTGATGAAAAATAAGAATTTCTAATGAACTCCAGAGTACATGAAAACCATGAACAGCAAGTGCCTTCTCTAACCGTTTCTACCCATAAACTCACACATGTATTGGAGAGAAGTCAACAAATAGATATGGCAATTCACGAGTTTTTGAGATCAGCAATATTCTATTGATCTTCATATCAGAAAAAAATATATAGGTCAGCCTAAAAAACAAATGATTTTTAACTAGATGGGATTGGTTAGTACTGCTGCCTCACAGCGCCAGGGACCCGGGTTCAATTCCACCCTCGGGCGACTGTCTGTGTGGAGTTTGCACATTCTCCCCGTGTCTGCATGGGTTTCCTTCGGGTGCTCCAGTTTCCTCCCACAGTCCAAAGATGTGCAGCCTAGGTGGATTGGTCATGCTAAATTGCCTGTAGTATTCAGGGATATGTAGATTAGATGGGTTATAGGGGGACGAGTCTGGGTGGGATGCTCCAAGGGCCGGTGTGGACTTGTTAGGCCAAAGGGCCTGTTTCCTCACTGTAGGGATTCTAAAAAAGTTAATTCATAAGTTGCAAGGGAAAAAATGAATATCTAACTAAGCTGAAGTTATTCAAGTACTTTGTAAAGTTATTTAAAACTTTGTAATTGCTTTCTAACAAAGGGATATTTTTAGCATCATGTCTCATACATATAGGAAATGGTAAATAACTACCATGGTTATTTCTACAATTTCAGTCTCTCTGAAGTGACAATTGATGCACTGTCATTTCTGCTTTCTGATCCAAAATATAATCATGACAGTTGCATAAAACATTCATATATATTTAGCCTGCCAATACTGAAGCAAAGTTGCAAAACTCTAAACATATAGATTTGGAAATCATCACAACCATGCAAATGTTGGTATCAACTGCAAAAGCCTTTAGTCACTAACTTCAGAAGAGATTGGAACAGGGATCAATAATTGCCTGCTGGATCCAAAATTTTACACAATTTTGGATCGGTTTGGTTTTTAGTTTTATTGTTTTTGTTTCTACAAGTCATACTGAGGACAAAGAAGTAATCTTATGAGCAAATTATTGCAGATGCTGGAATCTGTACTGAAAACAAAAAATGCTGGAGATCACGGCAGGTCAGGCAGTATCCATGGACAGAGAACAAGCTAACTTTTCAAGTCTAGAGCCAGATCTCTGATGAAGAGTCATCTAGACTCAAAATGTTTGCTTCCTCCCTCTCCATGGATGCTGCCTGACCCGTGGTGATCTGCAGCACTTTTTGTCTTCAAAAAAGCTTTCTTACTATTCTGAAATTAGTCAATAGAGGGCAGTATTGTTGTAAATTAATATTGTGAATGATAGCTTTCAAGCTGTTGATAAATATAGTCATCAGTTCATGTACGGTGTATTTGGAAAAATTGATTAAAGGAAGGAATTTTGTTTTTTTTAAAATCCAAAGATGTCCAGGTTAGATGGATTGGCCGTGCTAAATTTGTCCATAATGTCTAGGTAGATTAGCCAAGGGAAATGCAGGGTTACAGGGTCAGGGTAAGGGGTTCAGTCTGGGCTCGATGCTGTTCGAAGGGTTGGTGTGGACTCGATGGGCAGAATAGCTTGCTTCTATTATTCTATGTAATGTAGAACTTCTGCAGCTGTACAGCCACTGGCCTAGCTATGTCAGAGCAGGCAGGTGGGACTAAGTTTAGTTTGGGATTGTGTTTGGCATGGACTGGTTGGACTGAAGGGTCTGTTTCCATGCTGTATGACTCTGTGACTCTATGTGGTGCCCATACCCAATTCAATATACCCTGTTCAAAATAATTTATGTGGGTGCAAGCAGAGAGGGAATAACTGGGTTTCCAACAAGCAACACTATCCCCATCTGCCTCCTCTTTGTAGCCAGAATAAAAAGCAACAGGACAAAAGTGCCCAGTATTCCTGTTATCAGAATATTTCACTATGAGAAAAGAGGACAGAAAATTGGGTGTATTACAGACCCCACCAATCATCCCTTTTAGCCTTCACCCAAGTTCAAGAATTTCATGATTAAACACTCTTTGAAATCACAATTTTCTTAAATACAGATATGTCTCCATTAAAACAATAGATCAAAGGTTTTTGTACAACATCAAGTTTTATTTTATTGTAACTAAACTTGCTGTTAGATTACACAGTTAATCTGTGAGTTCAAATTACAGTGCCAGCATTCAACCACATCCCAACTGTCTCGGCAACTGATAACACTCATCTGCCTACTGGGAGAAAGTTCTATTCTTTGGAAAATTTTGTTTGCTCAGGGATAAGCAGAATTCCCATATTTCTGGATCTGAGCTGCAAAATGGGATAGGATCTGGTTCTATTCCACATTTTTTATTTTTCATGAGTTCAGCTAAACATGCTAAAATGACTCTGTCAGATGTACTGGAGTTCCTTTAGGGCATTTTAATGCAAAGAATAATTGAAAACAGGTTATTTGTGAAGTTTCAGTAACTATGAATTTGAAAACTAAATTTAACCAAAGTTCCCATTTAACAAAACATAACATTGAAGCAATAATAACAAATCCCAGCTCAAAATGTGACACTTGCTTGATCCCAACTTGTTGTGCTTTGTCCTAAGCTTGGATTTATTGCTACTGTATGCTGTTCAGTAAATTTATTTTCCAGATTATACAATAAAAATTATAAACTGTACCAACTGTTAAATGTCCAACATAAGATCTTCACGACAGGTCCTTTTCAAACAGGATAATTCCTACTTCTATGAGTGAACACTTTGTAATTGTGTTCAGAATTTACATTATCTGACTTTCAAATCGTCTCCTGTCATGATCACAAGCAGACCACTGAGGTGCACGCAGATGAAATAATTTGTCCTGTAGACATGGAGCACATGACCCTGCCGTGGGTCTACACTGTTTCACAAGCTAAACGGGGACAGCTTTCATTTTATTTGTTTTATTTTTGGCAAAGGAGCACCACATACAATATTTTTAAAACTTGTAATAAAATCCAGAATTATACATTTGACCTGTTTTAAGACGCACAAGACAACATGGAGATCAAAAACAACAAAAATGTGTCTAAGTCACTAACCGCGACTTCTTGCGAAATGTATTAATAAATATTGGCACTGATGTTTGAACTGCACAGACGAAAAACATCATCTGATTTCAGGTCAGGCAGGACCTGACGGGTAGAACCGTAACGCATGTGTTGTGATTCTACAGTACAAGTACAAATATTTATTTCAGGCTGCAGAAACAATAATTAACTCATCCTGGCGTGTTTTGATGCCATTCCTAATGAACAAAGTGCCCGCGGTTGTATTTTTATACCTACTATTATGAGTGGAATGATCCAAACACTTCCACATACTCAAACATGATAACCCGGGATTAAAGTCTTAGTGTTGAGAGGCGGAGGACACCGCGTGTAACAGAGACATAAGCAATCAGGCACCTACCCTTTCAGCTCTTACCTATTGGTTTGTCCAACCTCGGGACAAACGCGGCTTTTTCTTTCGTGAAGTGCTTGTAGTCTTTGTCGAAGGCGTATAAAGTGCTGTATCGTTTGGCTATTTGCCTGTCCCCGTGATTGCTGTCTCTCATGCCTTGTAAAATGAGATCTAGAGGTGATTGTCTCGCTTTCTGCCTCGATTCTGCTCTGCCTTCACAGTGTCCCACAGTGACCAACAAAAGCACGATAGCCAGCAAGGTGTGCCAATTTCTTTGGCCCATCTCTAGATAAAAGAGAGGTCGAGAGAAGATTAACATTTCTTTCAGAAGCTTTTTGGAGTGCAAAGACAATCACGAATTCTCTCCTAATCCTGCCAGACAGCCTGCTGACCGAAACAATGTTCAGTTTTGCCCAGGGGTGGGTTAAATCCGAAGTAGCGGAGCACAAAGTGAACCAGATTTTTTTTTACATAAGACTGCTTAAATCAAATCTAAACCTTCTCATTACGGGATGAGGTGGTGTCACAAGGACAACTCAATCTCCACATTCCTGAGTTTTTATCCGGTTCTACATCATGCGAGCTGTCGCTCTGACCCTCCCCGTAACACTTGCTTCGTTCCAGATTTAATATCTGGTGAGCTCACATTTATAGACATGGATTAAGAAAGGTACTGCCAAAGCAGCACATTGAAATCCAGGCTTTAGTTCAGATCTACTTTGCACACATCTTTGGATCGATCCATTTAACAAACTAGAGGAGGTTTCTCGGGGTTAGAAACGCTTGTAAAAACGACGCGAAATTTACACGGGAAATCACAGTGTAATTTTAAATATTTACGTGTTGCCTATGCAGAGTATGCATCCCTCTGTGTAACTGTTCTTTCGCCGTTCGAATATTTCATTCCAAAGTCATACGTTACATGAAGTGGCTCAAAGTATTTTAAAATTTAAATTGAAAGCCAAATTTTTTTCAAATCTATCTATATATAAATCAGCCATTCGAGCATTTCACCCAGTCCTTGGAACTGCTGTAATATATGTACATATACACGTATATCGCAAGCTCACCTGCATATCAAAGAAATTGTCTTGGGCTACTGTCAACTTTCTTCCGAAGAAGAATAAAATGACTCAAAAAGGTATTCCAGTGTTTTCAAATTACTCGTTTGCACTAAGTAGATCCAATGGTTCGAAGGAAAATGCACAATATTCTGCATTCATCCATCCACAGACCAGGCTTATATACACGAACCAACTGTTATTTCAATATGATCCTATTGACTTTAGGTGGGTGGCAGGCAATGAAAACATCTCCTGGTAATCTCCCTTCAAAAGTTCCCGCTGGCACACGTCCTCTTTCTCCCGGTGGGCTGTCATTGAGGGCCATCAATTAGGATCGATCTGAAGTCTTCTGCAAATTGAGATTTCCCCAAGAACAGGAAATGCCTGTCTAGTTACTTGCAAATCTGATCAAGCGCGGCTGTGTCGTGTTGTGCAAGGATTATGTTCACAATTTTGGGATTCCCTTAAAGCTGCTGACGTCAGAGATGTCTGGTGGAGCCGGCAGAGTTTTCAGCAATTTTAAATATGAGACCAATCTGCAAGTAACAAAGGAGGTTCACTAAATAAGGACAATAAGTCTTGGAATTATGAACTAGGACTGTACTTAATTTTAAACGATCTGGGGAATCCTTGATAAGCTACATTGATTACAAGTTTACAACTTCAGTGAAATAAGTTTCTCTATCCGCTAAATTTAGCCTCCGAACAACGTGTGCTAATACAAATAAAACCATTCAGCCCAACGAATGAAATCAGTTTTCTTCTGAAATTTCACCTCTTCAATAAATTCGTCTTGCAAACATTCATAAATGTTGTTGGTGTAAATTAGTTTGTTAATGGCTTGAAAACACAGTTTGCCTAACTGCTGCTCAATTGCAGTTTACCAGTTAGGCTGAATAACAAATTCATCTCCAGCAATATAACTGAGAAACACTCCTGCAAACCTGAACTTAAACAGAAGTTGCTGGCAATAACTCTGCATCTTTGGAGGGAAAAAATAGATTTGTAATAATCCTAATTTGTGATCCCAACAGAGTCAAGACCCCAGTCGAAATGGGCATGGAATTTCACTCTGCTGGAGATTTGTCTTGATTTTCATCTTCGAGGCTGAGAGCTTGAGGTAGGATATTCCTCAGTCTCACACACCCAGCTCTGGAAAACTTGCCATATGTGACACAGTTTTCATTCTGTGGTGGGGGTATGTTTGGGATTGATTTGCTTGTCTTCTGCTACTTCTGTTACTTCAGTTGATGTTGTGCCAGCATCACAGACTAATGTCTGGATTTCACTACCATGAGCTGTTGAAATGATAGTCCTGATAATGAACAACCATGGAAACCAATCAGAGGTACAGGTGGTCCTAAATAAAAAGAATGGTATTTCACACCTAGGCAACTTCAATGGGTTACAATGTACTACAGTGTGTAAAATGAGCTGCATATCAGCTGAACTACACTGCACCCTCATCATGCATGGTCACCACAGTCACTTTGCCAGAGCTGTTATCTGTGTTTAAAGTTTCAGTGTCCATGGATGCCCCTGCAAAATTGTAGGACTAGCATCCTCAGGTAGGTCCCCACTGGGTCCCTGCCTCAAGAGGCTGTCTCCCATATTCCTCAATGCCCTGCAGTTAGATAGGCCAGTGGCCTGTGTCCACCTCCACCAATGGAACACAGAAAACACTATGTAGGTATGTTTGCAAGTGCAGGACAGCACAGTAGCCCAAGTACTGATGGGTTCACGTTAGTGTAATTTCTCACATTGCATATACATACATCTTCATGCCTTGACAGTGCATTCCATAATTTAAACAATGGATGTTTTGTTCTGTACTTACTGGGTCACACAGAAATTTACCAGATAAACATAAAACTGCATGTTCTTACAAGTGGCAATCAAGATTGCAATTTGATGTCCATCTCTCAGTCATGTGACACTATTGAACAGTGTGACCATGCATATCCATCAGAGGAAGGTCAGGATCACATTAGTACTCCAGTTCTGTTGGTAGTCTGCTCTTGATGTGGATGTTTTAAGTTCTTTAACCATTTGATTTCGATCCTTAAATGCCTTTGAGGAGGTTGTATTGTGGCCTTATTCTGCTGTGGTGGGGGAACAAACATGAGGCCTTGTAGACAGTCTATTTTGAAGAGCCTTTTAGGCTTGGCCCTCAGTCAATGACCCATCTAGCAGCAGCAGCATAATTGGCTGTCCCTCAATCTGAAAATTATGTCTAATCAGGGTCATTTGTTTCTTCCATGGTTCTTCATGTGACTGAACAGGCCAGTTCTCAGTCCACATATATTTGGGCACATATCCCATAAGGACTTGACGGAATTCAGAGTACAAGATTTGCTTTTTTTTCTTTTATTTGCTGCTGTCACTCTGTCTCATCTTTAAAGCATAAAATGCTGTGGACTGAAGTTGCAATACTGCTTGACAGAAAAGTTGTCACCATTTTGAATGATTGGCAGTAACCAGTTCCCTGACATTAATGGCAATCCTGTCATGCTTCAAGGAGAGAGTGGCATTGAAGCATTTTGTTTTGTCACACAAAAGCTGTTTAAAAAATAGGAACTGTCTTCCACAAATGGCATTGATTTGCATTCAGATTAATTTATAGCTAAGTTCTAATTTTCTATTATGGGGTTAGATGGGAATTATGAATTATGGAACATTATGGAATAGATGGGGCCATGGGACAAAGGTGGAGTTGAGTCACAGATCAGCATGATATCATTGGGTGATGGTGGAACAGTCTATAGGAAATAGCCAACCTACTCCTGTTTCTATGCATTAAAGTAAGGCAGAAATTATTTTCCACTTGTTCCACTTCATCTTCTACCTTTAACACTTGCATTATTAAGATATGAAGGATGCTAACTACTGTTGGAGCAGGTCTGGGATCAGAGTCAGGTGATAAATATCAATTTACAGCAAGAGCTAGCAAGAACTGCAGATGCTGGAGTCAGAGACATCACAGTATGGAGCTGAAGGAACACAGCAGGCCAGGCAGCATCAGAGGAGCTGGAAAGTTAACGGTTTGAGTTGGGACACTTTTTCAGAAAAGAAATACTTTTTGTGTCTACATTATTTTGTACTAGGCAGCAAGGTGTAGAGGTTAGGTATAGGAAAAATTGTTTTTTCTCAGCTATTTCCCTTTGTATAACTGGAGTCACTTTGTTTTGGGCCCCAATGTTACTTAGTAGAAATGAGGAGGATGGGAAAGAACTTCTGGATGCTAGGGAAGTGGGACAACATCATATGATCAACTCCCTTACCCAGTGTTAGCCACTTCCAATATAACTATATGGAACTTACTGCAAACTGATCATTTGATTCATAAGAGAGGGAGTCATAGAATTATCCAGTATGCTGTAGGATGACCATTGTCAAAGCAAGCATGGTACTGGAGATGACAACTCCCTTAAACATTTTTGACTCAGGCTCTTTTCAGATAGAACGTTTATACTGAATAGTCTTAGTGTAAGACACATGGATGATACCTGATTCATGACAATAAGCAAGTATATGATTTTCCCTACTGACAAAAGTAAATAATAGAGGAGACCATGGACTGAATTTTGCTACATTTTGGCTAAGTGTTAATTTTGGAGAATTTCTCACATAATTCTCAACTGTTCACCTTATTTACTATGCAGCCTACCTCCACAACGCTGTTCTCGCTCAACTTTGCATTCAGCAGTGGATGAAGAACTTGCAGGTGCTGGGATCAATAAACATTCACACCATATTTAACAGTTATGCAACAGTTGAAATCTTACTAGCTGCAAACTACCTTTCTCTGTGTATTACTAAATATTTGGAAAGGTTGTGTCAAAGAGAGGCAAATTGGCACCTTGCTTTGACAACAGGAACCTTGAGATTTTGGTGGATAGGGTGGAACAGAAGTGAGCAATCTATTGTCCCCATTACTGCCAAAGAAGACCACAATACCAGAACCTGCCAACCTAGTCCGAAGTAGCAATGAGGTGTCCACATTCCTGAGGAATGTGCAGCATTACTGTTAATGACCTGCTGTGGTCCACAAGGGTAAATACCACCATTTTTTTCTGCTACCTCATTTTTAATTCAACTCTGCTACTGTGGCCACATCCCACTAAGTCTCATGGTCTATCGGCCTCACTATTGCTTGCAGCATTTTCCCTCAATGGCTCTCAGTCACACAATCTCCCCACACCACTAACATTGCATGCTGTCTGCTCTTCCAACTCACTCACTCAGAACATCTTACCACTGACTCTACAACTAGCCTATACTAAGAGCTCTTCCGGCCACTTTCATCTCACTCAATCCCTTTCTTTATCTTGGTATAGGAGAAAAATGGATGGCAATAGGTTTGAGTGAGCAAGAAACAGGCAGCAGGTCTGCTGACCTTCATTACATCAGTCCATATAAGGAGATAATCTTTGAATTAGAGGGATAGAATTGAGACTGCTCACATGGGGATGCTGAGACCTCCATGTTCAAGCAACCAAGTAAGGTTCCTTCTGCCGACTTGTGCTGCCCTGCCCTCCTATTACCATCAAGAGTATGCATTCTTAACATGCTCAAGATTCCCCCCTTACTATACACTCATTCCCTCTTATCTTCCATAGCCAGCAGTAGGATCCACACAGCCTCCACCCACCAGAGGCCAGTCCTTGATAATCAGCACGGCCTTTGCCTCTAGGAAGACTCAGATCCTTTAGATGAAGCACTAGCAAGACTGTCAATACATCCTCCTTTAGCTCAGCTGCATCACCATGGTGGCTGCTACATTAGACTTGTAAACACATTCTGCTGAGTACTTCACTGCCACCTCTCCCAGCTTACTGAGGAAGAAAAACCCTAGGTCACTGGCACTCAGAGGCTCCTGCTCAGCTTCAGGCAGGAGAGGACTCTGCGGTGTTGGACATTAATAACTTCACTCAAATGCATGAACAGACACGGGTGGCACAGTGGTTAGCACTGCTGCTTGACAGTGTGAGGGACCTGGGTTCAATTGCACCCTAGGCTGACTGTTTGGAGTTTGCACATTCTCCCCGTGTCTGCATGGAGTTCTCTGGTTTCCTCCCACAGTCCAAAGATGTGCAGGTTAGGTGGATTGGCCACACTAAATTGCCTGTAGTGTTCAGGGATGTATAGCTTAGGTGGGTTATAGAGGGAAGGGCCTGTTTCCACACTGTAGGGGATCTATGAGACACATGAACAACATGCAGGTTTGTCAAAGATACTCAATATATTGGATCAAAGGTTAAGAACTCTGTCTGAAGGAGCACTACACTTCCGTGAAGCCCATCACTGCATAACTTTTGTCACTGTTGAATGCAGAAGCATCAGATGTCGTGAAGTCTTCAAACAGTTGTTAATGTTAACTTTTATTAAACACTGAAAAATCAAAGAAAGAACAAACAAAAAGTTGCATTTGCTTTTTGGACTAAACAGGGACTGCTGGCCTTTGGAGCAGCAACAAATTGTGTAGTACAATTTGTACTACACAATTTGTTGTATTGTACATAGTAAATATGAACAGGAGCACGCAATTTGGATCATTGAGTCTGTTCTGCCATTCAATATAAACATGGCTGATCATCCAAGTCAGTACCCTGCTCCTGCTTTCCCTCCATATCCTTTGATCTCTTTAATCCCTTTAACCCTTTGAACTATATTTAACTCTGAATTGAAAACATTAAACGTTTTACTTCTGTGGCATAGAATTCTGAAGCTCACCACTCTCTGGGTGAAAAAATTCTCCTCAACTCAAAAATGGCCTATCCCATACCCTTAGACCACTTCCCAGTCATTAGGAACATCCTTCCTCCATTTACCCTGTCTAGTCCTGTTAGAATTTTACAGGTTTTTATAAGATCCCCTGCATTTCTTAAAATTCCAGTGAACATAGACTCTCTTCATACATCAAGCCTGCCATTCCAGGAGGCAGTCGGATAAATCTTTGTTGTACTCCCTCCATAGCTAGAACATCCTTCTTCAGATGAGGAGACCAAAATTACACTCAATACTCCAGATGTGATCTCACCAATGTCATGTACAATTGCAGTAAGACATCCCTGCTCCTGTAATTAAGCTCCCCCACTATGAAGGCCAACAAATCAATTTCTTTCTTCGCTATCTGTTGCACCTGCACACTTATTTTCAATGACTGGTGTACAAGGAAACTCAGATCTCTTTGCACCTGCCGCTTTTTCTCCATTCAGACATTAATTTTACTTTTATATTCACACATGGAATCATAGAATCATAGAATTCCTACAGTGTGGAAACAGGCCCTTTGTCCAACAAGTCCACACCGACTCTTAGGTCATCCCACCTAGACCCAAACCCCTATAACCCACCTAATCTACACACTCCTGAGCCACTACAGGCAATTTAGCACGGCCAATCCACCTAGCCTGCACATCTTTGGACTGTGGGAGGAAACCGGAGCACCCAGAGAAAGCCCATGCACTCACGAGGAGAATGTGCAAGCTCCACACAGACAGTCACCCGAGGGTGGAATTGAACCCGGGTCCCTGGCGCTGTGAGGCAGCAGTGCTAACCAATGAGCCACCATGCCACCCAAATGTGGGCATCGCTGACTGGGCCAGCATTTATTGCCCATTCTTGAGAAGATGGTCGTGAGCTATCATCTTGAAATGTTGCCATCATGTTTTGTAGGTAGATCCACGTAATTTCAGGATTTTGACCTGATGACATTGAAGGAATGGCAATATATTTTAAAGTCAGAATGGTGAGTGGCTTGGAGGGGGCTTTCAAGTGGTGTTGTTCCCATTTGTCTGCTGCCCTTGTTGTTCTAGATGGTAGTAGTCATGGGTTTGGAAGGTGCTGAGAAAGGATCTTTGGTGACTTTCTGCAGTGCATCTTGTAGATGGTACACCGTGCTGCTACTATGTATTGGTGGTGGAATGACTTCATGTTTGTGGACGTGGAGCCAATCATGCCAGAGTTGGAGCCCAATCCCACAGACAGAATAAATAAACTTACTCCACACACTCTGAGTGTGTTCACAGCTATTTTTCATTTTCATTGTGCAATTGATAATTGGATGGAGATGAAAGGCTTTCAAGAGAGTAAATTGCAGACTCTGGCTGTTAATTCTAGGTGCCCCACCCCAACTTGGTTATTCCTTCCTGGAACACAGTCCCAGTCAACCATATTAAGCTTCCCCACATCACATTTTCATCCAATCCACTTTTGTAGCAATTTATCACTCCAATATACCCATGAACTCCAGGCCTACTGGTTCATAAAGCCCAACATCATACTACACTGTCTCCTCATTAAAGTCACGGTGGTGGCGAACATCAATGCAACTCTCCTCTGAAGTATTCTGTATGCACTCATGCTATATCATTTCTCACCCTTATATGCAGAATGCCTCCCCTACAGTGACTGTCCCTTCTGCATCCCAGCATGCTGCCTCCAAACTTGACTTCCCCAATTTCCCCAACAAAGCACTATGTTGGATTACCTCTTTGATGTTAAGTGCACAAATCCCAGGACAGACCATGGCTTATGCCAAGAAAAACCCCAACTGAGGGTCAACCAGGCAATATATGTAACAGTTCCTAAACAGATCTACTGGTAATCCCTGGACTGGCTGGTCTTACAGGACTAACTCTGGCACGATACCAGACTGTAAGAACACAGATCCCAGGCTTTAATCATGCCAAGTGGCCAATTTATCTCTAACCTCTAGTCTGAGACTGGACAATGCTTTTGACTGACTGTGGTGACATGTTCTGACTGCCCATAGTTCCCCCTTGACTGGACTAAGGACTACACCTTTTCAACTTTCAAATATAAGCATTTGGTTGAAATATGTGTGTTTGCCACTTAAGGTGCTGACACATGCTGTAGGTATGATGTAAATGTAGCTAGTGCCATGCAGCAACATGTTTGTCCTCTTTACTGTTCAGTGCTGGATAACATGATAAGTTGCCTGGATTTCTGTCTGTGCTAAGTGGCAAAAACAAGACAAAAGTAATATAAAGTGAGTGAACACTAAGAAAGCAATGCCTAAGATGGGCGCCTGTTCCTGCATGGGAAGCAACCTGACAGGTTTTAATGTGAGATGTTGGTGAGCTTCAAAGCGCAGTTTTGAAATGCTGAACATGAATCTGAGATGTTCAATAATGATGTGATGAGGCTGGTGTTTTGTCAATGCTGAGGAGCATTTAGATTTTTACTGCTCATGAACAGTGCCCTGAGATATCATGGAAAGATGACCAATATGATTGCCCAGAGAAGACATCAGTGAGCTGCAAGCTCTGGGTAACTGATCTGACTTTCAGAATTAGTCTTATCTAATTTCTCACTGGTACTGGGGAGAATAGCACCCTCTATGTAAATAATAGCAGACGTTAATGCTTGCAAAGATGGTCCCCGTGGCTTATGAGTGAAGATTCTCACTGAACCATTGAATACTAAGAAGAAAATTAGGCTTTCTTTTCTTGAAGTCAGAATTTCATTTTATCATTCTCACTGCAATTTCTCCATGTTTTCATCATTGTCTAAGATGCTAAAATGCTGGGAAAATGTCTAACCCATAGAATTTCTTCAAATGTCAAGACTCTTGCAAATCTAGGGTGTCAATGATGACTATAACACTATAAGAAATAGGAACAGTAGTAGGTCATTTGGCCCTTTGAGCCTGCTCATGAATCAATAAGATAATGACTGATCCAACTTTCGTCACGCGCACTTTTCTGAATTTTCCTGGTAACCCTTGATTCCCCTACTGATCAACAATCTATCAATATCAGCCTTAAATATACTCTGTATAGGGGTGTCACATTTGCAGTTTTCCAATCCTCTGGTACTTCTCCAGAATCCAAAGATTTTAGGAAAATTACAACCAATGCACCCACTATCTCTGTAGCTACTTCTTTTTGGATACTAGGATGCCAATCATCCATGCCAGAAGACTTATTTGCCCTTAGCCCCATTGGTATCTCTAATATAGCTTCTCTTGTGATGGCGACGATACTTAATTCCTCCCCCAAACTTTTTGACATTAATGGGATTTTCAAAGTATCTTCCACTGTAAAAACAGATGCAACATATCAGTTTAACTCCTCTGCCATTTCCTTGTTCCCCATAACTGTTTCCCCAGATTCATTTTCTGAGGTGCTATTTTTACTTTGACCTCTCCCTTCCTTTTTATATATTTAAAGAAGCTCTTATTGTTAGTTTTTATATTTCCTGCTAGCTTTCCCTGATAGTTTATTTCTCCATCTTTATTTTAGGCTATGGGTTAGACAGTTTCCTAGCATCTTAACCTCTTAGGCATTGGTGAACACATGGAGAAAATGCAGTGGGAATGATAAAATGAGATTCTGACTTCAAGAAAAGAAAGGCTAATTTTCCCCTTAGTGCTCAATGATTCGATGAGAATCTTCACTCGTAAGCCACGGGACCATCTTTGCATGCATTTTAGTCGTTCTTTGTTGGATTCTGAATTTATCCCATCTTCAAGGCTATCATTGAATTTTGCCTCCACATTTGCTTTTTCTTTCAACTTAATATTCTCCTTAACTTCCTTGGTTAGCCACAGTTGGTTTATCCTTTGCTTAGAACCTTCCTAATTGGGATCTATTTTTGCTGTGAGTCATGAATTACCTCCTTAAATGTCTGCCACTGCTTGCTTACTGTCATTCCTGCTAAGTAATCAGTCCAGTTCACTTTAGCTAGCTCTACTATCTTTTCATTGTAATGCACCGAGTTTAAGTTAAACACAGATATTTCTGATCTAACTGTCTCATTCTCAAAATGAATATTAAATTTTATTATGTTGTTCCAGTTTTTGCAGTCCAACATACACCTCAATTTGTAGTTCCCCCAAAAGAATGAAAAATATATGTTCTCTTACAGGGGTCATTGAACATTTTTAATGACATAGGTAAATTGATTATTGTTAGAAAAGGACATCAAGTGTTAGCAGGAGTAGATGGGAACGTGGAATTTTAAGCACAAACATATCAGTCACGATCTTATTGAATGGCCCAGCAGAGCCAAGTTTGGGCAGTTGAAAAAAAACAAAACAACTGTGGATGCTGGAAATCAGGAACAAAAATTGAAATTGCTGAAAAATCTTAGCAGGTGTCGCAGCAGCTGTGGAGAGAAATCAGCATTAATATTTTGTGTCTAGTCACCCTTCTTCAGAACTGAGTTTCTGAAGATTTTTGTTCTCATTTCAGATTTCCACAGTCAACAGTACTTTGCTTTTGCATTACGGTAAGTTGTGAAGCTGCGTGCCTTTCAGGTGGATGTAAAGCATCACATGATATTATTTTGCAGAAGTGCTGTAAGTTTCTCCCTCGAGTAGGGGTGGCACGGTGGCTCAGTGGTTAGCACTGCTGCCTCACAGCTCCAGGGACCCAGGTTCGATTTCACCCTCGGGGGTAACTCTCTGTGTGGAGTTTGCACATTCTCCCCGTGTCTGCGTGGATTTCCTCCGGGTGCTCCGGTTTCCTCCCACAATCCAAAAATGTGCAGGCTATGTGGATTGGCCATGAAAAATTGCCCACAATGTTGAGGGATGTGTCAATTAGGTGGGTTATAGGGGGATGTGTCTGGGTGGGATGCTCTGAGAGTCAGTGTGGACTCGTTGGGCCGAAGGGCCTGTTTCCACACTGTAGAGGTTCTCTCTCTCTCTCTCCCTCTCTATATGTATATATAAAATAACAAAAAATGTTTGTCTGTCCATTCTCACATTCCTATTTGTGGGAGTTTGCAATGTACAAATTAGCATTTCCTCAAATAATATGTGACTGCGTTTCAAGTGTATCTAATTGGCTGTAACCCTCCTTGAGATGTCCAGTGGTTATGAAAGATGCAGTATAAATGCATTTTTTTCTTTCTTGTCTCCCTAAAGAAGCTGGGACATGCCCATCAATCCCCAATCCTGTAGTGCTACTGTTCCCATCAATAATCAAGTTCTCACTACAGTTATCTAATTCCCCCTATGAGACACAGAGTTGGCACCTCATTCTGAAGGACAATGGTGTAGACAGTTTTTGTTGGTGGGTGCGGGGTGTTTGGAAAGAAGCCTTTCAGATCAAAATCAATTTTCCAAATTGAAATTTCAAAATCTTGTCCAAATAGAAACATTATCCCTTCCATTAAATTAATCGTTCTATGAATGCAAATTAAAATAATGAAGTAAGCATTTTGGACAAATCATGAGGTCCACACACCGGTCATGTGTCGTTAATTTATCAATAACGATGCTATTCATCTTCCAACTCAATTTTGATTTAACCCCATCCCCTTTGCCTACTTCTCATTCACCTTTGATGGTTTCCATTGCTCTGATCAGACTTTGCATGTAAAATATTTAATTGGAAACATGGATGATTAATAGATGAATAGCAAACCACAGGTAATTTGATGATGGAAGGAAATAACAATGCTACTAGTCACTGCATTGTGTCAATGATGATTCAAAAGCACAAGCTCGTTTGATTGCTTTCCAGGGGTAGATACAGGGTTATTGCCAGAGAATTATAAACATCAAACTCTTGTGCAAAAAAGGTGTAAGGGTGTCTAGCAATTTATAGACCAGTCAATTTAATCTTGTTGTTGGGAAAAATGATAATCCAGGACCAAAGTAACAGTCACTAAGATAACTGTGGACTAATCAAGGAAAGCCACCATGGATTTGTCAGGAACTGATAAAAATAAATTAAATTAAATAGAACTCAATAGAATTAGAAGGTGAAGGTAAATTAAAAACAATGCGGACTATGAGGAAGATAGTGATAGACTCCAAAAAAAGGTACAGATAGACTTGTGGAATGAATGAATGAATGAATGAACAAATGAGCGAATATGTAACATTTGAAATTTAGTACAAACAAAAACAGAAGTTGCTGGACAAACTCAGTAGGTCTGGCAGTGTCTTTGAAGAGAAAAACACAGTTAATGTTGTGAGTCCATTGACTGTACTTCAGAACTGATAGCAGACAGGGAAATAACGGCATTTTTGCTGCTGACAGGGGGTGGGGAGGAAAAGGAGTGAATGAATAGGTGGAGAGAGAAGGAGCTGAGAGTTAGAGAGAGAGAGGAGAGAAATAGGAGGCAGACAAAGAGATTGTTGATAGTAAAGTCAGGGAAGATGAGAAGCTAGATAGGTGATAATGGGGGCTATGAGTAGGTGAAAATGGGTTAGCTACACTGAAAGCAATCCATTTAATCACAGGACCTGGAGTGTTCATGATCTAAAATTGCTAAACTTGATGTTGAGTTCTGAAGGCTGTAAGGTCTCCAAGGGGAAGATGAGGTGTTATTCATCCACTTTCTGGTGAGCCTTACAGGAACACTGCAGTAGGCCTGATACAGATATTTAGCAGTGAGAAGTGTGAAGTGAAACAATTTGGTAGGAAGAACAGGGATAGGTAGTATAAACTAAAGCATATAATTCTAAACTGATGGAGAAATGTGCACAAATTGTTAAGGATGCAGGGCAGATTATGAAAATAGTTAATAAGGCATACAGGATTCCAGGCTTTTTAAACAGAGTACAAAAGTCAGTTAGAGAAGCCTCTTCAGAGCATTGTGCTCAACAGTTTAACAGGGATGTGAAAGCATCACTAAGCATACAGAAAAGATTTATGAGAATTATTTTGTTCACAGTGTTCTGAGGAAGGGTCACCGGACTCGCAACGTTAACTCTGATGTTTTCTTCACAGATGCTGCCAGACCTGCTGAATTTTTCCAGCAACTTCTGTTTTTGTTCCTGATTTACAGCGGTGAGGAATATGAATTTTGTATGGATAGATTGGGGGCTGTTCCCTTTGGGAAAAAGAATCCTGAGATGAGGAAAACATGGGGACAAAAACATTCTAGGCAGCAAGTGGTTAAGAGCAAGAACCCACTGACTGACTGTACAATGGATACAGTTCCAATCATGGTTTTCAAAGAGGGAGGAAAGGAAAAAAAATTGCAGGGCTGTAGCAAAAAAGCAGGAGAATGGAACCAGCTGAATTTCTTTTGCAGCAAGTCAATGGGGAGTCAACAGAATGATTTGATTCTGTACTGTGCAATCTTCCAATTCTTCTGTGGTTCCAAATTGTTGTGTTAATTAGGTCTGAATAAACAAATCTTCCAATGCAATAAGCATATAAAAACCGAAAGAGCTATGGATGCTGCAAATCAGGAACAAAAACAGAAGTTGCTGGAAAAATTCAGCAGGTCTGGCAGCATCTGTGAAGAAAACATCAGAGTTAACGTTGCGAGTCCGGTGACCCTTCCTCAGAACACTGTGAAGAAAAAATCAGAGTTAACGTTTCGGATCCGGTGACCCTTCCTCAGAAAATGCATCCGAGTCTGATCTTCTTCTTCTTCATCATTGTTATAGTCATATGTCAAAAACGGGGTCAAAAAAAGCCCCTAACTCATCCTTATCATCTTTATGTTCCTGTACCCTCCCTACCCAAACTTTGTTGTGGTATTCCTCCTAAAGTAGGTAGATTATAAAAATGAATGTTTTTGGGATTAAAGACATTAAGAAAGAACATAACTATGTAGCATCACAGCAAGATGCCAGGACAATAGAAAACATGTCCAGTTATTAATGTGGCACTATCAAGATGTTACCAACCTTATTATTTTCAAAGGCAACAGACAATTGAGTGCTCAAGGTTCTATGGTCTTGTCCTGAATAGAGGTGAGGGGTTTTAAAAGTTATTTAAAACACCTTTATAATGTTTTACAGCAGAACAATTGCACCTGGATAATTACTAATAAATGAAGTTTGTTTTGGACAAATGTAATCTACCATTTGTATTTAAAATAGGAGCCATATATATACTTCACTCAACTTGCCAAGAAATAAATCAAAATAGAAAAATTTAATTGATTCATTGCCCATCATGTCTGAATAATGACAGACAACAATGAACAATGTAAATACTACTTTGGTTTTCAGTGCCAAATCAGTTTAGCTTAAATCTCCAAAGGTCATGCTGAAGCTGTACAGTTCATGGATGTGTTATTCCTAAATAACTGTATTCTAGTTTGATCACTGTAAGTCAAGAAAGGCAGTGCAGAGAAGAGCAATGAAGCAGTTCTGTGGTGTGAAAGAAATGAGCCATAGACATATTTGTTAAATCAGGAGTATTCAGTCTCAGATACTGGAATATCAGAGGCAAATCTAAGAGGCATATGAAGGGATTTTTTTTCTGATTATATGCCCCTGGTGTACACTTTATTTACTGGAAGTATGTATCGTCCCCACATGAATATCCACCTATTAATTTTAATTAACTATAGTAAATTATATGACATCTCCATTCAATTTGAGTTGCCAGAGAAAATAACCCCAAAATCCTTTTTCATTACCATCAGTAGGCAGTAGGAAGAAGAAACATATTGAAGTTTATGAAGGATTAAATTAGGTGAATGCATATGTCTTTATACAAAGAATAATCAATTGCTGGAATGATCTACATAGTGCGTAAAATTATTAAATTCTGAATTTTTGCCACTTCAGTCGCAGGATCTTCCTAAAGGACACAGCTTAAAAAAAAATTCCATCACAGCCTGTTTCTTCACAGTGGGACTATGAAGAATTTCTTCTTCCCCTGTGATGTGGCAACACTGCTTTCTTCAAAAACAGAATCTGAGTAGTTAATATAAATATCAGATGGTGTTATCTCTTTACACAAGGGGAGAAGAAAAAAATGTGATATGAAAGGGGTTAAAGAATTCTAATGGATTAATTCAAAACTAATAATGTGAAGGATGCCATCTACTGGGCTGTGTTGACATATAGGACAATGCACCTGAGGCCGCATTCAGCAAGTTTCAGAAACAGCTGCATCCTCACATCCAAAACAATATGAATGATTAGATATTTGAGGCTGCAAGCATTTGCTGAGCACCTAGGTGATAGGACAGCATTTAATAATGACCTCTTTCATCCAGCTATTCAAACAGCTGCCAGCATTTCAAGGGGAGAAGATGGTACAAGCAGTGGATATTTTGCATCCAGAAAAAGCTGAGATCATAAGCTATTTTTAAAACATGAAAATATAGAAGATATTCAAAGGAAGATGGGGTTATTTGTCCATCATGTTCATGAGAGCTAGAGAAAAGAGTTATACAGAGTTAAGATCATAAAATGATGCAACATTGGAGCAGAAGTAGGCCATTTGGCCTGTTGAGTCTTTTCCATCATTCAGTGAGATCATGGCTGATATGACAATCCTCTACTCCACTTTTTTGCCTTATCCCCATAACCCCTGATTCCCTCAATGACTACAAATCTTGAATATATTTAATGGTCCAGCCTTCGATAGCTGTCTGTTGTAAAGGATTCCATAGATCCACCACCTTCTGATTGAAGATATTCTTCTTCAGCTCTGTCTTCATTCATTAGCTTTTATTCTGAAATTACACAGTTTGGGTCTAGTCTCTACCAAAAGGGGAAACAACCGCTCCACATCCATCTTGTCAAGTTTCCTTAGAATCTTACATATTTCAATAAAGTTGCTTCTTATGTTTCTAAACTCCAGCATATACAAGCCCAATTTATTCAACTGCGCCCAATCAGAAAATCCCTCGATATCAGGGATCAACCTGGACTGTCTCCAATGCCAGAATATACTTCCTTAGATAAGGTAACAAAAACTGTTCACAATATTCCATCTGAGGTCTGACTAGTGGCTTTTATAGTTTTAGCAAGACCTCCTTATTTTTATACCTCAAGGCTTTTGAAATAATGGCCAAAATTTAACTTGTCTTCTGACTGAACTTGGCTGCTAGCTTTTTGTGACTCCCAAGGTCTCCTACATTGTAGCTTTCTGCAGGTTTTCCCCTGTTAAATAATGTTCGGCTACTCTATTCTTGCGAACAAAGTGCACACCCTCATAGTTTCCTACATTATGTCTACCTTCCAAGTTCTTACTCATTCTCTTAACCTGTTTACATGTCTCTGCAGACTTTTTGTGTCAGCCTCACTAATTGCCTTCCCATCTATTTTGTGTTACCCACAAACTTGGCAATAGAACATTCACTTTTCTCATCCGAGTCATTAATATATATATTCTAAATAATTGTGACCCAAGCACTCATTTATATGGCACTTCACTAAGTACAGATTGTCATTGAAAATGACCCATTTATCATAAATCTGTTTTCTATCAATTTTCCAATCCTCGTTCCATGCTACCCCAACACCATGAGCTCTTACCTCATAAAACAGCCTCATGTGTGGAACATTTTCAAATACATTTTGAAAATCCAAATACATTAAATTAATCAGTTCCCCTTTATCCAACCTGCTCAATGAACTGTAATGAATTAGTCAGCATAATTTTCTCTTCATGGAGCCATGCTGACTCTGCTTGATTATATTATGCATTTCTAAACAGTCTGTCATTATATTTTTTATAATAGACTTTAAGCTTTTCCCAAAAACAGACATTAATCCAACAGGCTAAGAGTTACCTTCTTTTTTGTCCCCTTCCCTTTGTAAATAAAGGCATCACAAATTACAGTTTTGCAATCCTTTGAAAATTTTCCAGAAACTATGGATAGCCTGAGTAGAAGAACTGGATAGAGCTATTGGAAAGACAGCAGGATTGTTGTGAGCAAGTACCATATGCCATTTTCTCTCAATACCTGTGTGGTTTCTGCTGGATAGGTACAATAAAATATGTTCTTCAAAAGTCTAATAAAGTATATTTATTCTAATTTAACTTAATCAGATATAGAAATGATATCTTCCCAATGTGAACTTAACTCAAAATTAATATAGTATGAGAGATAGTAGGAACTGCAGATGCTGGAGAATCTGAGACAACAAGGTGTAGAGCTGGATGAACACAGCAGGCCAAGCAGCATCATAGGAGCAGGAAGGCTGACGTTTCGGGCCTAGACCCAAAATGTCAGCCTTCCTGCTCCTATGATGCTGTTTGGCCTGCTGTATTCATCCAGCTCTACACCTTGTTGTCTCAAAATTAATATAGTCTGATTAATGTATTTCTTCTTGCCAGTTTTAAACTTCTAACTCAATTGACTATTTTGATTGCATGTATGTTTAGTTTTTTTCTTCAAATATAGATTTTCCTTTTTGTTGCCATCTAATATGCTTGTTTAATTAAGTCGCAGTGACCAAAAGTAAGTAAACATGACATAATATTCCTAGTACAGGAAATGTTAATACATAACAGAGGGGGATGTCCTTAAAGGTTTTATCGATCTTTATTACTCTCACGTGAAATCAACTGTGTGAAAAAAATAGTGTATATTTATAAAAGTGGTTTGTTTTCTCCACCCATCCCTGCCAAAATGATAGAAACAGTCAATGTACAACTAAGCAACATCTCATATTTGTACAGCTCCTGTAATAAAATAATGCATTCAAAGTTTCTTCATAAGTACATTATAAAATAAAGTATGACACTGATCCATGTAAGAAAATATTAGATTAAATGGTCAAAAGCTTGATCAGAAATTCAGGTTTTATGCAGTGCCTTAATGGAGGAAGTGAAGTAGAGAGACAAAGATGTACAGGGTGGGAATTCCAGAACTGTGGGCCTAGGCAACTGAAGGCTTTTTAATGAATGGAGTCATAGGCATAGAAACTACCAAGTCTGTACCGACCAACAAATGTCAAACTATACTAATCTCATTAATCTGCACTTGGTCCATAACCTACTATGATGTGGCATTTTAAGTACTTGCGGAGCAGCAATGAGAATCGTGGATACACCACAGTCTAGAATTAGAAGGATACACATATCTTAGAAAACTGTGGGCTGGAGGAGATTACAAAGCGAGGGAAGGGAAAGCCTTGGAGTGATTTGAAAACAAGGGTAACAATTTTATCCCCAAAATATTCCTTGACCAGACTGGTCAGCCAGCAGAGGAGTGAGAGGGTAATGGGGTTTGTAATGAGTTAAGGCTAATATAGTAAAGTTTTAGATGGTTCAAATTTATGGGGTGTATAGTATGAGAGACCAGTCAGGTGATCGTTCACCTAATCAAGTCTAATGGTAACCAAGGTATGTGCGCTGAACTGGAAGTAAAGTCAAGGACATTGCAATGATAGAAGGTAGTCTTAATAGTGACACAAATATGGGGTCAGGATCTTACATGGATGTTAAATGTGCAAGCGAGCTTGAGAACTAACTTGTTCAATCACAGATTGTCAGTAACAGTAACTCCAGTCTATACCTAGGAAATGGAGTTTGGGGTGGGGACTGAAAATTATGACTTAATTCTTCCGAATATTTAATTGGAGGAAGTTGTTGTTCATCCAGTACTGGATATTGGATATGTTGTCTGATGATTTAGCAACAATAGAGTGCTTAAGAGAGGTAGTGGAGAGGTACAACAATGTGTCATCAACTTACTTGTAAAAATTAACCCTGTGCTTTCAGGAGATGTCTCCAAAGGGCAGCATATGGATAAGAAGTAGGAAGGCCCTGAGGGTAGGTCCTTTGGGGATACAAACTTGGAGTTCCAGAAAAGGCTAAAATGGTACATTGTAATTGATGTTTGCCTAGGAGGTTTTCCTTTTATGATATGTGTTGATCCCATGTCACTTGTTGCTGCAATAACTGTTTTTGTTCTATTTCTGTTCTTGAAGTGATAGGATGTGCTGGGGCTGATGGCTAATCTGTGATCTGATTGATTGATTTATTGTTGTCAAATGTACTGAGATACAGTGAAAAGTTTTGAGTGCTATACAGGCAGATCATACCATACAAAATGCATCAGTTAGCAGAACAGAGTGTAAAATACGGTGTTACAGCCACAGAAAAGGTGCACACAGAGAGGGAGAGAGAGAGATCAGAATTAACATTTGAGAAGTCTATTCAAAAGTTTGATAACAGCGAGGAAGAAGCTGTTCTTGAAACTATTCATACGCATATACAAACCTTTATATCTCTGCCCAACAGAAGAGGGTGGGAGGGGTCTTTGATTATGCTGACTGCTTTCCTAATGCTGCGGGAAATATAGATGGAGTCAATCGTTGGAAGGCTGCTTTGTGTGATGGACTGGGCTGTGTTCACTACTCTCTGTAGTTTCTTGTGGTTTTGGGAAGAGCAATTGTCAAAACATGCTGCATGGTTTCTATGGTGACTGTTTTCTATGGTGCATCTATAAAAATTGATATGAGTCCTTGTGGTCGTGCTAAATTTCCTTAGCCTCTTGAGGAAGTAGAGATGTTGTTGTGCGTTCTTGACCGTTGTGTCAACATCGTGGGCCAGAATGATGTGAGTTGTATCTTCCTGATTGGGCACCTACAATGAAGGAACAGTTTCTTTAGCTGATTGTATGTAAAAGTGATTGCGCAGTATATCCAGTCATTCACTTCTACTGTGTCTGATTATGATGGTAACTGCTCTATGCAGGTCTCAAGTTGCTGCTTGAGCTTTATCTTATTGAGAGAATTGAAGGTTTAGACCCAGATTGTCTCTCCAATGCTCAACTCTGATAATTTTTTGGCAGTTCAGTCACAACTGAATTTGACTCGTTGCATTTTCACCTTGATTTTGTCACATAGACATCACTACTTCTGGTTTCAATAACTTTTTTTACCCTCTTGGAAGATGAGTTTGGAGACAGTGTGACATCAGCCTTTGCACTGGATTACGTTGCATGCCTTCAGAATGTGTGTTTCTCCGCTTGAGGATTGCCTTTTTGTATACATCTACTCGATCTTTTTGTGGCTGCTTTGGCAATTTCCACTGCAGCCGCAGCCAGTCTATTTGGAGAATAATGTGAAGATGATGCACGTAGTTTGTAAAAGAAGCCACATAGTTTATTTTTTGACATGGAAACTGAAACAGTTATTAATGCTATAACTGAAATGACAGGTGAGTTTTGTAACTTGAGGCTGAGTGGAACCAAGCTTCTTTTGAGTTAAGGAAATTCTGTCTGACAAATTTAGACCGTGGACAGGCTTTGGGGTAGAGATGCATTACCTACTGCAGGACTCCTAAAATCTGACCTCCTCTTGTAGCCATGTATTTATATGGCTAGTCCAATTTAATTTCCAGTCAAAGTTAACCGCCAGGATTTTGAATAGTGTGGTAGTCAGTGATGGCAGTGTTATTGAATGTCAAGGGGTGGTGGTTAAATTGTCTCTTAATAGAGATGGTCATTGCATGACTGTTTTGTGGCATGAATGTTACTTCCCACTTTTAAGCCCAAGCCTGAACATTTTCCTAGTCTTGCTGCATTTGGACGTGAATTGCTTCAGTATTTGAAGATTAAAAACAGAAGTTGCTGGAAGTTCAGCAGGTCTGGCCGCATCCATGAAGAAAAAAATCAGAGTTAACATTTCGGATCCTGTGACCCTTCCTCAGAACACTATTTGAAGAATTTTCAATTTGCGAATGGTGCCGAGCATTATGCAGTCACTGGAGAAATCATCACTTCTGATCTTATGTTGAAAGGAAGGTCATTGATGAAGAAGATGAAGATGATTGGGCAGAGGACACTACCCTGAGAAACTTCTGCAGAGATATTCTGGAGCTGAGATGGCTAAACTCCAACAATGAGGATCATCTTCCTATATGTCAGATGCAACTCTAACCAGCAGAGAGTTTGCCCTCTGATACCTATTTATTCCAGTTTTACTAAGGCTCCTTGATGCCACACTTGGTAAAATGAAGCCTTAATGTCAAGGGCTATCACTCTCACCTCACCTGTGGAATTCAGCTCTTTTGTTTATCATTGCATAAATCGAAAGGACTGTGGGAAAATAACTTTCCACGTTCTTTATTGGACTTTTGAACTTCAGAATTTTGTCCAGCCTGTATATATTCTTTTTCCACCTGTAGTACATGACTGAGTGACTCTATAATGTGTTAAACTGTATGTCTTTTGTCTGTCTTAATCATGATCTTGTGTGTGTTTGTGTGTGTGTGTGTGTGTGTGTGTACGTATATATGTTTGTGCGTGTATATATTTCTTTTCGTGTGTGTGTGTGTGCACACACGCATCTGTATGTCAGTGAGTTTGTGTATTTGCGGTTTTGAAAAGGTATAATTTAACTTCCACAAATTAAATATACTTTCTTTTCACTGCTCTTGTTAAAGTGGTGTGTTGCAGTAGATAGAGCTATTCTTTCTGTTACAATGATACCTGGTATGAATTGCCTTACAGTCAGAAAAATCATTTTTTTGTGATCTCAGTGAGATTGTATAGGTATTTTATAATCATTCTGCTCAGAGATGGTATTATACAATCCTGGAGCAGGATGGCACTCAAACTCAGGTCTCCTGACTCAGTGTATGGACACTACCACAACATGCCTGCAGTGAGATTTTCTGTATTTGTACATTTTGTGTTAAATTCTGGTATAGTACGGCACGGTTTTCAGTGCAAACGTTTAGGAAGCAACTGAATTCTTCTCCTGTGAACTGAGGGCCATTGTCACTCATCACAATGTCTGGAATGCCGGAACAACTGAAATGAGCTTTCAGGAGTTTCACAATTTCAGAACAGCTTGACTAGCAGTGAGTAAAGTCCTGAGGCAAAAGTCATTTGTAATATTGTCAGAATGTTGTCAGGTCCAATAGATTTTGCAATATCCAGTGCCTCCAGGCATTTCACAATATCAAATGGAATGAATTAAACTGGCTGAAGACTGGAACCTGTGATGCTGGGGACCCCTGATGGAAGTGGAAACAAATCATCCACTCAGCACAATTAGCTAATGATTCTTACAAAAATTTCTGACTTATGTTTTTCATTGATGAGTTTGGTCTCCCCCATTATTAAAGGTGGGGGGTGTTTTTGGACCATCCTCCTCCAGTGATTTTTAAAAATTGTCCATCTGCCTTCATGATCAAAGGTTGGTCCTGGTGTTCAATGAGAATTTACGTCTTCAGTTATGAAGGTAGATCGAAGAAGTTGGGGCTGTTCTCCACAGAGAAAAGAAAGCTGAGAGGAAATCTAATAAAAGTTCTCAATATCATAGTTTGGCTGGATACAGAAGACAGAGAGATGCTGTTCCTACTTGTGAAATGAACAAGAACAAGAGGGTGTAGATTTATAATGATGTGCAAAAGACTCAAGTGTGATTTGAGAAAAAATATGTTAACACATCAAGTAGCTAGGATATGGAATGCAATGCCTGGAAATGTGGTAGAGGCAGGTTCAATTGACACGTTCAAGAAGGCATTGGCTGATTATTTGAATAGAAATAGTATGCAAGGGGAGGACAGAAAGCAAGAGGTTGGCACAAGGTAACAATATTTCCTTGAAGATACAGTGCAGGCAAGAATGGCCTCCTTCTGCATCGTAACAATTGTATAATTCTGAAATGCCTGACACCTTTTGCTCAGACTACAAACAGCTGACTCTTCCAGCAAATTGCAGAGCAAAAATATTTTGAGGATTAACCAAAGGGACATGTCTAACTAATGGACCACATTTTGTTATTTTGCACTGGGGCAAAATCTGTCTCCATATTTTAGAATGTCAGAATCGTTCTGGGGTTGTCAATGTTTTGGAAGTTGTTTCACTTTCTTTCAATTTGTATAGGTATCAGACGAAAGACCACCACATCTTGATCAAAATGGTTTTTCAACAATTTGATTTGTTTTGTTGCAACTTTCAGATCTTGATTAATAATATTGAGAAATTAAAAATTTATTTGGTTTTAAGTTACTGATTAATTTTTTTCCCAAATATCTCTTTACATTATCTATACTGTACATAAATGATTGAGCCTTGTTATTTGACAGAAAGTATTTATTTGTGTCAGCCAAAAATCATTGCAAGGCTTCTGCAAGTGTGACACATTAAAACATGATAGTTTGAGGTGTGTTAGTTTTTTTATTGATATACTACAATAGCTCAGAATACCTTTAAAAAGATTCTACGTTTGATTTAATCTATTCCCAGATATGAGCCAGTTCAGATCATTTCCAAATGAAAAGCTAAGTGCAACTTGGACTAGGAAATAATTATTGTACAATTTTAAACACTCTGGATACTTGGGTGGCCTTTGGTTGAATTAGATTTCTTTAAGGCTTTGAAACTTAACAGATTAACTTCTCTTTTGTTTTCATAATCCTGAATTATTTTTCCAAGGGAAAGCCACTATTAGGCAGCTGGAAACAAAAAGATGAATATACATTTTAGGAATCCTCTGAATGCAATGAGACATAGACTTCAGTTACATCTAGTTTCTACTTGTTGAGTTAGATATAGGTACAAGCAATCATTAGCTCTCCCACTAAGTGCTTACATTGGGCAAAAGAGGATAAACAATAGATTAAACCTTTGGGCAATTCCGCAGTAGCTATTAAATGTGGACAAAGCTTCTTACTTAATAATTGCATTTCTGAAGTGAATTAGGATGAAAAAGAGCAGACATATTTTATTACAGATTCCTGTATGATGGAAATAAGTTTGTCTTTTTTGGATTTAAAACAAGAATGAAATTACTTTATTTATTCTTCTTGCTGCTTAAATTGACATAACTGTAAGCTGATACCTCAGCTTTAAAAATGTAATTCTTCATGAGAGCAAAACCATCTTTTGCCAACAGAAGAATTGCTGATGGATAGCTCCTAACTATGTTGCCTTTTATAGTATGTGTGATATAATTCTTGACATGCTTCTTTGGCTGGAGTTCACTTTCACATTTTCAACACATTGCAAAATACAGGATTCAACTACAAGGTTATAATTCTAAACTTCAACAGTCATTCAACCTTATATCATAGGAATTATTTACCTCTTGTACTAAAAATGATTAATTTTTCAAAGACTAATGTGTTTAGGAACATAGCTACAGGAGTAGGCCATTCAACCAGTCAAACCTACACTGCTATTTAATGGTGGATCAGACACATTATCGCCATAATCTTTTATGGCATTGGTGACCAGAAATCTATTGATCTCTACTTTAAATGTACTCAAAACCTGGACTTCCACAGCCTTCGAGGATAGAGAATTCACACCCCTCAGAGTAAAAAGGTTTCTCCTCATCTTGGATTTAAATTGCATCCTTTATTATTAAGTTATGTCTCCTGGCTCTGGGCTCCCCAACCAGGGGAACCATCGTACCTGCATGTATGTTGTCTATCCCTTTATGTATTTTATAGACTTCAATGAGACCACCTCTCATTCTTCGAAACTCTAGAAAACACAAATTCAGTTTGCATAATCCCTGTTTATAGGACAGTCATGCCATGGTGGGAACAAGTCAGGTGAATCTTGGTTGCAATCGCTGTTTGGCAATATTATCTTCCCTGAGGTGAGAAGACCAAAATTGCACACACACACTAGGTCGGTCTAACTAAACTTTGTTACAATTGAAGCAAGAATTCACTACTCTGTACATGAAATCCTCTTGTGATAAACACTAACAGTCCATTAGATTTCCTCATTGTTTGCCTTCAGTGACTTATTGGCAAGGATACCCAGGTCCCTTTGCACATCTATGTTTACCATCCTCTTACCATTTGATAAATACTGTTTCTCATGCCAAAGTGGATAACCTTACATTTCTCTACATTATATTCCATCTGCCGTGCTCTTGCCCAATCACCAAACCTGCCCAAATCCTCCTGGAATTGCTTTACATTTTCCTCTAGCCAGATCCTTATCTTATGAATGGCTGTTAATAGAGACTATAGTAGCTAACAATAGGCAGTGTGTCGTGGCAAACCGTTATCACATAGTTTGCCATTACACACTACCTATTGCTAGCCACTAACAGTCTATTCATCCTCTTAGCCAGATCGTTATCCACTTCTTTGTCTATCCGACTGTTCTTCTGTCTCTTTGGGCTCTATCCCCACCTATCGTTTACTCCTGACACCCTCCCCCTATCCTATCTTCTGCATATAAAGCAACATTTTCCTAGCTACCATCAGTTCGGAGGAAGAGTCACCGGACGCAAAATGTTAACTCTGATTTCTCTTCACAGATGCTGCCAAACCTGCTGAGCTTCTCTAGCAACTTCTGTTTTTGTTTGGAATTATTGTATATTTACCCATGTCCAAATTATTGATATTTACTGTGAACAGCAGAGCCTATGTACTGATCCTTGCGGCAACACAATAGTCACAGCCTGCTAATGCAAGAATGCCCCACGTATTCCCATTCTTTATCTTCTATCTGTGAGCCAATCATTAAATCTATGCCAGTGTATTACCTCCTATTCCATATGAATTAGTTTTGCTGATGAACCTCCTGTTTGGGGCCATTGACAAATTGACAGGAGACTTAGGAAGCAGGTCTATAATCATTTATCTTCATCGTATGCAAGAAGAGCTAATCTTATTGCCATGCACTGTAAAATCAACTTTGCAGGGTTATAGAAACCTCTTACCTTTATTCAAATTATAACAAAATATATTTCTTAATTTTCATGTATCTTCAAAAGGTTGTTTTATATTATCTACTGGTTTATCCCAGTTTACACAGGCAGTGTCTGCATTTTACTCAAGACAGCTGATAGCACAACTTGTACACTACCAAACTTGTCTGTCTGTATGTTTTGTTTTTGTTAGCCAATCTTTGTACATCGAACATTTCCATTTGTTTTTAATGTTCTTAACGATATGACTGAAAACTTAGCCCTTAATAACTACAATGGTCAGAAGTCACACGACTCCAGGTTATAGTCTAACAGGTGAACTGTTGGACTATAACCTATTGTCGTGTGACTTCTGATTTTGTCCACCCCAGTCCAACAGCATCACCTCCACAGCTTAACTACAACTGACTCAGGGACCTTATCATAAGTAATCTCAAAATGCAAGATAGTACATCAATTCTCTTTTATCAATTTTGTTAGCAACATGCACAAAATATTCCAACAAGTTCATCAAACGTGATTTCCCATTACAAATCCATGCTGACTATGCCCAATCAGATTATTTTATCCACGTGTCCATCCATCATGTCCTTTCTAATCGGTTCTAGCATTTTCCCCATTACTGGTGAAAGTCTAATAGGTCTATAGTTCCCTGTTTTCCCTCTACCTCCTTTCTCAAATACTGGAGTGACATTGTTACCTTCCTATCCACAGGAATCATCTCAGAATCCATGGAATTTTGGAAAATAATTAGCAACACATTGACTATCTCCAAAGCCACCTACTTCAGCACTCTGGAATGTAAACAATCAGCTCATAAGAACTTATTAACTTACATTTATTTCTCCAATATAACTTTCATACTATTAATTCCTTCAACTTCTCATTCTCACTTGGATCTGTACTTCTGTAGGAGCTCTTGAATCTTCTTCAGTGAAAATAGATAAAAAGTAACCATTTAGCTTCTCTGCTATTTCTCTATGCCCCTATATAAATTCTCCTGACTCTGCCTGTATTCGACCCACATTTGTCTTAGCCATATTTTTCCTTCTATGTACCTGTATATGGTTTTACAGTCTATTTTAATGTTCTTTGTTAAATTACATTTGCATTATAGTCTTCATTTTCATATCAGATTCTTGGTACTCTTTTGATGTATTCTAAAATATGTCCCAATCTTTAGTTTTATTACTGATTTTGTTCACTTATATGCCTTTTCTTTTAATCTTATGCAATCTTTAACTTACTTTGTCATCCATGGTTGATAGACTATTTTAGAGTTTTTTTCCTTTGGAGGAAGGTATAGTTGCTAAAAGCCATGTAATAATTCTTTAAATACTGTCTATGTACAGCCATGCTTTCTGATGCATTTCCTAACACAACTCAGTCAATTTGTGGTCTCATGTCTTCATAATTTCCTATTTTCAAATTTAACACCCTTGCTTCAGTATGAGTTCACTGGTAACAACACTTCACAAACAATGTAAAATTATATCACATTGTGGTCACTCATACCTAAAGGTCCTTTTACAATATTATTAATTAGTTCTATTTTATTACATGATATCTAAACTAGCCTTATTTCTAGTCAGCTCCTGAACATTCTATTCTTGAAAAGATACTCCAGGAACATATTCACCACAGCTTCAGTGCTCAATTGGTTTATCCAGTCGTTATGCAGAATGAAGTCACCCACGATTATTGTGTTACTCATCCTACAAGCATTGCTCATCTCCTGATTAATACTATGCTTCACAATACCACTATTATTCAGTGGCCCATAAATAACTCCAGCCAATGTCTATTGCCCCTTGCTGTTGCCTAGCTCCACCCAAACAGATTCCATACATTGTTCTTCTGATTCAACATCCTTCCTTACTGATGTACTGATCCTATCAGTTATTATCAATGCAACTCAACATCCTTTTCCTTCCAGTATGCTCTTCCTAAACATTGAATATCCTTGTGTATAGTACAGACTGAAGGGCTAAAATTGTTGATGATATTCGACAGCTGCATGACCTTGACTGAGTCCTGTGAACATTCCCGTATGTGCCTGCTGTTGTCACTCTTATAGAAAGTTATCACAAGGGCCAGATGCCTGGTACACCATTATTGATCTAGCAAATGCCTTTTTCTCGATACTGTTAGCCCCAGAATCACAAGCTCAGTTTTGCTGTTACGTGAGAAGGTAACAACAACAATGTAGTTGTTATTATAGTTGTATAATAACAACTATACCTTCCTTCTCTCAGCTACCATAAGGATAGCTACACAGGCCAACCTTGTGCCATGGGTTAGCAGCAAGGGACTCAGATATGTGCCTGCTGCCACCAGACATTCATGTAGCACATTATATTGATGACATCTTGATCCGCGAACGACAGAAACTGTGGTGGCTGAAGATCTAGCTGGAAAGTGAACCCAAAATAAAGATGCAGGGACCAGCACAATCAGTGCAGATTTTAGGCATTTCATGGATGAAAGGGAACAGAGTCATCCCTGAAAAAGTAAAGAATCAAATACAAGAAATGGCTGTTCCAACTAGCAAGGCTGAGGCACAGAAATTTATAGGTCTGCTTGGATATTGGTGCAGACATATACCTCACTTTTCCATGTTACTAAGACCTCTATATGCCGTTATTCGAAAGAAAACTCAGTTTGAATGGGACGATGAACAACAGAAAGCATTTATGGCTGCTAAAGAGGCCGTAACACTAGCACTTCCCCTGGCTCCTCAGATACCTGGCTTACCCTGTGAATTACAAGTATCAATGGTACATGATGTAACCACATGGAGGTTATGGCAGAGATAAAAGGGGAAAACAACACCTTTAGGCTTCTGGTCTAGAAAACTGACTAAAGCAGCTATGCTTTACCCACCATTTGAAAAACAATTTCTGGACTGCTATTGGGCTCTAGTAGAAACTGAACGGCAGCCAAAGTGCTCCGTTATCTGATGTTACGACCCACAAGGGAGCCGAGAAAGCCCAAAAAAGCGCCATTGTGAAATGGAAATGATACATAGCGGATCAGGCCCAGAAGGAAAAGGAAGGATCACTAAAACCATGAACAAGCAGCTGGATACCCACCAGGTGAACAAACTCCGAGTCCCGATCAGACCATACCTATAGCTCCCATTCAATGGGGCTTTCCGTTCGAACAACTGGCTGAAGGTACTTGTCACTGTGCTCGACTCACTGATGGATCAGTCAACTGGAAGAATGGCCAAAGGTGGTGGTGAGTGGCTGCGTTTAATCCCTCCGCACAGATGATTATCCATAGTGAAGGAGATTGGGGGTTGAGCCAGTATGCCAAGTTGTCAGTTGTGATCCTAGTGCTGGAAGAAGAGAGCCAGTGTCTGTACGTTTATTCTGACTCATGGGTAGTGGCCAACGGAATAGCTGTATGGATGCTGATCTGGCAGTCACATGACTGGAAGATTGCTGGAAAGCCCCTGTGGGGAATAGAACTATGGAAATAAACATGGGCAAAGGCACAGCACATGAAATTCACTGTGTACCGTGTTGATGCCAATATGAAGGATGGTTCAGAATCTGCTGATCACAACAATACCGTGGACAGAATCTTAAAAGCTGGAACAGTCAAGGATGCATCCAAAGAGTACCACACTGAAAAATTGATTGATGAAAAGTCAGGACACTTAGGGTATTATGGCATTGTGCAATGGACGAGAGATCGAGGTTTACACTTAATCGCCAACCTGGTGAAAGAAGTCATTGGCAGGTGTGAAATATGTCAGATGGCAAAACGCATATCACTGCTGAAAAAGTTGTTGGAACAAATCAAGCGAGGAGATCAGCCTGCTCAAATCTGGTAGATTGACTATGTTGGCCCATTACTGTTACAACAATATTGATATCGGTTAACCATGGTGAACACCTACTCTCGGCTAATGCTAGCTTTCCTGACAACCAAAACGAATCAGAGTAACACTGTTAAGGGCCTAGAGCAGTTGATATCCTACTATGGTGAACCATCAGATATACAATCAGATAATGGATCACACTTTACAGGTCCATTAATGGGATGCAGCCTTTGGGATACATTGGATGTTTCACATTCCCTATTACCCTCAAGTAGCTGGTCTTGTTATTAAAGCAAAAAACTAAATTATTGAGCCCTAATCATATGTTGTAGGGATGGCTCAAAGTGCTGCCACAGGCATTGTAAAATCTGAATAATTGGCCTCTGAAAGGAGAGAAACCCATGAGTAAATGGTTAAAGGGCCAGTTACATTCTCCCAATAAACCTACAATGTCTGATGACATTTGTACAGGGGAAGAAGTGTTGGTACACCACCCACAACACCTGCCTAAGCCTAATGAGATACTTGACCATGTACAAAGTGATACCTATTGGGTATTGATAACGGGGCAGGAAGCACCAGAGAGTATAGACAGAGGGAAATTAATGAAAAGAGAGTGAGTTGCTAAAGATTGTAAACTGATATGATATGATTTCTTCACAGAACCATGCAAATTTATTATGGATGCTGCTGTAGATGATTCATCAGTTGGTAGCTGTTGTACTTAAACTCATGAAAAAGGCCACTGTGGTCATTAATTTGATTATACACACTATTGTTATATTGTTCATATTGATGATGGTTATTTTCATTGTAGTTTTACTTTTTTGGTGTAGGCTACATACTCATTATACGTTTTTGTGTGGCTATTGCTGATTTGCATCTGCATTTGTAATTGGAACATGCACTGTCAAATATCATCAGGGTGGGTTGTATAGGATAGGCTGAAGGGCTATTCATAAAGCCATCAAACTGCCTTTTAAATGTTGTAATTGCGCCAGCCTCCACCACTTCCTCTGGCAGGTAATTCCATATATGCACAACCAACTGCGTGAAAAGGTTGCCCCTTAGGTCACTTTTAAATCTTTCCCCTTTCACCTTAAACTTATGCCATCTAGTTTTGGACTTCCCTACTCTGGGGAAAAGACCTTGGCTATTCACTCTGTCCATGCTCCTGATGATTTTACGAACCTCAATAAGGTCACCCCTCAGCCTCAAATACTCCAGGAAAACAGGCGCATCCTATTCAGCCTCTCCCTATAGCTCAAGCCCTCCAACCCTGGCAACATCCTTGTAAATCTGTTCTGAACTCTTTCAAGTTTCACAACATCCTTCCTATAACAGGGAGACCAGAATTGAATACAGTATTCCAAAAGTGGCCTAAATAATGTCCTGTACAGCCTCAACATGACCTCCCAACTCCTATACTCAATGCACTGACCAATAAAGGCAGGCATACCAAATGCCTTCTTCACTATTCTGTCTATGTGTGACTGTACTTACAAGAAACTATGAACCTAGACCCCAAGGTCTCTTTGTTCAGCAACACTCCCCAGGACCTTACCATTAAGTGTGTAAGTCCTGCCCTGATTTGTCCTACTGAAATGCAGAACATCACATTTATCTAAATTATACTCCATCTGCCACACCTTGGTCCATTGGCCCATCTGATCAAGGTCCAATTGTAATCTGAGGTAACCTTCTTGGTTATCCACTATGCCACCGTTTGATGTACTCTGCAAACTTATTAACCATACCTCCTATGTTCACATCCAAATCATTTATATAAAAGACAGAAAGTAGTGGACCCAGTGCTGATCCTTGTGACACACCGCGGGTTACAGTCCTCCAGTCTGAAAAGCAACCATCCACCGTCACCCTCTGTCTCTTACCTTTGAGCCAGTTCTGTATCCTAATGGCTAGTTCTCCCTGTTTTCCATGTGATCTAACCTTGCTAACCAGTCTACCATGCAGAACCTCATCAAACGCAAGGCATAGTGGCTCAGTGGTTAGCACTGCTGCCTCACAGCACCAGGGACCTGGGTTTGATTCCACCGTCGGGTGACTGTATGTATGGAGTTTGCACATTGTCCCTGTATCTACGTGGATTTCCTCTGGGTGCTGCTCTGGTTTCCTCCCACAGTCCAAAGATATGCAGACTAGGTGGATTGGCCATGCTAAATTGCCCATTGTGTTCAGGGATGTGTAGATTAGGTGGGTTATAGGGTGATGGGTCGGGATGGAATGCTCTGAGAGTCGGTGTGGACTTGTTGAGCCGAAGGGCCTGTTTCCATACTGCAGGGATTCTATGATCTCTACAAATGATCTATGAACTGAAATCTGTGTGGATCACATTCATTGCTCTGCTGTCATCATCCTCTCCATTACTTCTTCAAAAAACTCAATTAAATTAGTGAGACATGGTTTTCTACACACAAAGCCATGTTGACTATCCCTAATCAATCTTTGCCTTTCCAGATACATGTAAATTTTGTCCCTCAGGATCTCCTCTAACAGCTTGCCCGCCACTGATGTCAAGCTCACTGGCCTATAATTCCCTGGCTTTTCCTTACCACCTTTCTTAAATAGTGGCACCAAGTTAGCCAACCTCCAGTCTTCTGGCACCTCACCTCTGGCTATCAATGACACAAATATCTCAGCAAAGGGCCTAGCAATCACTTCCCTAGCTTCCTATAAATTTCCAGGGTACACCTGATCAGGTCCCAGGGATCTATCCACCTTTATGCATTTTAAGACATCCAGCACCTCCTCCTCTGTAATATGGACATTTTTCAAGATGTCACTATTTACTTCCCCAAGTTCTCTAGCTTCATATCCTTCTCCATAGTAAACACTGATGCAAAATATTCATTTACTATCTCCCCATCTCCTGTGTTTCCACACCTAGGTGGCCTTGCTGATCTTTAAGATGCCCTATTCTCTCCCTGGTTACACTTTTGTCCTTAATGTATTTGTAGAATCTTTTTGTATTCTCTTTAACCCTATTTTCCAAAGTTATCTCCTGTCCCCTTTTGCCCTCCCGATTTCTGTCTTAAGTGTACTTCTACTGCCTTTATACTCTTCGAGGGATTCACTTGATCCCTGTTATCTATATCTGACATATGTTTCCTTCTTTTTCTTGATCAAAACCTTAATTTCTCTAGTCATCCAGCATTCCCTACACCTACCAGCCATGCCCTTCACCCTGACAGAAACATACTGTCTCTGGACTTCAGTTTTTGTTTGGAAGCTTCCCACTTCCCAGCTGTCCCTTTACCTGTGAATATCTGCACCCAATCAACTTTTGAAAGCTCTTGCCTAATACCATAAAAAAATTGGCCGTCCTCCAATTGAGAACTGTAACTTTTAGATCTGGTCTATCTATTTCAATCACTATTTTGAAACTAATAGAATTATGATCACTGGCCCCAAAGTGCTCCCCCACTGACACCTCAGTCATCTGCCCTGCCTTATTTCCCAAAAGCAGGTCAAGTTTTGCACCTTGTATGTACATCCACTTACTGAATCAGAAAATTTTGTTGTACACACCACAAATTTCTCTCCATTCAAGCCCTTAACACTATGGCAGCCCCAGTCTATGTTTGGAAAATTAAAATCCCCTAACACTACCACCGTATTATTCTTACCAATAACTGAGGTCTCCTTTCAAACTTCCTTCTCAACTTCCCACCGACTGTTTGGGTGTCTACAGTACAATCCCAATAAGGTGATCACCCATTTCTTATTTCTCAGGTCCACCCAAACAACTTCTCTGGACATAGTCCCAGGAATATCCGCCCCAAGCACAGCTGTAATGTTATCCCTAATCAAACAGACCACTCCCCCTCCTGTCTTGCACTTCCTCCCACCTTTTTATCCTTCCTATAGCATCTATACCCTGGAACATTAAGCTGCCAGCTCTCTCCATCCCTGAACAACATTTCTGTAATCACCATGTTATCTCAGTCCCATGTTGCCAATCATGTCCTGAGTTCATCTGCCTTCTTGTTAGGCCTCTTGCATTGAAAAAAATGCATTTTAATTTATTGTTCTTTGCTTTGTTCCTGCCTGCTTTGACTGTTTGACTTGCTCCTTTTCCCAACTGCACCAGTCTCAGACTGGTCTTTATTCCCACTCTCTCCCTGGGTCCAACCCCTCCTTGCTAGTTTAAATCCACCTGATCAGCTCTAGCAAATCTCCCTGCTAGCATATTAATTCCCTTCCTATTCAGTTATAATCCGTCCTTCTTATATGGGTCATTTCTACTGTAGAAGAGATTCCAATGATCCATAAATGTGAATCTTTTTCACCTGCACCAGCTCCTCTGTCACATATTTATCTGCTCTATCATCCTATTCCTACTCTCATTATCTCGTGGCACCAGCACTAATCCAGATATTACTACCCTTGATGTCCTGCTTTTTAAATTTTTGACTAATTCTCTATATTCTCTCCTCAGAACCTCATCCTTTTCTCTTCCTATATCATTAGTTCCAGTGTGTACAATGACATCCTGCTGGTCTCGCTCCCCTTTGAGAATATTCTGCACCATCTCTGAGATATCCTTGAACCTGGCACCAGGGAAGCAACATACCATTCTGATATCTCATTGTCGACCATAGGAACATCCGCCTGTGCCTCTGACTAGAGAGACGCCTATCACAATTGATCTCTTAGAACCCGACTTACACCTCATTACATTAGAGCAAGTCTTGGTAGCAGTTCATCGACTTAGCTAACAACTTCCACCCGGCCCTCTAATTCACTTGGTCTACCTCAGACACCTCCCTCCCCTTTCTTGGCCTCTCTGTTTCCATTTCTGGCGACTGTTTATGGACTGACATTTACTATAAACCCACAGACTCCCATAGCTACCCAGACTACACCTCCTCCCACCCTGTAACCTGCAAAAACTCCATCCTGTTTTCCCAATTCCTCCGTCTCTGTCGCATCTGTTCTGATGAGGAGACGTTCCACTCCCAAGCATCCCTGATGTCCGCCTTTTTCAGACAATGCTCTTTTCACACCTCTGTCATTCAGACAGCCCTCCACTGCACCTCGTCCATTTCCCGCTCTACAGCTCTTAACCAACCACCACCCCTCCAAACATAATAAAGATAGGGTCCCTCTTGTCGTCACTTTCTACCCCACCAGCCTTCGCATTCCAACATTTCATCCTCAAACAATTCCGCCAACTCCAATTAAACCCCACCACCTGAAATCTTCCACTCCCACCCCTCTCTGCCTTCTGCAAAGACCATTCCCTTCGCCACTTCTTAGTTCACGCCACATTCCCCACCAACCACTCCAACCCACCTTGTACCTTTCCCTGTAACCATAAAAGATGCAACACATGCCCACACATCACCTCCCTCACCTCCATTCAGGGCCCTAAACAGACCTTTCAAGTGGAACAGTGCTTCACCCGCATGTCCTCCAACCTAGTTGATTACATCCGGTTCTCCCAATGTGGTCTTCTCTACGTCGGTGAGACCAAACGTAGACTAGGTGACCGTTTCACTGAGCATCTCCATCTGGCCTGTAACGGCCAACCTAACCTCCCAGCCACCGCCCATTTCAACTCCCCACCCCACTCCCCCTCCGACATATCCGTTCTCCACCTTCTCCAGTGTCACACCTTATCTTCTGCCTGGGCACACTACAGCCCAGAGGACTCATCATTGAGTTCTCCAATTTCAAATAACCTTCCCACCAACCCCCGGCTCCAATTCCAGCCCCACCTCCTCCCTTCCATTTCACCTTCTTACCGTCTTTTCCAGCCACCAAGCGGATTCATCTCTCCCGTCGACCAGTATCCACTTATCACCACCATTCTGCCTCCACGCACACCCCCCCTTTATCTGCAGATCCCTCTACCCACACATCCAATCCTGAAGAAGGGTAATACCCGAAACATTGGCTGCTCCTTTCCTCCTGACTTGTTGTGTTCTTCCAGCCTCCTGTTTGTCTACCTTGGTACCAGAAACCTGGCTGTCAGTACTACATTCTCCTGAGAGTTATCACTCCCTTAATTTTCCAAAACAGCATACTTGTTTTAGACGGGGATAGCCACAGGAGACTCCTGCACTACCTGCCTCCCTTTCCTATATTTTGTTGAGGTAACCCATCTACCTGACTGTAGCTATGGTATTCCTCCCTTCCTGAAACTGCCATCCATTCTCCAGTAAATTCTTCATTGCCTTTGATAGGATTCGCAAGCAAACACTTCCTGCAGACAGAATAATCAGTAACGTGGAAACTCTTTCTAATCTCCCACATCCAAAAGGAAGAGCACATTGATTGATTGATTGATTTTATTGATTGATTGATGTTATTGTCATATCTACCGAAATACAGTGAAAAGCTTTGTTTACAAGCAGTACAGGCAGATCACAGCAAGCAAAGGACGTACAGATCAAAAAGATTTAGAGGCATACAGGTTACATTGCAGGTTACATTATTTGAGGCTAGAGTCCATTCAACAGTCTGATAACGGCCAGAAAGAAGCTGTTCCTGAACCAGCTTGTGTGTGTGTTCAGGTTTCTGTATATCTGCCTGACGGAAGAAATTGTAGGAGGTCATTAACAGGATGCAATGGGTCTTTGAGACATTGGTGGCCTTTCGCAGCAGCGAGCCATGTAAATAGAGTCCATGGATGGAAGGTTGGATTCCACAATGGTCTGGGCTGTGCACATCATTTTCTGTGGTTTCTTACAGTCCTAGGCAGAGATGTTGCCGTACCAGGCCCTTGTACATCCGGACAGTATGCTTTCAATGGCACATCTGTAGAAGTTGTTAAGGGACCCTATGGACATGCCTAACTTCCTGAGCCACCTGAGGAAGAAGAGGCATTGTTGTGCCTTCTTGACTGTTGCATTTATGTGGGAAGTCCAGGCTAGGTCGTTGGTTATTGTCACTCTGAGGAACTTGATGCTCTTCACTCTCTCAACCTCAGTTCAATTGATGTAGATGGGGGCATGTTCTCCTCCTTTCTTTCTGAAATCAATGATCAGTTCTTTAGTTTTGCAGACGTTGAGAGATAGATTGTTTTCATTGCACCACTTCACCAAACCCTCTATTTCCCTTCTGCATGTTGACTTGTCATTGTTAGATATCCGTCCCACCATGGTGGTATCATCAGCAAACCTGTAGATGGCATTCATTCAGAATTTGTCAACACAGTCATAGGTGTACAGGGAGTACAGTAGGGGGCTGAGAACGCATCCTTGGGGTCTCCAGTGTTGAGTGTTTTTGTGGAGGAGGTATAGTTACCTATCATCACTGATTGTGGCCTATGGGTCGGAAAACTAAGATCCAGTTGCAGAGGGTGGAGCTGAGAACAAAGTCACGCAGTTTTGAGATCAGTCTGGAGGGGATAATGGTGTTGAAGGCGGAGCTGTAGACAATGAGCAGGAGTCTGACATAAGTGTCTTTGTTGTCCAGATGTTCCAGGGATGAGTGCAGGGCTATGGATATGGCATCTGCTGTGGACCTGTTATGTCAGTAGGCAAACTGTAGGGGAATGAGGCAGGTTGGGAGACTGGAGTTGATGTGGGCCATGACCAGCCTCTTGAAGCACTTCATGATTATTGAAGTCAGAGCTATTGGGTGGAAGTCATTTAGGGGCACTTCGTGTGTTTTCTTGGGTACAGGGATGATAGTGGTCTTCTTGAAGCAGGTGGGGACTTTGGCTGTAGGAGGGAGAGGTTGAAGATTTCGGTGAATACCTCTGCCAGTTGGTCTGCACAGGGTCTGATGCTTGGCAAGGGGCACCATCCAGGCCCATCGCTTGGCTTGACTCCCAGGAAAACTGATCTGACGTCTGAAGCTGTGACAGGGGGAACAGATGTGGCTGGGGCTGTCAGGGCAGGCATCACCACGCAGCTGGTATTCTGTTCAAACTGAGCATAAAAAGCATTGAGCATGTCAGGGAGGGATATGTCATCATCTGCTATCTAACACTGTTCCATTTTGTATCTTGTAATGTCATTTAGGACTTGTCATAGATGGCAGGAGTCTGTTTGGTAGGTCTGGGCCTCTAACTTGGTCTGGTACTGCCTCTTGGCCTCCCTGGTGGCTTTGTGGAGGTCATATCTGAATTTTCTGTATTGGTCTGGGTCACCTGACTTGAATGCTGCACAAATCAAAACTGAAAGAACTACGGATGCTGTAAATCAGGAACAAAAACAAAGTTGCTGGAAGAGCCCAGCAGGCCTGGCAGCATCTGCAAAGGAGAAAACAGAGTTAACGTTTCAGGTCCGGTGACCCTTCCTCAGAACTCTGCATGTCTGATTTTCAGTAGGGAGTGGATTTCCTGGTACATCCAATGTTTACGGTTGGGAAACACTCGGATTGACTTCTTTGGTACACAGTCCTCCATGCATTTGCTAATGAAGGTGGTGATGGTGGTGGTGTACTCATCTACGTTTTTTGCTGAATATTTGAACGCAGCCCAGTCCGCCGAATCCAAGCAGTCCCGGAGATGGTCTTCAGTTGTCTTGGACAAGCACTGTACTTCTCTTTATGAATGTTTCTGCTACTGCTTGTAAGCTGGGAGGAGGAGCACAGTGCTGTGGTTGGATTTTCTGAAGTGTGTGTGGGGATTGAGTGGTAGATGCCTTTGATGGTTGTGTAGCAGTGCTCCAGAATGTTCAGTCCTCTGGTGGGGCAGGAGATGTGTTGGTGGTATTTTGGCATCACCTGCTTGAGGTTGACTTGGTTGAAATTACCGGCCATGATGAGTAGAGACTCGGGAATTTTGTCTCTTGTGTGCTGTGGCAGTGTATATCACATCTAGGGTGTTGTTCACATCTGCATGGTATGGCATGTAGACTGCTGTCAGGATGGTGGAGGTGAACTCTCATAGTAGGTAGTAGGGATGACATTTTACCGTAAGGTATTCTAGGTCCGGGGAGCAGTAGCTTGCCAGGGTCGCTATGTCCGAGCAACGGGAAGTGTTGATCAGGAAGCATACCCAATTGCCCTTCGCCTTGCCCGAGGATGCAATGCGGTCTTTGTGGTGTATGGGGAACCTGTCAGCTTGTAGGCCACAGTCGGAATGGCAGGGGTGAGCCGAATCTCCGTGAAGCAGAGCACACAACAGTCTCTTAGTTCCCTCTGGTAAGTCATCAGTCTACTAAAGGCAATCTTTGCACCTTAACAATCTACTGACCCAGAAAATAGCACAGTCTTACTGCTCAAAAAAAACACTGCTGTAGGATAACATAGTACCTATGTTTTATATTTTTAAAGTTTAATCAAGAGACAGATCTCAATAAAACATATAATCAAAAAAACCCCACTCTACTCACTATTGTACATTTTCTAAAAAAGAACAGTGAGGTCACACTTTTAAAAAGCCACTTTGCTGTTCTCTTGCTGTGAGCAGTTCTCTATACAGGTATCTCCAAGGTCAACTGTGATTTTCACTGTTTGTTTATTTTTCTTAGAACTGGTAATCCAAAATGGAGGACTGGAAAATTTGTGGCAGTAAGAGCTGCTCCTTTTTTTGAGGCGTTTTCAGTGTGCAGCTGATTTCCTTGAATTCGAGGAGAAGTAATTACTGTTTTATAAGCTGTTACATTGTTTTAGAACTTTGGGGAAAAATGAAAACAACGGCACTTTAAAAAGGAGGAAGAGAAGCAAAGACAGTGACCACATGGGAAATGAATCAAACAGAGAAATAAACCTGCACTGTTGTCTAGCCCAGCTGTGAACATTTGAATAGGAATGGTTTAGAGGGATATGGGTCAAATGATGGCAAATGTGACTAGATTAATTTAGGATATCTGGTGGGAATGGATGAGTTGGACCGAAGGGTCGGTTTCCGTGCTGTACTTTCTATGACTCTATGACTTTATCACTCCAATGTCTAGAGTTACTTGAAACTGAACAGCAGAGACAATTAGCTATGAAAGTTCACATTGGATCACATGGCTCTGCAGTTTACTGCTCGTTTTTTCACCTCCCACGTGGTCCCTCAGTGCACTCTCTCTCTTCCTCCTTTTTTAAAGTGCTGTTGTTTTGATCCCATTTTTTTCCAAAGATGATACAATGATCATGGAATTGTTCGATGTCATAATAAATAATATCGACTGGTAAGTTAATAACAAAGCCAGACATGAGGCAAGGAGAATTCCAGTATCGGAAAGCCTTCAGAATTGTAGGGGAGAAATTTGTTTGTGCGGGGTCATTTTGAGTGGGACTAGACAAGTTACGCAATTCGCTAGGAGTAGTTTGACATGGTGCTGCACAAATTAATTACTCCTTTCGAGGTCCCAAGTTACATACTTTTCAAAGAATTCTGTAATTGATAGGTTGATTGATTAAGTAGCAGAAAAATGAAGAGAAAAAGGGATTAGTCAACATGTTTTTAAATTCAGTCATATTTTAAATAAAATGAGATACCTTTTGATAATAAAAGAGAAGTTCCAGTTCTGCTTTTAACCAGACCCACCTGACAGTGAATAAATTGTTAAAATTGTGAAACTACTGCTGTATACATTCTGGAAATTCAGCTTTATGAAGGTGACTTTGGTGGGTGCTAATGAATAAATTCAGATTGGGGTCCAAAGAAATTATGTGGACCCTGGTACAAATTTAATGAACGTAAATCTGCTCACTGGATATCCTAATGTGTAAACCTTAGTGATCCTTGCTTCACAAACTGACTGTTCTAATCTATATTTAAAGGACTATTTATCTGCAGCTACTCAATTCATTAAGATTTTGTGAATAATTTATAGCATATTTGCATGTCTGAACTTCCAACTTGTTTACTTTATTTATGGGTGCTGATTAACCACACATTGCTTATCACTAATATTATCTTTGTTTCTTTTGTGCAAATAGACAAATGGTTGAAAGATGAGGAGCAACTGCAACCTTAGCAACTAAGAGAAACAACAGTTTAACCTATTAGAACGTATCAGATGAGAAAAGTTTACACATTGACAGGGTATTTAGACTTTCTTGGGTATTTCTGAGGACAATTATAGGAGAAACTGCTAACCTCTGGATTTGGAGGCCTTGCTTTGGCTTAAGTTGTCAAAGTCTCCACAAGTTTTAACATTTTCACCACAAGACAACTTCCCAGATGCGATAGTGGACTTTCTTACTATTCACTTGTGGGAAGTGGGCATCTCTGACTGGCTAGCTTCATTGACAGCTTCCAGTCTGCAGTGCACAACTGCATTAAACCTGTCACCAAAATCTTGCTTGGCAAAGAAATACACACAGTAAATTCCTGATGTGCATGATGTATGCCAATAGCCAGAATAAAAAAACTTTGGGATTTGCAGCAGTTGCTGTTTCCCTGATGCCAAGAATATAATATACTGCACTCATGTGGCTATTAGAACAGTAGAAGATGAACCACATGTTCTGTAAACAAGAAAGACCTCCAGTCATTTAATGTCCAATTGGAGTGTAATCACAGAGGGATAATCCAAGTGTGTGCCATAATGCCTTTAGTAACGTCCATCTCTCCATATTCCATCCATTGAGGATGGAAGCTAGGTAAGGACAGACACATAGTCCACACCTGAATGATGAAGCATCCTGCATATTCCCATTTAGCCTGAGCAATGATATGACCAGGCATATCATTGAATAAATGACTAGAACTTTGAAGCAATGGCTTGGATTTCAAATCAGAGAGAGCTGGATGTATGTTGGAAGCAGAGATGTGGTGATAACGTTACATTTAATGATTAAAGTCCTGGGGACATGACTCTGAATGCTATCGTGGCAGATGGTGAAATTTGAATTTAATAAATATGTGGAATCAAAAGCTGGTCTAATGGTAACTGTGAAACCATTGTCAATTGTTATAAAAACCCATCTAGTTTACTAATGTCCTTCAGGGAAGGCAATCTGCTGTCCTTACCTGGTCTGGAATACTTATGACTCCAGAACCACAGCAAGGTGGTCGACTACTAACAGAGACCTGAAGGAATAGTCACCAATAATTAGGGAGATGATGATGGTGGTGATGGTAAGGCATTAGAAGTGACCACAGTTATGGAATTGAGAGGTCCAGGGCAAGGAGGCTCACATTATCTTCTGAGACCTGGAGGAATGCTTGTTTTTCATGTTCCTCAAAGAAAATGTTGAAAAACTACTTTAAACCTAACTTGCTGGGCCACCTTTGCCCTTCAAACACTGCTCTCCACTCAGGCTTTAAGTCAATAACATTATTGGAACCCTGATCTACATAATTAATGAACACTCCATCTATTTAGGTACATGGTTTTGCTAATGTGCAAGTTAAAATTGCAGTCATGCAGAAATAATCTGTTGAAATCCCTCTCTCCAAAATAAAGCCTATGTCAGCCGTTTTGTAACAAGGTGGTAATGTGGGTGGGAGTTATGGTTCTATCTAGATTTGAATATCTTGAATCTTTGAATATCTGGGAAATTCCTGCAGTACGGTTCAGCCCAAGGACGCTACTTGATCAAGTCCGCTGCTGTCTACAACACCCAGAACTTCCTGGACTAAAGAAAGCACAGCAGCAAGAAGAAATATTGTTAAAAACAAAAGAATTGGATGACAGCAAGGAAATGGAAATCATAAGGACAAATGACCAGCGGTATGCATTACATGCATTGCACCAAGAGAGATGAGGAAGTAATTGATGGATCAGCAGTTTTGGTGTCATCTTCAATTGTTCTACCTGAGGAAACCCTGCAACATTATCCATACTTGTTACCCCTTCATTGCTCCCTTAGTTCTTCATTGAAGAAGATTAACACCTCCATTCTGGCGATGGAAACTAAGAAGCTTTATGAGATGAAAATACAAACCAAAGTTGCAAGTGTAATATAGATGCTGATTTTAATTCCAAATACAATATTGTAGTGAATAATTTTGTCTCTCATGTGACCAATCCATAAAGGTCTTCTTAATAGAAGGTTACTATTATTACTATTCTGCTAGAGTGTTCAGAAACACCTTTGGCAGAGATCTGTTAAGAATGAAATGATAGTACACTGTGATCTGCTGGGTGGCAATACGGGGAAGGATATGTACTAGGGGAGGGGAGCTAAAATTGTTGGTATATGATGTTGAGAGGATTAATGATATGGAGAAATGTTCACTCCTTGATCTTCTTGTAAGACTATTGGAGTATTTCCCAAAATACTACTTCCCAGTATTTTTTGATACCTAATGTCTTTTTGATTCTGGATAAACAGATAATTTCCACTCTCATCATAACTGCCTCAGAGGGTATCTTGCAATTTTAACCACTCCACCACTACAATATCAGGAGGGCAATTAATAACTTAATGCCATGAAACATGTGACAATGAAACTCACATGTGCATGCTGCTATTTTTACAGAGGCAGTTTGCAGAGCATCTCTAAGCCCTGCTTGCAGGAGGTGGGACCTCATTAAAACACAACTCCACCTTGCAATTAGGAGGCCAAGATGCTACTGCAGTACCCATCAGTTACAGAAGGATTCAAATGTCCTAATGCGTTCCCACTCCTGAGATACCTAGGCAGGGATTTATTCATGGGAGAGAAGCGACAGTCAAGTCTAATGACCCCTCTGCAGCCCGCTTCCTGGATCTGTTGATAGATATTTCGGCTAGACCTGAGATCAGAACAATGAGGGGGACCTCAATCTCCTTCCATATTAGATGGCCAAAAATCAGGAGTGCAGAGCCGAAGTGAAACAAAAGGTTTTGGAGCAGCTCCTTCAAATAATAAAAGAAGGTCTGCATCCACAAGGAACATGGATTGGGAAACATTATTAAAAAGATTTGAACACTCACGGGGAGGCCCCGGTAAATTTCCTGATCTGTCACCTTAATAGTTAGCCAAGACTACAGGTCAAAGTATTGGTTTATATTCTTTAAGGTGCTCTAATAAAAAAAAGTTATTAACTGGTTCATTTAAAGAACTATCCCTTAAAGGGGCAATGTACCAAAACTAAATCTTGAAAGAAGAGTTACAATACTAAATTGATACATCATTCCCAGAGTTAATAATGCACTGCAGCCCCTGCAGAACCCACGTGTGGTGAAAAGGCCTTAAGCATACCATGGGACACTGCATGGTGCCTCTCTAGGGATAGCAGGTGTGGATGTAGGGACCTGCTGCTTGGACATGTTGATGGCCACCTTGACCTGGTCCAGGAGGAGAATCATGAGGATGTTCTTCAACCTGCCTGATTCTCTTCACACCAGTTCAGGAGCATGGGGCTGAAGTGCAAAACGGAACTTGAAGAACAAACCTGAAAAATAAATGAAATAGAAGTTGCAGCCCCACACAACATACATACATATGAAACGCATATGAATGAGAAATAAAATCTATAGGACTTGAATATACTTGGGAGACTCCAGTTGATTTTCTGATCCATCACCTCAACCAATCAACCACACTAAAAGTCAATGTCTTTGTTTATATTTTTTTCAAAAACCAATCAAAACAAATTTACTAAGTAAACAAGCCAGTTAGTGGTAGCCCCTTAATAAGGTGTAGTATCCAAAATACAATCCTTAAAGGAAACTTAGATTTAAATTTTATTTCAGGGAGAAGTGGTACACTCTCACCTCCACAAAGCCCGAAATCATGAAAGGCCTGGAATATGCCAACGGACATTGATGCCTATCTTTGTATCTGCTTATGGTGCATAATTGATCAGTGCCCTTAATCTGTGTCACGTTAATATTGGTAATATAATTAACAGACATTAACATGCCCTGCCACAATATTCTAGCCCCCACTCTTCGCTGTTGAGTTCCAAGAACGATCTACAATAAATGGGATGGTCCCAATTGTAGACATCTATCACTGGTATTTTAATCAAGCAGCTGGACAGACCATAATTTGCCTGGCTGTCAAGCAAGGAGGATAAGGAAATAATAATAATGTCATGCTGTTAAATTCATCAGCACTACATGTTTCCAGGATTTCTGTGTTTCACCAGCATCATTACACCCAGCCTCGCTCTGCTCAGAAATATCATAATCTAAAAGTCGTACCTGACTTGGGTTAAAATGGGACCTGTTTTTCAGATTTGTGAAAATGTTCATAAATTTGACAGCATTTTATATAAAGACCATATATCTGACAGGGTCTGGTTCCAGCAAATTCAACCTTTTGATTCTAAATATCAAGCAGAATATCTGGATTTTACTCAATGCACAGCAAGACAGTAAGAAGCTCAGAGGAACAGAGGGATCTTAGGGCACTTGTCCACAGATCCCTGAACGTGGAAGGACAGAGTTAATGTTTTGAGTCTGGTATGACTTTTCTTCTATGTACCAGTATTGGTTGAGTGGTAAATGTTATTTGACTAAGACATCAGAGGAACTCTAATGCTCCACTGGAAGAAGATGCGCAAGGTTTAACACCTCATTCTGATAGTAAGACATCCAACAGTGTGTTCTCCTTCAGTTCTTTTCTGGAGTGTTAAATTTAGATTTTAAATCTCTCAACTGGAACTTGAACGCACAACCTTGAAGACAGATGTACTAACTAGGGTTCAAACCTGGGATAGTTTAGATGTATATGACTAGATCACTTGATATCATTGGTCTCTGTGGGCATCCTATCAGTGAAAGAAGTCTCTTGACACCTGGATGCACATTATCATCTATGTCATGCATTTATATAGATGCAAGTAGTTATAACATTTAAAAGACATTTGGACAGGTACATGAATAGGGAGATTTAGAAGGATATGGACCAAACACAGACAAATGGGATTAGTTTAGTTTGGGACATCTGGTCAGCATGGACAAGTTGGACCGAAGGGAATGTTTCCATGCTGTATGACTCTGATTCTGACAAGTTAATAGGGTAGTTAAGAAAACATATGACATACACAGCTGGAATACTGTGTGCAGTTGGGGTTGCTAAACTACAGGAAGGATGTGATTGCAGTGGAGGGTGTGCAAAGGAAATTCACCAGGAAGTTGTCTGAGATGGACCATTTCAGCTATGAAGAGAGGTGGGATAAGCTTAGTTTGTTTCCTTTGGAGTGAGAAGGTTGAGGATGGACCTGGTAGAGATGTATATGATTATGAGGGTATGGACAGGGTGAATAGAAAATAGCTGTTCCCTTAGTTGAGGGGTGCATTATAACGGGGTGTAATTTTACAATGAAAGGCAGAAGGTTTAAAGGGGATTTGAGGAAATTCTTTTTTCACCCAGAGGATAGTGGGGGTCTGGAATGTATTGCCTGGAAGAGTAGTTGAAGCAGGAAACTTCACAACCTTTAAAAAATACTTGGATGAGCACTTGAAATTGCATGACACTTGAGGCTAGGGTTTAGCGCGTAAAAGTGGGACTAGTGTAGGTAGTAGTATATTTTTGGAGGCATAGACTTGAAAGATTGAAGGGCCTCTTCTGTGCTTTGTGAAAAGTAACTTGCACTTTTGTAACACATTTAAGGGCCTTTCCCACCAGTGGAATCAGAGAATCCCTACAGTGCTGAAGCATGCTATTCAGCCATACCAACCGTCCGAAGAGCATCCCACCCAGACCCACCCCACATTTCCAATGACTATTACAACTAGCCTGCACAGCCCTGGAAACTATGGGCAATTTAACATGACCAATCCACCTAACCTGCACATACTTGGACGCCGGCAGGAAACTGGAGCACCTGGAGGAAACTCACACTGACACGGAGAGAATGTGTAAACTCCACATAGACTGTCACCTGAGGGTGGAATTGAACCTAGGTCTCTGGCACTAAGATCAGCAATGCTAACCACTGAGCCATCATGCTATTGAATTGACTTCAGATAAGCAGCCTAGCAGTTTATTGAATCTACCATTTAAACAAAGAACTTAATTTAGTACGTAGCATTTTGATGCCCAATACAACAATTGTTAAGGGATAGTGGGAACTGCCGATGCTGGAGAATCTGAGATAACAAGGTGTAGAGCTGGATGAACACAGTAGGCCAAGCAGCATCAGAGGAGCAGGAAAGCTGATGTTTTTCTGCTGCCTCCACTTCTGCACTTACTTCTTTAATCATGAGCCTAACCTTCCCTCTACTGACCCCTTCCCCCACCTCCAACACACCCCCTCCTCCTAGACACCACCCCAAGGCCTCCTACCCTCCCTCAACCTCTTCATCTCTAACTGCCATCGAGACATCAATCGCCTCAACCTCTCCACCCCTCTCACCTACTCCAACCTCTCCCCCACAGAACGTGCAGCCCTCCGGTCCAACCCTAACCTCACTACAAAACCCGCAGACAAGGGAGGCGCAGTTGTAGAATGTCGCACTGACCTCTACATCGCCGAAGCCAGACGCCAGCTCTTTGACACCTCCTCCTACCATCCCCTTAATCATGACCCCACCCCCGGCATCCAAAACATCATCTCCCAAACCATCCACAACCTCATCACTTCAGGTGACCTCCCACCCATAGCCTCCAACCTCATCGTTCCCCAACCCCACACCGCCCATTTCTATCTCCTTCCCAAAATCAACAAACCTGACTGCCCTGGTCAACCCATAGTCTCCGCCTGCTCCTGCCCCACTGAACTTATCTCCACTAATCTCAACTCCATTTTCTCCCCCTTGGTCCAGGAACTCCCCACCTATATCCATGACACCACTCATGCCCTCAACCTCCTCCAAAACTTCTGATTCCCTGGTCCCCAACACCTCATCTTTACCATGTACGCCCAGTCCCAATACACTTGCATTCCCTATGCAGATGGCCTAAAAGCCCTCCGCATCTTCTTGTCCTGCAGGCCCGACCAGTCCCCCTCCACTGACACCCTTATCCGCTTAGCTGAACTTGTCCTCACCCTTAACAACTTCTCCTTCAATTTCTCCCACTTCCTACAGACAAAGGAGGTGGCCATGGGTACCCGCATGGACCCAAGCTATGCCTGCCTCATTGTAGGATATGTAGAACAATCCCTCTTCCGAAGCTACACTGGCCCTATCCCCCACCTCTTCCTCAGTTACATCGATGACTGTATTGGCGCCACCTCGTGCTCCCATGAGGAGCTCGAACAGTTCATCCACTTCACTAACACCTTCCACCCCAACGTTAAGTTCACCTGGACCATCTCCGATACCTCTCTCTCCTTCCTGGACTTTTCTGTTTCCATCTCTGGCAACCACCTGGAAACCAATATCCATTTCAAGCCTACCAACTCCCACAGCTACCTAGAATACACCTCCTCTCACCCACCTTCCTGCAAAAATGCCACCCCCTATTCCCAATTCCTTTGCCTCCACCACATCTGCTCCCGAGATGAGGCATTACGCTCCCGGACATCCCAGATGTCCTCATTTTTCAAGGACTGCAACTTCCCCTCCACAGTGGTCGAAAACGCCCTCGACCGTGTCTATCGCATTTCCCGCAACTCATCCCTCACATCCACTCCCAGCAATAACAACCAAAACAGAATCCCCCTCATCCTCACGTACCACCCCACCAACCTCCGGATCCAACGCATCGTCCTCCGGCACTTCCGGCATCTGCAATCTGACCCCACTACCAAAGACATTTTTCCCTCCCCACCCTTATCTGCCTTCCAGAGGGACCACTTTCTCCATGACTCCCTTGTCTGCTCCACACTCCCCTCCAGCCCCACCACACCCGGCACTTTTCTCTGCAACCGCAGGAAGTGCTACACCTGTCCCTACACCTCCCCCCTCACCCCCATCCAAGGACCCAAGAAGACCTACCACATCAAGCAGATGTTCACCTGCTCACCTGCTAATGTGGTATACTGTATCCGCTGTTCCCGGCGTGGCCTCCTCTACATCAGGGAAACTAAACGGAGACTTGGAGACCGCTTTGTGGAACACCTACGCTCAGTTCGCAACAAATGACTGCACCTCCCACTCGCAAACCATTTCAACTCCCCCTCCCACTCCTTGGACGACATGTCCATCCTGGGCCTCCTCCAGTGCCACAACGATGCCACCCAAAGGTTGCAGGAACAGTACCTCATATTTCGCTTGGGAACCCTGCAGCCCAACGGTATCAATGTGGACTTCACAAGCTTCAAAATCTCCCCTCCCCTGACCGCATCCCAAAACCAGCCCAGCTGGTCCCCACCTCCCTAACCTGTACGTCCATCCTCCCACCTATCCACTCCTCCCACCTCAACCCCCACCCCCACCTCCTACCTACCAGCCTCATCCCTGCCTCCTTGACCTGTCCATCCTCCCTGGACTGACAAATCCCCACCCTAACTCCCCACCTACACTCACCTTTACTGGCTGCATCCCCACCTCTTTGACCTGTCTGTCTCCTGTCCATCTTCCATCCGCCTCCCCCTCTCTCCCTATTTATTTCAGAATCCCCTTCCCCTCCCCCATTTCTGAAGAAGGGTCCAGACCCGAAAGGTCAGCTTTACTGCTCCTCCAATGCTGCTTGGCCTGCTGTGTTCATCCGGCTCTATACCCTGTTATCTCATGTTACAACAATTGTTAACATGTGTTCAACAAAAATGCATGCAAGAGGTATTCTACTACAATTTAAAAGGTGATCATTCAGACCAGAGCCTGGGACTCTTACGTGGAAAGAATTAAAAGTTACAGTTATTAGGCTTTTGTGTAATAATAATATTAATTGTTGAAAAGTAAGAAGGGCATTGCAGATTTTTCTCATTGGAATGTAAGTCAGCTAAAACTTCCTCCTGAGTAGAGCTAACTTGACCCACATAAAGCCTCCAGTTGTAATACTATGGTCTCTATTCATAAAGCTTATGCTGATCTGCAAAAATAGGTTTCTGCGAATTTCTCGCATTTATCTACAAACTGTAAGCATCAACAAGATGTGAAAAAAATGTGTAACACATTAAATACAATAGTCTGAACTGAGCATTGTACATTAAAGACAGCCTACGTGGTCCTCCATGAATATCCAGACAGGCGCCAATAATATGGAGAAAGCTCTAATCTGTATTTTCAACTTGAAGCCTGACAGGGGTAACAGTCATGCCTTTCCCACCAATTCAAATCTGTTGAAAAATAGACTGAAGGCAAGACAATGCTGTGCAGGGTAAGTTTAAAATGTTTTTAATATTTCCTCGTGATCAAAGAAAATGTTCTTCCTAGTCTCAGAGAAATCTTTGGCTTCTGTAGTGATCACAATGAGGTCAGCCCAGTGTACCTCATAGAATATGAGTTCCCTAATTGAGACTGTTGTCCTGGTCCAATCAGGGAGTCCTGGCTGACAGATATAAACAGAAGTGTCAGAGGTTCTGCTAACTCTAGGAGCCGGCTCTGAACTGGCTGGGTCAGTGTCACGTATTATTTCAGTGGTGACAAGGGTCAAATTAATGATGTGACCATGCAAAAGCACTGACTAGCTGAAGTCCAACAGGACTTCAAGCAGGCATTACAAGCAACTTTGTCATTCGAAAATGTGACAAGCAGAGCTTATGAGTTACAGGATATTCCGATGGAAATGTACATTCTTGCTAGGCCTACTCAACTTGGAGAATATCACTTGAGTGAAGGCAATTGCAATGCCTTAATCTGGAAATGTCCTGAACAGAAGGACACTAGGTCAGTCCACAGCAAAACTCCAAAATAAAGCCAAGCCCTCGGTCAAACAATTACAATTTTCTCGAGGATCCAGGCCAGCAAGCCATTGTAGTTGCTGCTGATATGTGGACTTGAGACAGTAAAAGAATCTCACTCAGTCTGAATTGTGTTAGAGGATTCACAGGCTGGTATCCAGGAGAGTTCACACCTGGGAAGTTCACCTATAACTGGTTTGGAACTGTTAAATTGCTTAGCAACATCCAAATCAGAACCAATCAAAATAAACATCTGGTCAAATAGTCGCCCAGTTCTAATGTGTGCTCTCTGACCTTCGTTGCAAGATGGCAACGGAGTAGGATGTTCCAGTTGATGCTCGTCCTCTCCGCCTGTTCTTCTTTTCTTCTTTTTCTTCTCTTTTTCTTCCTCTTAATGCTTTTTCTCCTTTCTTCTTCTCCTTCTTCTTTTCTTCTCTTTGACTCCCAGCGTCCAGTGACAATTCCCACCTCCGGTGATGACTCCCATCCTCTAGTGATGACTCCCAGCCTCCAGTTTCTTCTTCTGGCCTCTGGAAATGACTCCTGGCCTCTGGCGATGACTCTCAGCCTCTGGTGATAATTCCCAACCTCTGCCGAGTGACAATTCCTGTCCTCCAGCAATGACTCCTGGTCTCCGGCGATGACTGCCGGCCTCCAGCGATGATTCCCAGCTTCTGCTGATGACTCCCAGCCACCTGCAGCAGCTTCCCAGCATGGCATGGTGACCTCCTATAGGGGTTTCCCAGCATGGTGTTGTGAGCTTCTGGCCTGGTGCAGTGACCTCTCCCCATAGGGACCTCCTGGTGCGTTGTGGCGACTTCCCAGCCTGATGCAGTGGCCTCCTTCCATAGGGGCCACCCGGCGTGGCATGGCATGATAAGGGGATGAATTTTGGTGTCAAGACCATGGGAATGGTCCTGCATGGATAAGAGGCATGGTCAACACAAGGTTAGGTCTTGTGACATATGAAGTTCGGGCAGGAGAGGCGGTTCTGAATAAGCATGTAGGCCACATGAAAGCTGGCACCTTGAAAAGAGGGCAGGAGCAAAACACACCTGGCCCCTTAGAACGTCTGTCAAAGCTATCAGAACTCATGGATTCTACCTCTCCGCCTAACATCAAAGAAACCTCTGAGGATGAGATGGACATAGTAGATGTTGCAGACTCGACACAGTTACTGCCTGAAGAAGAAGGTGAATTCCAGCCAAGATGCTCTGGGTGCAATAGGTGCATTATGGTCTGATACATGCCACCAGTATCTGAGGCAGAATCCCATCTGAGGCAGAATCGGGGGAACCAGACTTAAAACATCCCTGGAGATTCTACAGGAAAAAGAACAGATCTATGTCTTAGGACTTAGAGGGGGAAGGATGTAGTGATTGGAAAAAAGTCAGCTAGGTAAACCTCATAGAGTATGAGTTCCCTGATTTGGACTGTTAAACTGGTCCAATCAGAGAGTCCTGGTTGACAGGATTGTCAAGGGTTCTGTTCACTCTAAGCTCCGGCTCTGAACTAGCTGGGTCAGTGTCATGTACTATGCATGTGTAAGTAAAGGGGGACATGGCGATGGGATACCGGGTCTTCGTGGAGTTATTTCCCTTGCCTGAAGTTGCAGCCTCCTTTTCCCTCCCCTGGTCAGTTCTGGACAGCTTCCAACATCCATTATTTGATTTCTAGGTCTCTAATGTTGTCATGGATCTCTAATGGAGGTCTCTCGAGTTGCCTGAATTTATGAAGCTATTAGACTAGAATTCAGATTTTTAACTTGTGTTGTATGGTACCTTTGTCACCATCCCAAGTAAGAAGATAGTCTTCTTAACAACAAAAAAATCATGCAATATGTTTCAACTGATGAAGTGAACTTACCATGGTCAAAAAATATCAACTCAGATAAAAACCAAAAGAACTGCGGATGCTGTAAATCAGGAACAAAAACAAAGTTGTTGGAAAAGCTCAGCAGGTCTGGCAGCATACGTGAAGAAAAAAATCAGAGTTAATATGTCGGGTCCAGTGGCCCTTCCTCAGAACTGATGGTGGCAGGGAAAACGTCAGTTTATCTGCAGAAACGAGGGAGGTGGGTGGGGTAGGGAGTAAACGATATAGAACCTAAAGGGAGAGAAGAGCAGTTGGACAGACAGAGTTGCTAACAATCAGGCTGGGAGGGTGAATAGTTGTTAATGGGGACTGTTAGTGGCTAACAACAGGTAGTGTAATGGCAGGCTATGTGATAACAAGACCTGGTGTGTGGGGTAGGGGGCTGGGATATGGGAGCGTTTAGGCCCTAAAATTATTGAACTTGATATTGAGTCTGGAGGGCTGTAGGGTCCCCAGGCGGAAAATGAGGTGTTGTTCCTCCAGCTTGCGTTAGGCTTCGCTGAGCACTGCAGCAAGCCAGAGACAGAGATGTTGGCCAGGGAACAGGGTGGTGCATTAAAGTGGCAGGCAACAGGTAGTTCAGGGTCTTTTTTGCGAGCAGAACGTAGGTGTTCTGTGAAGAAGTCATCCAGTCTATGCTTCGTTTCCCCAAAGTAGAGGAGACCACATTGTGAGCAGCGAATGTAGTAGACTAGATTCTGGGAAGTGCAGGTGAAGTGTTGCTTCACCTGGAAGGTATGTTTTGGCCCTTGGATACAGGGGAGGGAGGAGGTAAATAGGCAGGTGTTGCACCTTTGCCGGTTACAGGGGAAGGTGCCGTAGGACTGTGGGGGGTGTTGGGGGTGAAGGAAGTGTGGACCAGGGTGTCCTGGAGGGAACAGTCCCTGCAGAAGGCGGACACGGGAGGGGAGGGGAATATGTGCCTGGTGGTGGCATCTCGCTGGAGGTGGCGGAAATGGTATCTGATGATCTTCTGGATGTGGATGCTGGTGGGATGGTAGGTAAGTCAGGGTTAGATCTGAGTGCACAGAGTGCAGTCAGTTCAGAGGGAGATAGGTTAGATTTGGTGAGGGGGGCAGAGAAATTGAGGCAACTAATATCACATCTACAGTTCTCAATGAAAAGATCAAGTGCAAGTAAAAGGCCAGAGGGAGGGGTCCAGGTGGAGGGAGAGTGTTGAAACTGGGCAAAAGGGTCTGTGGGATGGGGAGAGGTCTCTTGTCCAAAGAAATGAGCACGAAGGCGAAGACAGCAGAAGAAGAGTTCGGCGTAATGTCGTGTCTGAAATTCGTTCAGCATTGGAGAGCGGAAGGTTAGGAGTGATGGTGAATACCTGACAGGAAGTGGGGTTGGGAGAGGGGATGGAGTCAGAGGGAAGGTGAGGAGATGAAGGTTCCAGAGGGCCATGGGTATCTTTGAGTTGTACTCATGGCCACTCAGATTCCACAGATATCTCAAAGAAATTATAAATGTTATTTCCTGTAAGGCTTCTGGATCAACATCCACTGTTAACATTACATGAAGACCATAACTGCATTTGATATAAGAGCAGAATTTAGTCATTCAACCCACTGAGTCTGCTCTCCCATTCGATCACGGCTGATATGTTTCTGAACGCCAATCTACACCATGGGAATTTAACTTATTTTAGCAGCCTTCTGTGCAGCACCTTGACAAAGGCCTTCTGGAAATCCAATTAGATCTTGATGAAGCTGTGCTGACCTAACTCTATCTTACCTTGCTCTTGCACGTACTCCACAATCTCATTCTTAAGATAACAGACTTTAAAATCAATGGCTGGGGTGTTAGGTGGTGAGTTAATTAATGGAGTATACCTAGCCTCTGACCTGTTCTTGTAGCTACTGTACTACGTGGCTAGTTTGTCATCAACGATAACCCCCAGGATGGTAATCCCCAGGATTTTGATAGCTGGTGATTCAGTGATGGGAATGCCATTGATTGTCAGGGGACAAACCTAACTTCTTTTTTGTTGGAGATGGTCATTCACTGGCGCTTGTGAGGCACCAATGTTACTTGCTACTTGTCACCAAAATCTGGATAATATCAGGTGACTGGATGAAGGAGCAGCGTTTCAAAAGCCTGTGATTTCAAATAAATCTGTTGGACCAAAACCCGGTGTCATGTGACTTCTGACCTTGTCCACCCCACTCCAACACCGACATCTTCAAATCGTATCTGAAGATTTTTCGACTTTGGAACTGACTCCTCAGGAACTCCTGAAGCGATGTCCTAAAGCTGAGATGACTGACTTCCAAACATCAACCCTCATTTGTGCTAAATATGGTAAGACTTTTTTCCCTGATTCCCATTGACCTTACTTTTTCCACGGTTCCTGATGCTACATTCAGTCAAATGTGGACTTGCTGTCAAACCAGTCATTAACACCTCATCTTTGGAATTCAGATCTTTTGTCCATGTTTGAACCAAACTTGTAATGTGATCAGGATCTGAGTGATCCTGTTGCTTGATAGCATGGTTATCAAGTGATATTACGTATTGCTTGATAGCGTTGTTGATGACACCTTTCATAGTTTTATTGATGATCAAGAGGAGAAATTAGTCAGGAAATTGGTTGATGGTGGAAATTAGCTGGGTTGGATTTGCCCTGCAGTCTTCTATACAGGACAAACCTGGGCAATTTCCCACATTTTCAGAAAGATGCCAGTGCTGTAGCAGTACAAAATAGCTTAACTAGGGACGTGGCAGATTCTGGAGCACAGGTTTTCAGTACTATTGCCAGAATGTTTTCAGAACCCTTAGTCTTTTGATTATCCAGTTCTTCCAACCCATTACTTGATATCACATTGGGTGAATCAAATTGGTCGAAGGTGCACATCTGTGATGCTGGGGTTATCAGGCGAAGGTTGACATAGATCACCAAATTGGCAGTTTTGGCTGAAGTTTATTGCAAATGCTCAGCTGGCCCCTTCACCCTTCCCTATCTGTGTCTCCTCCTCCAGTCCCCATACCCTCTCCCTACCTCTGTCACCTCCTACACCCCCTCCCTATCTCTGTCACCTCCTCCAGAGACGTAAAAACAGCAGGATTGTTGTAGTGGGTGATTTTAACTTTCCCAATATTGACTGGGACTCACTTCATTCTCGGATCAGAATTTGTAAGGACCATTCAGGAAGGTTTCTTGACATAGTATGTAGACAGTCCAACCAAGGAAGTGGTTATAATGGACATGGTTTTGGGAAATGAGCCCAGCGAGTTCTGAGGGAAGGTCACCGACCTGAAACGTTAACTCTGATTTTTCTTCACAAATGCTGCTAAACCTGCTGTGCTTTTCCAGCAACTTCTGTTTTTGTTCCAAGAGAATGAAGTTTCAGTGGGGGAGCATTTCAGGAATCGTGACCATAATACCATAAGTTTCCAAATATTCATGAATAGGGATAACAGCAATCCTTGGGTGAAGGTGTTAAATTGGGGGAAGATGGACTACAACAATATTAGGCATGCACTGAAAAATTTTGATTGGAGGCAGCTGTCTGAGGATAAATCCACTTTGGACATGTGGGAGTACTTCCAATGGCAGTTGGTAAGAGTTCAGGAGTGGCACTTCCCTGCGAGAATGAAGGATAGGTTTGGCAAGTTACATGAACCTCGGATGACCAGGGATGTTATGGCCTTAGTCAAAAAGAAAAAGGAAGCATACGTAAAATCTAGAAGGATAGGAACTGACAAAGCCCTTGAAGTATACAAGGAAAATAGGAAAGAATTTAAACAAGGAATTAGAAGGGCTAAAAGGGGTCACAAAAAATCATTAGCAAACAGGATTATGAAGAATCCCAAGGTCTTTTATACATATATAAAAAGTAAGAGGGTAGTCAGGGAAAGCGTTGGCCAACTCAAGGACAAAGAAGGAAATCTATGTGTCGAATCAGAAGAGGAAGGTGAGGTTCTAAACAAATACTTTATGTCAGTATTCACAAAGAGAAGGAATTGGTGGAGGATGATCTCAGGGAAGGGAGAAACAAAATTCCAAGCCAAGTTGCCATTAAAAAGGAAAAACTGTTGTGTGTCTTAAAAAGTATTAAGGCAGATAAGTCCCTGGGTCCTGGTTGGATCTATCCCAGAATATTGATGGAGGCAAGGGAACAAATTGCTGGAGCATTGACAGACACGTTTGTATCCTCTTTAGCCACAGGTGAGGTCCCAGAGGTCTGGAGAATAGTCAATACTGTCCCATTGTTTAAGAAGGATAGCAGGGATAATCCAGGAAATTAAAGGCCTGTGAACCTTACGTCAGTGGTAGAGAAATTTGTGGAAAAAATTCTCAGGGACAAGATCTATATGCATTTAGAAGCACATGGATTTATTAGCGACAGACAACATGGTGTTGAACAGATGCAGTCGTGTCTCGCCAACTTGATCAGTTTTTTGAGGAGGTGATGAAGTTGATTGAGGGAAAAGCGGTTGATGTTGCCTACATGGACTTCAGTAAGCCTTTGACAAGGTTCCTCGTGACATACTGGTACATGTTATACGGTTGAGCTGGCAAGATGGATACAGAACTGGCTTACACATAGGAGACAGAGTGCAGCGGTGAAAGGATGCTCTTTGGAATGGAGGGTTGTGACTAATGGTGTTGCACAGGGATCATTGCTAGGACCTCTGCTGTTCGTGGTCTACATAAATGTTTTGGAAGAAAATGTGGGCTAGTCGAGTTAGTAAGTTTGTGGACGATACAAAGATTGGTGTAGTTGCAAATAATGAGGAGGACTGTCAGAGGATACAGCAGATACAGATCAGTTGGAGGCATGGGCAGAAAAATGGCAGATTGAGTTTAATCCAGAAAATGTGAGGTGGTGCATTTTGGAAGGTCAAGTACAGGTGGAAATTATACAGTAAATGGCAGAACCCTTAGGAGTATTGATTTGTAGAGGGATCTGAGTGTGCAGGTCCACAGACCATTGAACGTGGTAGTGAAGGTAGATAAGGTAGTAAAAAAGGCCTATGGCATGTTTGCCTTCATTGGAAAGGGCATTGAGTATATGGATAGGCAAGTTATGCTGCAGTTTTATAGAACTTTATTTAGGCCACACTTAGAATATTGTGTACAGTTCTGGTCACCACACTACCAGAAGGATGTGGATGCTTTGGAGAGGGTACAGAAAAGATTTCCCATGATGTTGTCTGGTATGGGGGATTTTAGCTATGAAGAAAGGCTGGATAGACTGGTTTGGTTTCACTGGAATGCAGGAGGTTGACGGGTGATGTGGTAGAAGTTTATAAGATTGTGAATGGTGTGGATAGAGTGAAAAATTTGAGGCTTTTTCCCAGGGTGGAGGGGCCAATTGCTAGGGGACACAGGTTAAAGGTGCATGGGGGGGAATGGTTACATCATAGAATCCCCACAGTGCAGAAACAGGCCATTTGGCCCAACAAGTCCACATCAACCCTCCGAAGAGAACCCAGACCCATCCCCCTACCTTATACCTGTAACCTTGTATGGCTATTGTACCTAACCTACACATCGCTGAACACTATGGACAATTTAGCATGGCCAATCCAGGTAACTTGCATATCTTTAGACTATGGGAGGAAACTGGGGCACCTGGCTGAAACCCATGCAGACACGGGGAGAACATGCAAATGCCACACAGACCAATTGCCCAAGGTTGGAATCAAACCCAGGTCCCTGGTACTGTGAGGCAGCAGTGTTAACCACTGAGCCACTGTGCAAGGCAAGTTTTTCGCACAGAGTGGTGAGTGCTTGGAACATGCTGCCAGAGGAGGTGGTGGAAGCAGACACAATAGCAGCATTCAAGAAGCACCTGGTGAATACATGAATAAGAAGGGAATAGAGGGATACACATCCTATAAGAAAAGACAGTTCTCGGACGGAAGGGCAAATTGTGCCAGCGCAGGCTTGGAGAGCCGAAGGGCCTTTGCTTGTGCTGTATTTTTCTTTGTTCTAGTTAGGGACGGCTTTACTCTGAGCTCTTGTAAACTTCACCAACTTCATCCCAGGAATGAACTAAGTGAATGATAGTGGAGACATTTAGGAAAAGGATAATGCCATCGAGCATTCCAAAGTTTGCAGAGAATACAAGGACAAGAACATGTAGGTTATAATGTAAACAGAAAGTTCTGAAGAAACTCAGCAGGTCTGGCAGTATCTCTGGAGGGACAAACAAAGCTAATGTTTCAAGACCAATATCACTCTTCTTCAGAACTCATTTAGAACTTCATGCTTGACATTTTCACATAGTATGTCATTTTTGAGATTGATTAGAGCTGTTTTTCAACTATGACAAGAGTGGAAACTTAATTGAAGGGATTCAAATATATGATCATAAGACCATAAGAAATAGGAAAAGGAGTAGGCTGCTCAGCATGTCAAGCCTGCTCCAGTATTCAATAGGTTTATCGCTGATTAAATGCTCCTCACATCCACTTTCCTGCCCTTTCTCTGTAACCCTTGATTCCCTTACTGATCAAAAATCTATCTAGGTAAGCATTAAATATACATAAGGACTCTGCCCCCATGGCTCTCTGTGACAGGGAGTTCCAAAACTCACAACCCTCTGAAAGAAAATATTTCTCTTCATCTCAGTTTTAAATTGGCCCTCCTTTATTCTGAGACTATGCCTTCTGGAATAAATGCTCATGAACTTAGAAAGTGTCAACATGCAAAAGATCCCAGAGAGAACATTTTGAGGTAGTTTGCAAGGATAAAGGGATCACGGGTTGTTCTTTTTGAGGAAAGGGCCAATTTGAATGAGAAGGATATGGTTCCTGAGGAGTAATAAACCATTAAAAATATTAGCTATTATGGGATGCAGGAAGGTATGTTTGGTGGTCAACAGTTGAGTCAAATTATGGTCAACAGAGCAGGAGCTGAGTCTCATGAATATTTAAAAGAAAGAAAGTGCAGGGTTACAGGGAAAGATGAGAAAATGGCACCAATTGAATTGCCCATTTGGAAGTTTGGTATGGACACCATTGGCTGAATCGTGGGAGGCAATGGCCTAGTGGTATTATAGCTGGGCTGTTAATCCAGAGACCAAGATAACATTCTGGGTTCGAATCCCACCATGGCAGATGGTGGAATTTGAATTCAATAAAAAAAATCTGGAATTAGGAATCTAGTGATGGCGACGATTCCATTGCCAATTGTCAAAAAAACACATCTAGTTCACTAATGTCCTTTGGGGAAGGAAACTGCCATCCTTACCTGGTCAGGCCGACATGTGACTCCTGAGCCACAACAATGTGGTTGACTCTCAACTGTCCTCTGGGCAATTAGGGATGGGCAATAAATGCTGACTAAAAGCAATACCCTCATTCCGTGAATGAATAAAGGAAAAATAATGTCCTCCACTTGCATTGTTAATGGTTCTGAAATTTTGTAATGTGCTTGGAGACCACATGAAGGAAGATAAAGAGAAACTGGAACAAAATACATGCACAGGATTGGGACACGGTAACATTAGAGGAAGTAATTACCCCATGAGCTAGTTGAAGGGAGGGGACTAAAGAAATAGTTAATTGAATGACCTCAATCTTAGCACCTAAGAAGTCATTGATCTCCTTGCGTTTGTTGCTGGATGTATGGATAGAGGGGCTAAGGTTAGCAGTTTGACATGACTCTTCACAGTGATGAAGTGTCGCTGGGGTTACATTGGTGTTTAGGATTGTCCTTGAATTGTGAGCAGTTTTGATAGATGAGAATGGGTTCTGCTAGCTTTTATTTTAGATTTCAAACATCTGTAGCATTTTGCTTTTGCATCCAATATTACTTGATATGGTCCAACCAGATTTGGTGATGAACGGCTAAACCAATTGCCTCCCATATCCATTTAATTCTAACTCTCCTGAATGACTGGGAGTAGAAATTTTGCATTGAACCAGGGGATGGTCAAAGTGAGAGAAACCAGTAGTTTTTTTGGAGCTAGTGGAGGTGCGACCTGGATGTGTTGTAGAAAAAAGAATCAAGTGGATACAGAAGGCAAAATTCTTGAGCGTTGGTACTTCAAAACTAAGGTTGTAAGTGAATTGGCAGGAGCTTTACCTGCATGGACACTAAAGGAAATAACATTGAAATGGAGAATTTGTCTCGCTGTGCCAATTAGTGCAGTCACACAACCAAGCAGCTTGCATTGGTGCTAAGCTGTCATCAGTCAAGGGGCCACACAACTTGCTGTATAGCTGTGTGCTCTATCAATCTCACATTTGCACAACGTGACAAATGCCTACGTGGCAAACACACTGCAATGCAGCAAGCAAGTACCCATGTATTCAACTCTAAGGAGAATATTCCTCACTGAAGTCCATGAAGGCAAATGACAGTCAGGGGGTTCCAGCTATATGAGCCAAGGACAACTTACCTTTCCAGTCATGGGCGTTGGCCATGTTCAGACATTCAGTTGAGAAGTAGATGAGTCTTTCTCAGGGACTTTGTGAATTTACAGTTAAGTGAGTGGGCCATGGTCAGTCCATTGGTTCTGTAGCGGTACGTCCGGGCAGTAGGGCTAATGCAGTCAGGGAAATTTATCGACACTAGTTAGGGGTCTGGGCATGTCTTGTGTGGGGCTGCCTGATCATGTTGGTCACGGGTCAGTCCATACACAGAAACTAAGGGGGATGTAGGGCTAACTGTGGCAGTTGCCACAGAACTGAGAGTCAGCATTTTAGTGACTAGGACTAGGAGCTGCAGGCTCTGAGCAAGAATGCGGTACATTTATGAATTGGGGGGTGCATGCAGAAGGATTTGAGGCATTGTTGGGAATGTATAATGTAGGAGGAAGGATCATCTGTGGTTAGGAACACCCTGACTTCAGGGTTGGTGGTGGTAGGGGGCAAATCTATGACCCTATCAGGCGTAATTACCTCCTGTAATATGCCAGGATCTGATCAGGAAGGGTAGGCAAATGTAGGAAAATGTACATGAGTTTGGTGGGACTTGGGGAAGTGTCAAGCTTGTGGAGTTAAATGTGATGGGCCGGTAGGAGGGGAATGTGATTATTTGGTGGCCCAATGACATGGTCAAGCTGAGGCTAGAAGCTGTTGAAAGAGGAATGTTCAGTGTCACCTCCCATCATGCTGCAAATTGAAAATTGCAATGAGGAAGAACATAACAATGAGCACATCAGGCTCCTTTCCATTCTTCCAGCTTTTCAGTCTCCATAACAATGGGTCAGATGATCCCACCTTCCTCAGGGCTGCCTCAGAAATGTCCACTGAGGATCAGCCACTACAGTGGTTGACAGGGCCTTTAGTCATGTTTAACCCATTTCCTGTACTTCTGCCCTCATCTTTCTCTCTCTCTATCTCTCTCTCTCTCCATTGAGCATCATGTGTGGCCATGCATGGCTGCCAGATGGCGTAAAAATACATTTTGTACCTAAACAGAGGGATAGTGCATAACAATCAGTATCAGCAAACATGGGCACAAAGGCTGCCTCCCTGCAAATCTATTCCAACTCGGGAGGGCCCTCAAAACATAAAAGTCCATAAAAGTCACCTTCTGTCCCATTGGTAATGCAATCCATACTCATGCTTGCAGTCATGACGGCAACAGACAATAGGTTTTAATGAAACATACTGAAACCCTAGATTTAAACATGAGGATTATTTCCTTAATTGCTTGTGTGAATGTAATCTCCTGATTAGAGATCTTTTTCCCTTCCTCCTTCCCACTTCTGTCAGTTTTCCTTGTATTGCATCACCTCTGGTCTTCTTATACAACAGGAGAACACACCCAGCATATGCGTTAAAGACCTCATCAACACAGCATCCAATGTGACTCCAACCAGATGTGGTCGTGAGTGCTACAGGAGGTCTTCTAGGGGTTCTTAGAGTTTTAACACCCTAAGAAATGTGTGCTACAAATCTGAATATTTTGCTCATCCATTTTGTACAATTTGTCCTTGAATGAACCAAGGATGGAATCTAAAGTAAATTATCCACACACTAGTATTATAACCATGGCTAATGAAGAGGTATAAATAACTTATTCAGATTTATAGGTCCTTACAGGATACGCTATATGGTACCACAGAAATGCTGAGTACTCTCTATACCGTTTGCCCTTGATTCTGTTGACTCTGTTTAATGCCCTGTGCACTTATTGGTATCTGGGCTTCTTATTACTCCACAAATTTCACTCTCTTGCTTTGTTTTAATGTCATTAATTTAATCATTTAATGGCTTTGCACTTCAACAAAATTCTCTTCCAAATATTTTAACAGAGGTGTTAAATCTGTCCATTTTAAATGGCTCAATCTTTCTGTTAAAATAGAAAATGTATTATTATCACTGAACTTCAGTGGCTCAAGAAGGCAGGTCACCACCACATTCTCAAGGGCATCTAGGGGTTTACAATAAATGGTAGCCCAGCCATTAATACCCCACATTGCATGAGTAAATAACAAAAAAACACTGACAGAAATTTCCCCACTTAAATGTTATAATAATATTGTTACGCAATTTACAACAAGTATTTGCCAGTTATAATGAAATCTGGTATTATGTAGATCAAATACCAAAATAGAATTCTATACACAAGTCAAGTAGACTATTTTTACACTGAATCTTCTCATGACTGTGCCTCCAGCAAATGACTTCTAAGTGTTGCATAACCATCAATGGAAAAGTTGGTGAACAGATGCTTAACAGACAAAAAATAATTTTTGCTGAATTATAAACAGGAAAAAAGTATCTTCTCATAAGCTAGATAAGTCTATTAAATGATCTCGGAGAATTATAAATATTTAGTGGAATTGGACTCTCTGATTTAATTAGGAATTGGGATACAGAGATTATAATTTGCAACTAACCCATGTCAGTATATCAAAGTCTTACAGCCTGCTTATTATCGTGTTTACAAAATGGAGTTATCATGACTCATGTGGGGTCCAGAATCACAAATACTAGACTGGACTACTTGAATAGGGGCATTGTGATTGCTGGTATAACACTTATGAAAGCAGCTGCCAACTGCCAAAGCCACCTGAAAGATACACAAACAACCATATTACTCATTGTAGAAAATTATAAGTTTTGACAGCAATTGAAAAGTTCCCAAAACACATGGGTCAAATTCTTCCAGTCTCTAGATCATTGGAGATTGGACAGACGATGAAAGATGTACATTGGAAGCCATCAGAAGTCTCCAACACTGATTACTATTACAATTCTAAAGGGAGGTTTGTACTGGGAACAACTCCACTTTTCCAAGTGGCATATGAAGAATGCTTAATCACCAAAACAGTCAATTGTTTCTCTTTATGCTGCTATCCAAAACAAAAGAAACAGCCACCAGGTTTCTTTAATAGACACAAAATAACTGGTTAATTATAAGCAAACCTATACTTAAAAGTAGTGGTGAAATTTGTTAACAACTAAATTACTGTGCATAATTAAAATGTACCCACTTGATCCCATGACACAAAAAACAATAGAGCTTTGGTAGGTGATATGCATTTTGTAAAAAGGAAAACACACCACTGATGACCAAAAATACAAACTTAAAAAATAAAATATGATGTTTTCTCACAGTCCTGTTGATTTCCACTGTACAAGATTGAAATGCTAACAGGCTATAGAATCATTGAGATCTTTGAATCGTTAACAATCCCAAAATCTAAACTTATCAGGTTCTCAATATTTCAGTCAAGACAGAAATTTAACACCTCACTCATTATCCAACTCATGGTGTTATCTTCTCCTTCCCAATTAAATTCTCCACAAATGAGAAACTGAATGCTTCCGAAAACTAGGCATTAAGAACCAAATGGGCAATTGTCAAGTTGGATCTTCTGCCTCATGTTCAATTGAGCCCATTCAAGGATGAGACAAGGGAGACAAGGGTTAAACCCTCAAAACTGCGCTCAAGACACTTTTAAGAAGTATTCAAGCTGAACCAGAACAAAGATACAATGCTGCCTACACTTAGACCCAGAGTCATTGCGGACCAAATCATAGACCTGCTGAAGAAGAGGATCTGATGCGTAGACTAGGCGGGGAATGCCATGCTGTATACCCCAGTCAGGGTGCCCCACATCATAGTAGTGTGCTATGTCCTCAACAATCTAAGTCACCAAAGATGGAGATGTTTTGGATGAGGAGGAAAGGTAGGAGTGAGAGGAATCCTCTGATGAAGAACATGAAGGTGAAATCCTGGGATGGGCCAGGCAGATCATCAAAAAAGAAGACAGGTCAATGATCCAGAGACCCCAAGAAACTAGAGAAAACTTGATAACTCGCATTTCTGGGATCAATGAGCTGGATGAAGACTTCCTATCTGCAAGTTATTGTTTCATTTACTCAGTTGATAGACAGCCCTCTGCTTGGTTTATAACACGTTTCTAGTGGTTTCTACTCTTGTTCGTTATTCTACTAAACAAAATGCTTACAAGGACAGGAGTAGACCATTCAGCCCAAAAGCCAATAACTATTCATTTAGGTTAAGGCTGATCATCTACCTCAAAGCCACTTTCAATCATTATCTCCATATCATTTGATGTCAATAGTCTCCAGTAGTCTATTTAATTTGTTTGTCCTGAGATATGTGACCTGGTTTTGGACTCACCAGCTGGGGGAAACTTATATATCCACCATGTCATGCCTTGTAATCTTTCACTGAGGTCACCTCAGAAATCCAGAAGAATACAGAGGTAGTCTGTCATAAAACAATATCATCATCCCAGGGATTAATGTGGTGAACCTTCATTGCACTCCTTCTAAAATAAATACATGTCTCCTTGGATAAGGGGACAAACTGTATATAGCACTCCAGGTGAGATCTCACTAAGGCTTTATGCAACTGCAGCAAGACAGACCTCATCACGCCTGTACTCAAACAATTTGCAATGAATGTCAATATGGCATTGGCCTTCCTAATTGCTTGTTGCACCTCTATGCTAAGTTTAAGTGACTCATGAAGAAAGATACCCAGCTCTCTTTTGAGGCAGTGGCTCAGTGGTTAGCATTGCTGCCTCACAGCGCCAGAGACCCAGGTTTGATTCCACCCTCCAGTCACTATCTGTATGAAGTTTGCACATTCTTCCTGTGTCTGTGTGGAAGTTCTCCAGGTGCTCCATTTTGCTCCCACAATCCAAACATGTGCAGGTTAGGTGGATTGGCCATGCCGAATTGTCCATAGTGTCCAGAGATGTGTAGGCTAGGTGGATCAGCCTTGAGAAATGCAGGGTTACAGCGATAGGGCAGGGGCATGGGTCTAGGTGGGATGTTCTTTGGCAGGTTGGCGTACACTCGAAGGGCCAAATGGCCTGCTTCCACACTGTTGGGATTCTACTATTCTATGATTCTGAACCTCTCACCATTTAAGAGATATTCTGCCTGTCTGTTTTCTCAACTTAATTTCTGACAGGAGAATCCAGGGGCTCTGCTACAGGGCTGTATTTCGATTCAGGCAGGTCTCTTGTAGTGTAAAACAGTCAGGAGAAGGTAAACCATTTGTTCTGTTTCAGTTGATGTACTCTGAAATTTAAAGATATGACACCACAAACAGCGACATTGACAGCTGCTGACAAAGGGTAAATACATATAGCAAGTGTGAAGTTTGGGTGCCTAGTGGATAGGGAGTAGGTTGCCAGATTTTAAGTGCCAGATAAGTAGGGTGCCAGAGCGTAAGATGGCAAGCAGGTCAGGAGGAGTGCTTAGAGTTGATCAGAGTGAGTGGACGATATCAGGCCCTGTAATGCACAGGGTAAGGGGTGGGAGTTGGGTTCCTGGGAGGGGTAGCAAGTGAAAGGGGCAGAAGCATCAGAGGTGAAGGGCTGTCTCTCCAGAGTGGAGGAACTGGTTTGGATTCTGGGAGCAGCTGGGGGGAGTGGGGGGACTTTGGAATTTCAGGGAAAAAAATTACCTTCACAACACCATTCAAAAGCTATTGCTTCCAGTGTCTACATTGTGGTTTATTATTATTAAAATATTAGAACACCAGCCACAGTACGTCATATTCAAAAAGTAGTGTTGCTTGGTCAGACCACAAACTTTTATTCAGTTTAGACCACTGAGACACAAAGGAGACATGCAACCACAAGAGGCAGCACAGAAAAATCACAGGTTGATTAGAGGTGTCGGGTTTTTGGGTTATGAAGAAAAATTACAAAAGTTTGGCATTTCAGCATTTAAAGGAGGCAACGGAGACACAACCATAGAAAACTGCACAAGTTAGTTTACTTCATGGGAAGGTAGATCTGAAAAATACTGTAAAGCTAAATTGTGAGTTTATGGAATGCAGTTTAAAATGAGTAAAAGCCAAATTTAAGACATATATCGAGAGGACTGCTTTCAATAATTTCTGAATGAGGTAGTGGAGCCCTAGAAACATTTTAGGAGGTCGGTCAGCTCAGTTAGCTGGACGGCTAGGTCAGTTGACTGGCACAAAAACAAAGTTGCTGGAAAAGCTCAGCAGGTCTGGCAGCATCTATGAAGGAAAAAACAGAGTTAATGTTTCAGGTCCAGTGACCCTTGTTGATAGTAGGGTTTGAACTCAGCTCTCCAAGATCGTTACCAAAGACTTACAGCATCCGCAGTTCTTTCAGTTGACTGGCTGCCTGGTTTGCAATACAGAGTGATACTAAAAGTGCAGGTTCAATTCCCACACCAGCTCAGGTTAGCACAAAGGACTCACCTTCTCAAACTCAGCCCTCACCAGAGGTATGGTGACCTTCAGGTTAAACCACCACCAGTTGTCCCTGTAATGAGGGAGCAGTCATATGGTTTACTCTGGGACTGTGGAGGCAAAATCCCTTGAAGGATTTAAGAAAATTGGATGTTGCAACAGAGGATCTTTCTGGATGGGTGATCTAAAGTAAGCGAAATGGCTGTTACATTATGTCTCACATGAGTTTGTCAGTGTATCTGTAAGAGACATGCTCATGATATCATCACCGTACTATAGGATGTGATCTGATACTACAGAAGTTGCATACTCCATCTTAACCTGGGATCAGTTGAAGTGTGACATAAGCATACTGCTCTTAGTGGTAAACTACAAACTTAGAGTCATAGAATCACAGAGCTGTACAGCAAGGAAACAGACCCTTCAATCCAACTCATCCATGTCGACCAGATATCTTAAATTAATCTAGTCCCATTTGCTAGCATTTGGCCCATATCTCTCTAAACACTTCCCAATTATGGACCCATCCAGACGCCTTTTAAATGCTGTATTTGTACCAGCGTCCGCACTTTCTTGGTTCATTCCACACATGCACCACCCTCTATGTGCAAACATTGCCCCTTAGGTCTCTTCTAAATCTTTCTCCTCTCACCTTAAACCTATGCCCTCTAGTTTTGGACTCCCCTACCCTGGGAAAAAATGACTTTGGCAATTCATCCTATTCATGCTCCTCATGATTTTATAAACCTTTATAAGGTCACCCCTTAAGCTCTGACGATCCCCAGAAAATAGCCCCAGCCTAGTCAACCTCTCCCTATAGCTCAAACTCTCCAACACTGGCAACATCCTTGTAAATCTTTTCTGCACCCTTTTAAGTTTATCAACATCTTTCCTATAGCAGGAAGACCAGAACTGAACACAGCATTCTAAAAGTGGCCTAACTAATGTCTTGTATATGTTAACTTAATGTTAGCATTTGGAACTATGTATCAAAGAAGTATCTGAGAAGACGAGTTCAGTTTGGCCATACAGAGAGAAAATTGATATATCGTAATTAAGCCACTTTCAAGGGAAAACAAGATCCGCACTCAGTCTAGCAGAACAATATGGCACATAATATCAGTTCAGTGATCATAAAGTGTTGAGCAACAAAGCAAGATTTTTGCACTGCATTGCTGCATTTTTATGCAACACCAGTGATGAAGGGTTTACCATCCTGAGCACAATTTATGTTCAAAAAGGCAAGTCTGAATGACCTTGGCAAGCATCCATTGTCTAACCATCCTGAGACACAGGACTTCTTTAAAGACAGAGGAGAATAAAAGAGATGCATGATGAGCAAGCATATACAGAGCTATCAAAACTGCACACTTGCAGATAATGCACATTAGAAGTACAAATACTCAGATAACAACAAAGATTTCTAAAATGTGCAATCAGCCCAGATCAGATCATATGAAGTCATTACTGATCATGATGTCAGCTCAACCAAACATACAGTACATCTACCTTGTGCAAAGAGAGTGGGGAAGAACATACCAGTGATGATGTTTGCATTTTGATGTTGAGTGATTGCAACCAGCAGTAAAATAACTATCTGGATGGATATATGAATAGGAAAGATTTAGAGGGATCTGACCAAAATGCTGGCAAATGGGACTAGGTCATTTGGGATGTCTGGCCAGTGCGAGAGAGTTGGACCGTAGAGTCCGTGACCAAGTTGTTAATCAAGTACTAAACAAGCTTGTTAAACAAGTGCAACAGAGAGCAACCATATCTCTCTAGACAGGTATACAATCATCAGATCAGAATGAATTATCAAATAGCAAAGCATTATGTTGATGCTTGAAATGTTCATCTTGCTTTATCTGTTTGTATAATATAATATTCATAAGAAATGTACACCATATGTATCTGTCGAGAATATGTATTTAGGGTTATCGAGAGCAGGCAGGAAGATAGAGTTGAGGCTGAGATGTGATCAGCCATGATCATATCAAATGACGGAGCAGGATTGAGGGGCTGAATTGCCTACTTCTGCTCCTAGTTCTTCTTAGTTATCTTTGTAAGATGTGATATGCTTACCATGTCTTATCATCTGTATGTCAGTAAACCTTTAAAAGACATGCAGTCGGTTCTGCTATAACCCCTGTTCCGGCAACATGAATTAGTGATAATGCGATTGATGAATAGGGGAACACTATTTCTAAACCGTGAACTTGTGTTGGCTATAATGCAATTCCATCAGCATGCAGAGGAGATAACAAGGTGTAGAGCTGGATGAACACAGCAGGCCAAGCAGCATCAGAGGAGCAGGAAGGCTGACGTTTCGGGCCTAGTATGCGTTGACATCACATGATTGTTTCGCAGGCTTTGTCCTGAGCATGTGCAATGTTAGCGCCAAAAGAGTCTCTGCACTGGCATCACATGATCGTTTCTTTTCGCTGAGGGGGAAGTGGAAGCTGGAGATGAAGAACATGAAGTCCAGTATGCAGTACCACGAGAGCTTTCCACTTCTGTTTAGTTTTCTATCCTGAGGGAAATTGAGAAGCTGTTGCAGCTCTTAGAGGACAATGATGACAATGCAGAACACAGCAGGGTAGTAGTTCGTTAGGTCAGGTCTTATTTGGCACCCTTTGAACAGCTTCTTAATGAAAGAAGTAAAAGGCCAAATTAGCAAAAACTGAATTTTTTTAAGCCAACCCCCAAGAAACAGTCAGAAGATAATGAACCACAGCCATCCACTTCTAGATTAATTATTTTTTGCCCTAACCCTGCAACCACAACTGCACCTGAAGGTGATGATGATGATGATGACGACGACAACCCTCAGCCCCTACATTAACAACAGGGCAGCCTCAAAATTTCCTCCCTCATCAGTCACCTTGACATTTTTTTCAAGGTAAGGTGTTAAATTTACTTTCATTTCATTATTAGATATGAATTAAACATTTATTCAAATTGTGCTATTCTTTGTGTTAGGCTTTTGACTGATTTTTGAGCAACTTTGAGCGATAGTTTTTGGTGGTCTGCCCCTAACCCCGCTTTTCCCATAATGCCCATTATTTCTATGGAACGATTTACTGTAATGCAATGTTGCGCACGAACGTAACTATCGTGTTAAAGCAGAACCGACTGTACTTATGGCATCACCACTGCATCATAATGTGGAGGTGCCAGTGTTGGACAGGGGTGGACATGACACCAGGTTATACTCCAACAGGTTTATTTGAAATCACAAGCTTAATTAGTTAGTACGGTTTTGAATTGCCTATTTCTTTGGTTAGACCCTCAGCATGTGACACATATACCTGTCATGTTATTCCAGTCATTTAGTTTGTCTCCAGCACCACCTTATTTTTAATTTTTTATAATTATCTCTCTGCCTCACTTAATTGGATTATAGGCCATTCCTTCACTGGTTATTAAACTGTTGACACTTTGCTCACCGTCTAACGCTCTTGGTTACCTGCAGAGACTTATTATCTGACACTCCACTCAGTTGTATGAGCTTTTGATCTCTCAGCCCTTGATATCTCTGCCTATAAACTCTGTGTCTGTGTGCTCTTCTCTCTCACTGCACCTAACGAAGGGGTTATGCTCCGAAAGCTTATGATTTCAAATAAACCTGTTGGGCTATAACCTGGTGTTGTGTGACTTATATAGAACATAGAACATAGAACAATACAGCACAGTACAGGCCCTTTGGCCCACGATGTTGTGCCAACCTATTATCCTACTAAGTTCAATCTACTGTGCATACCCTACATTTTACTATCCTCCATGTGCCTATCCAAGAGTCGCTTAAAAGTCTCTAAAGTATCTGACTCCACTGCCACTGCCGGCAGCACATTCCACACGCCCACCAGTCTTTGTGTGAAGAATTTTCCTCTGACATCTCCACTATACCTTCCTCCAATTACCTTATAATTATGCCCCCTTGTAATAGTCTTACTTCTGTGGTGGGCAAATTATTGGAGAGGATTCTGAGAGACTTCTGATACTGCATCACAGCATGTGGCCTGACTCCATAAATGTCCCATACATCATCTTATCCCAGGATCACTTGAAACGTGACACTCTACTAAAAATATGCTGCTCTTTGTTGTAAATTATTAACTTAATTTTAACATGGGAACTTCTGTGCCCACAAATGTAATGCTTGTACATATTACTTCACTATAATAAATGTCTATTAGTTTCTTCAATATCACAATATCAATTCCCATTTCCTTTTGTGATGAGGAATAACGTAAACATTTCTGCATTAGGTAAAACATCTTGATGGAGGCAAAATCACATCAATGACCATCCTCATTTGTTGATATCTTGAAATCTGTACAATTTCAATATTGTTACCTTATTTCCTTATGTCTTGTCCATTATCCCTCTCTTGGAAATGCTTTTAACTACTTGGCCTAATACTTCTAGGAATATTTTCAGAATTGTGCATTACCAACACAGAGATATCCCAAAAATGATTATAACAATCTTCAACATTGTTTAAGATACAAGGCCAAACTACATACTTGGTAAATCTTGAATTTTCATTTCAGCAGTTCTCCTTAACTTATTATTTATCTTTCTGTCTGTTACTGGGTTCATTGTCTCATTTCTACTTGATTAAAACTGATACAACTTCTTGAAATTTATTAGGTTTAAGCAAGTTAATGTGAAACTAAGCATCATGAAGGAAGTGAAACATTCAACTGGAGTGCAGATACAATTATTTACCACATTTTGGCAAGTTACTGCTAAACATATCTTTACAAACACAATGAATCAGTTGGGTCAGAACATCACCAGTGACATCTTCCATTTAATGGATTGTAAATTGTAAATACTTGTCTATTACATTTTCTGATGCTAGTTTCATTCATAGAATTATGGAATCATTGAATCACTACAGTGCAGAAACAGGCTATTTGGCCCATTGAATCCACACTGACCCTCCAAAGAGCATCTAACCCAGACCCATCCCCCCTTACCCTATTCCTATAACCCTGCATTTCCCAATGCTAATTGACCTAGCCTACACACCCCTGGACACTATGGGCAATTTAGCACAGCCAATACACCTAACCTGCACATTTTTGGACTGTGAGAGGAAACCGGAGCACCCAGAGGAAATCCATGCAGACACGGGGAGAACATGCAAACACCACACAGACAGTTGCCCAAACGTTCAGATATATAGTTTAATTAAATCCAACACTGGATCTGATCAGAATATGAAATATTAGTTACTTCCATTTATTTCTCTTAGATAAATATTCTTAGATGTTGGTTATCACCCTATTAACTATCTGGTTTTCAAACTATGCATTTAATAAAATCGGACATTTGATTTCTTTGGAAATGTGCTCATGGTTTACTATTACAACTGAGTTGAAGCATATTATCACAAGTGGTTCTTTTCCAATTAAAGCCCATGGAATGTCAGACATGGTTGAACAAATAAAGGCAGTTCACTGAGATATCTGAAAAGGCAGTTTTCACTAAGCATTAGGCCACATGACATGTTTATCAATCCATTACATTAAGCTGCAAACAGTCTCAGCACTGCTAATCAGATCTTCACAGACAGTTTCACTTTCCATGAAATAAAGCAAGGCAGCTGGTTGTCTTGTTGCAGTTCCAGAAGTGTATAGCAACAACTTATCCAATTTTTCTCCAGGCAATAATCAAGGGATCGAATAGTAAAACATACAACTGAAAACTGGTCGAAACAGTCTTATTACATCTTCAATATAATTTTGAAAGTAACTAGATACAATTTATATTTTCACTTACTTTTTTTTCTTGTAAGTTACCTTTACATTGTACTTTGGTGAGGTCCTGGCTGCTTGAACTTAATGTGCAAGTTCTGCACAGCCAACAGCAATTTCAAACTTACCTCACTGGATTTGTTAGGGGTGGTGACTAGAACTAATGTTCTTGTCTTAAAATATCCAATAACTTTCTTGCATAAAGAACAGTTACAAAATGGTCCTATAAGCTGCTTAATCAAATTATCAGGACAGCAATTCACAGTTATTTTTCTTTCATCACTACTTTCCAAAATTTCTTTGCTGTAAGAATGTGAGAGCAGGGAGAGAACTGGGAAGAAAAGAATCAAACAACTCTTTTAGCTAATTTTTAAGACTCCAATTGCAAAACATATACATGATAATAACATGGAAAATGCTGAAAACACTCAACGGGTAAGTATTTTAAAAAAGTTGATCTTTGAGTATGAGCTGTTGCCTGCCAAAAATGTATAATTGGAATTTAGATGCAGAGGCAGCTGATCCCATGTGGAATGAAAAATATATCAGAGTTAGAGAAGTCCCCAAGTAGCATTCTACAATGAAAGCAAATCTATAAAATCTATCCTTGAATTTCAAAGTGTAGCTTTCTCTTTTTGCCAGGATTGGGTGCAGACATAGAGTGCTAACAAGGACAAAAATTGCACCCAGCAGCTCCCCCACATTCATGGGAATGGCCGAGCAAACCCTGAATTCAATTACATGTTGACTATGCTGGCCCTTTCATGGGCTCAATATTCTTAGTTATTGTGGACATGCATAGAGTTCATTCACAAGCATGGAGGCAATGGCAAAAAATCTGTGAACATCTTTTGCAATGCACAGGTTCCCAGAAGTGTTGGTCACAGACGACGGGCCATCATTTACCAGCAGGGAATTCGAATATTTCTTAAGGTCGAATGTCATTTGCCGTATAAGGACAGCTCCATACCATCCATCGTCCAATGGTCCAATAGAAAGAGCAGTCCAAATTTTGAAATCAGGCTTAAAGAATCACTGTACAGCTTCAGTTGACACCAAACAGTCTCCATTCCTATTTGACTATCAGACTGCTCCTCATTCAAATACGAGCATAGCTCCAGCAGAGTTGCTAATGGGAGAAAACTCTGCACCACGTTAAATCTGATATTCCCAGACTTGGGAGGAGGGTGAAATGGCATCAGGAATGCCAATGCGGGACACAAGATTCCTCTAAGCAAGACAGTTTACTTCAGGGGACAAAATTTGGTGCCAAAACCACAGAAATGGCCTGAATTGGTAAAAGGCATGGTCAATGTAAAGCCAGGTTCAGCGATGTACAAAGTTCAGGCAGATGAGGCCGTCCTGAACAAGCATGTAAACCACATGAAAGCAGCAAATTCACAAATGGGGCAGAAGCAAAACATCCCCGTCCCCATCAGAACAGCCAGAAAGGCTGCTGGAACCTAAGGGTTCTCCCCCTCCATCTAGAGTTGAAGAAACATTGGAGCCTAAGACGGACAGGGTGGACATTGCAGCCCCACCACGTTTACCACCGGAAGAAGAGGATGAATTTCTTCCAAGACTCTCCAGTCTCAAGAGGTGGGCAATGGTCCAGTACATGTCCACCATATCTGAGGCTGAGATGGAGGAACCGGACTTGGTGCGAAAACATCTCAGGAGAGGCTACAAGAGGAAAAACAGGTCTATATCACCAGACTTGGAGGTGGAGGGATGTAGTGCTTGTAATGAGCTCAGCCAAATGGACCTCATAGAATATCAGTTCCCTGATTGGGCCTTTTAACCTGATCCAATCAGGGAGCCCTAGCTGACAGATATAAACAGGAGTGTCAGAGGTTCTATTCTCTCTGAAGCGCTGAAGAAGCCAGACCAGTGTCAAGTACTACGTATGTATAAATAAAGGGTGACTTGGTGATGGAGTACTGGCCTCTGTGAAGTTATTTCAGTTAGGATGATTAAAAATGGCAAAAAGGCAAGAGTAAAACTTGGTATCTTACTGTAGGACACATTCAGAATAAGGTAGATGAACTGAAAGTGCAATTCAAGATAAATGGATAGCCATTATGGAGATAACAAGGTGTAGAGCTGGATGAACACAGCAGGCCAAGCAGCATCAGAGGAGCAGGAAAGCTGACGTTTTGGGCCTAGACCCTTCTTCAGAAAATCTTCAGCCATTATGGAGACATGGTTACAAGGAAATCAGCACTGGGAACAAAATTTTGTATCCCTTTTTCAATTTGCCTTTCCACCTATTTTTGTGTTGTCTGCAAATTTGGCTGCAGTATCTTCATTTCTTTCCTCCAAGTCATTAATAAAGATAACAGTTGTGGTCCCAGCACAACTTTGTGGAACAGCCCCCACCCCCCAGGTTACAGGGTGCCAACCTGAAAAAGAAACCCTTATCCCCACTCACTATTTCCTCCCCATTAGCCAATTCTCTCTCCATGCCAATATACAACCTCAAACGCTCTTATCTTATGGCTTAACCTTTTATGAGTTACCTTGTCAACAATCTTCTCTAAGTCCAAACACAATACATCTGCTAGTTATCCTCTATCCTCTCTAGCTGAAACTTCCTCAAAAAATTCCAATACGTCAGACAGGATTATTTCCCTTTCATGTAGCCATAGTGATTTGATTAGGTTATGATTTCCAAATGCGCTACTATTACCTCCTGAATAATTGATTCGAATATTTTTCAATAATAGATGCTAGACTAATTGGCCTATAATATCTGCATTTTGCCTCCCTCACGTTTTGAATGAGGGTGTCATAATAACAGTTTTCTAACCTTCTGGTACTTCTCCAGAATATAAGGATTTTCAGAAAATTAGAATCAATGAACCCATTATCTCTGTAGCTACTTCTTTTATGATCCTAGGATGCAGGGCAGCAGGGCCAGGGGACCTCTCTGCCTTCATCTCCATTAGTTTGTCTAACACCACTTCTCTAGTGATGGTGATGGTATTTAATTCCTCCCTGATATTCTTTAGTACTGATAGGATGTTCGAAGTGCAAAATATCTGTTTAACTCCTCTACTATTTCCTTGTTTCCCATAACCGTCTCCCCAGATTCATTTTCAAAGGATTTATTTTCTCTTATATGCTTTAGCTTTCAGCTTTATATTCCTCCTTAACATCCTTGGTTAGCCATGCCTGTGGATGTCTCTAAGGAAGTCATGGTTTGTTAAACAGTTTAGTAATGACACAACTTGCCCCATTAAAACAACACTTCCTATCTTATCCAATGCACTGGACAATTTAGACATTCAGAATTCTCAACTTGGAAGTTAGAGCAGGGAATTGTCAACTTCACTTGCTGCTTGCTCCGAAGAACCTTCATTTTAGGCAATGGGCACCAATGCCTCAGGGCATGTGTACCAGCCAAGCTCTATGAAAACTAAATGACATATCTCCGATCCACATATACTATTCTTCTGTACTGCAAACAATTATCATTGCAATGCTCTGCAAGGACACTGCTCAATGACATGCACCAAGTTCATTGACTGGACCAGGGCTGCATTTCTGGCCTGTTCACTTGTAGTTGTAGCACTCACTTATTGAGTATATTTGGATTCTCTCAGTAGCCCTGCCTTGCATTGCCTTGCCTCATCTTTTTTGCATTTTTTCACCCTCAGCCAGAGATAGCAGGCTCATAGTATTGCTGTATTTCCATGCCATTTAGTGCAGACACAAAGCCAAGAAGTTTTTCATGGTTGTCAGCAGGCCTCAGTCAAGACAAGGGGGATAGACTTTGTTCAGGGGCTCTTGGCACACAGGACAATCTCCGATTACAGTCCACGGACTTTAGGAATGTTAGCTAATCAGGGTAGTCAGAGTTACGATGATCTCCACATGCTGATGAGGAACCAAATGTTGGGTAGCCTATTAACCATCTTCACCCTTTCAATCCCACTTGTGAATGTTTTCTTTCTGGAATAAGAAAGAGGCAGGTATTAAGACAGATGAAAGTGGGTGGTACTGCTGGTTTTTTTTCTACTCATTTGTGGGATGTGGGCATCGGTGGCTGGCCAACATTTCTTGCACATCCCTAGTTGGCCTTGAGAAGGTGGTGGTGAGCTGCCTTCTTCTACCTCTGCAGTCCACCAGCTGTAAGTTGACCCACAATGCCATTACGGAGGGAATTCCAGTATTTTGACTCAGCAACAGTGAAGGAATGGCGATATATTTCCAAGTCAGGATGGTAAGTGGCTTGGAGGGGAACTTGGCGATGGTGGTGTTCCCATATGAATGCTGCCCTTATCCTTCTAGATGGAAGTGGTTGTGGGTTTGGAAGGTGCTGTCTGAGGATCTTTGGTGTATTTCTGCAGTGCATCTTGTAGATAGTACACACTGTTGCTACTGAGTGTCGGTGGTAGAGGGAATGGATGCTTGTGGATGTAGTGCCAATCAAGCGGGCTGCTTTGTCCTGAATGGTGTCAAGCTTCTTGAATGTTGTTGGGGCTGCACTCATCCAGACATGTGGGGAGTATTCCTGACTTTTGCCTTGTAGATAGTGGACAGGAGGTGAGTTACTCGCTGCAGTATTCCTAGCTTCTGACCTGTTCTTGCAGACACTTTGTTAATGTGGTGGGTCCAGTTGAATCATAGAACCCCTACAGTGTGGAAACAGGTCCTTTGGCCCAACAAGCCCACACCGACTCTCAGAGCATCCCACCCAGACCCATCCCCCTATAAGCCACCTAATCTACACATCCCTGAACACCACGGGCAATTTAGCATGGCCAATGCACTTAGCCTGCACATCTTTGGACTGTGGGAGGAAACCGGAGCACCCGGAGGAAACCCACGTAGACATGGGGAGAAACTGCAAACTCTATACAGAAGTCGCCTAAGGGTGGAATCAAGCCCAGGTCTCTGGGGCTGTGAGGTTGCCGTGCTAACCACTGAGCCACCGTGGCTGGTCAATGATAAACTCCAGGATGTTGATAGTGGGGGATTCATTAATACTAACACCATTGAATGTCATGGAGTGGTGGTTAGATTGTCTCTTATTGGTGATGGACATAGCCTGGCATTTGTGTGGCGTGAATGCCACTTGCCACTTGTCAGCCCAAGCCTGGATATTGTCCAGATCTTGTTGCATGTGAACATGGACTGCTTCAGTATCTGAGGAGTCACAAATGGTGCTGAACATTGTGCAATCGTTGGCAAACTTCCCCACTATGATGGAGGGAAGGTTATTGATGAAACAGCTTAAGGTGGTTGGGCCGAGGACACTACCCTGAGGAACTCCTGCAAAGATGTCCTAGAGCTGAGATGATTGACCTCTAACAACCATGACCATCTTCCTAAGTGTCAGGTATGACTTCAACCACCGCAGAGTTTGCCCCCTGATACCCATTGATTCCAGTTTTGCTAGGCCTCCTTGATGCTACACTTGGTCGAATGCAGCCTTGATGTCAAGGGCTGCCACTCTCACCTCACCTCTGGAATTCAGCTCTTTCGTCCATGTTTGAGCCAAGGCTGTAATGAGGTCAGCAGTTGAGTGGCCCTGGTGGAACCCAAACTGGGCATCACTGAGCAGGTTATTACTGAGCAGGTGCTGCTTGAAAGCGCTGTTGATGACACTTTCCATCACTTTACTGATGATTGAGAGTAGGCTGATTAGGGCAGTAATTAGCCGGGTTGGATTTGTCCTGCTTTTTGTGTACAGGACATACTTGGGCAATTTTCCACATTGTCGGGTAGATACCAATGTTGTAACTGTACAGGAACAGCTTGGCTAGGGGAACGGCAAGTTCTGGAGCACACGTCTTCAGTACTGTTGCCGGAATGTTGTCAAGGCCTGTAGCCTTTGCAGTATCCAGTGTCTCCAATCATTTTTTGATATCACATGGAGTGAATCAAATTGGCTGAAGACTGATATCTGTGATGCTGGGGACCACTGGAGGAGGCCGAGATGGATGTGCAAACGCAGAAGTTGAGTGAGATACTAAACAAGTATTTTGCGACAGCTTTGAGTGTGAAGAAGTATATGGAAGCTAGAGAGCTTGGAGAAATAAATAATGATATTTTGAAGTGCCTGAATTACAGACGAGGAGATGCAGGACATCCTAAAATGCATAAAGGTGGATAAATTGGGACCTGATCAGGACTACCCCAGAACTTTGTGAGAAGCTAGTGTAGTGATTGCTGGCCCCCTAGTTTAGATATTTGTATCATCAATAGCCATGGGTAAGATACAGGTTAATGTGGTGCCATTATTTAAGGAAAGTGGTAAGGAAAAGCCAGAGAACTTTTAACCGGTGAGCCTGACGTCAGTGGTGGCTAAGTTGTTGGAGGGGATTCTAAGAGACAGGACTTACATGTATTTGGAAAGGCAAGAACTGATTAGAGATAGTCAACATGGCTTTGTGTATAGGAACTCGTGTCTCACCAAGATAATTGAGCTTTTTGAAGAAGTAACTGAGCGGATTGATGAAGGCAAAGTGATGGACGCGATCTAAATGGATTTCAGTAAGGCGTTTAACAAGTTTCTGCATGGTAGACTGGTTAGCAAGGTTAGGTCACATGGATTACAGGGGAACTAGCCATTTGGATACAGAACTGGCTCAAAGGTAAGAGACAGAGGGTGATGGTGGAGGGTTGCTTTTCAGACTGGAGGCCTGTAACCAGTGGTGGGCCACGAGGATCGGCGCTGGGTCCACTGCTTTTTGTCTTTTATATACATAATTTGGATGTGAACATAGGAGGTATGGTTAATAAGTTTGCAGATTACATCAAAAGGTGGTATAGTGGATAACCAAGAAGTTGACCACAGAGTACAATTGGACCTTGATCAGATTGGCCAATGGGCCAAGGAGTGGCAGATGGAGTTTAATTTAGATAAATGTAAGGTGCTGCACTTTGATAGGGAAAATCCAGGCAGGACTTGCACACTTGATGGTAAGGTCCTGGGGAGTGTTGCTGAACAAAGAGCCTTGGGGTGCAGGTTCATACTTTCTTGAAAGTGGAGTCCCATGTAGTCTGGGTAGTAAAGAAGGCATCTTGAGGGGCATGGATAGGGTGAATTGGCAAGGTCTTTTGTCCAGGGTAGGGGAGTCCAAAACAAGAGGGCATCGGTTTAGGTTTAAAGTGAAAGGGAAAAGACTTAAAAGGTACCTGAAGGGCAACTTTTTCACGCAGAGGGTGTGCTCACAATGGAAGTGGTGGAGGCTAGTACAAGTACAACATTTAAAAGGCATCTGGATGAGTATATGAATAGGAAGGGTTTAGGAGGATATAGGCCAAATGTTGGCAGATGGGACTAGATCAGTTTAGGATATCTAGTCCGCATGGACGAGTTGGAAAGAATGGTCTGTTTCCTTGCTGTATAACTCTGTGACTCTATGTCAACACTTTACTCCCGCTAGCATTAACAGCTAAGTGAACCACTTTTATCTCAATAAATACCTCCCTTTGTCTCATTGAAGAAGAAGACGTCCCACTATAGGGCAGAAATAGCCAGGATTGGTGGTCAGGTGCCCAACAATCAGTTCCTCACCCCCTACAAGGAGACAATACTGACCTTGACCGTCAGGAGCGACTGACTGACCGTACTCAAGCAGCTGCCCTTGACTTACTGTGCTGAGTAAGTCCCAGACTGATATCTCCCTGGACTTCATTGAGACTTTGAGACATGAGTATTTGCTTAGAGCATGTGCAGTGCTATTGGCACATGGTGCAATGTCAGTTAGATGTAGCAATGTGATGTACAACAAAATGTTGTACAGCAACATGCCTTCCTAAATGAATGTTAGCTGCTGACAGGAGTAACAATCTACCTGGCTTTGTGTCTGCGCTAAATTTTAAGTCTATACAGCAGTATTGTAAGTCTTTAATCTCCGGCTGAGATAAAAAACTGCAAAAAGGCAACATGAGGCACTGATACTGTGAGCATCTGGGCAAGTGCTAAACGAGTAAACACTAAGACAGAAATCAAACAACCTGAGATGCGGTCTGGTCCAATACGAGCTGGGTGTCTGACCCTGCACATAAAGTGTCATTGCAGCAGCTGTCCAATGAGAAGTTCTTGTACACTCAGGAGTGCAGCACTGAAGCATGGAAATGCATTGTAAGAGGATAAGGATGAGCTATGAGGGTACAGAGAGGCTGGTACATGTCAGATTCCAGCAACTGCAGACACGAGTTAAAATGACTCCCATGGAGCATACTCTGAGATGCTGATGCCAGCTATCCAAGAGGTAGTTCTCAAGAAACAAACAGCAACCTGGAGTTGCCATGTTCCCCACTCTAACTTACATGTCAGAAGTTCTTGGCATCCAGTTTCTATTCAACAGGTGGTCGAATAAGAACCTACATATTAATGAGATGAGATTAAGTAGTAATCAGAGTGACAATTAGTGATGTCACTCATTAATATGTCTATCAATGCTCAGTAGCAAGAATCCCTTCTCTATGTCTGTAAATTACTGGGAAAATGCAACTTGTTCTTCCTGATGTCGAGAAAGTCCTTGCTCAATTTCTCACACAATTCTCCCATATTTTATAGCCCACACCATCAATGCCTGGGAAGATTCCATAAACTGCTTCTTCCATAATGAAACAATGTCTCTAAAATTTCTATGACCATTGGTACTTGCCAAGCAAAAGTAAATATAATTCTCTGACTAAACTAATCTCAAAAATAATGATGTTGAACACATGAATAAAGTGCAATTAGTGTCATGTGAAATTGTTACAAGTGGAATTTAAGTCTGAAAAATACCTATCACACCTTTGTGTTCTCAGTAAGTCAATAGTGAAAGGCATGAGCTTGACAAGGAAGTCGTGGCTGTGATGAAGAGTCTCTCTGTTTAGTCAGCAGGTTCTTCTATAGCCGAATGTAACTGCTGCCTTGTCAGTTGATGGTGTGCTTGACCACTGGAAAGTTTCCCCCACCATATGATTGCCTGTGTCTCCTGTGCACACTGCTGATACTTCAAATATTAATGGTAATTTCATGGGAACCAACAAAAAGCAAGATACTGGAGGAGGTGCCCATTGTTTGTTCTGCTGCCAAGAATTACATACTACAACTAAAATTCTTGCCTTCGTGCTGCCGAATTAGTGATTGCTAAAACATCTGAAAGCAGGGGAGAGATTCTGTGTGCAAGTGTCACACCAAAATGATATTGGAATCTCTTATTTGAATGCTGTCAAAGTGGGAACACTGTTATAGGAGCAGGTTGCCCCTATAGGAATCCAGCTGACCAGCATGCCAGTAAAGAACTGCATGGAAATAGGAGGAATGCTGACTTTACATCCTATCCAATGGAGATAATTTTAACATATCCTTCTACCTGGGAAACTACTAGGAATGAGTGCAATATTCATTTTAGACAGTGCCCAATTTCAATCTCCATTTACAATAGATCAAGCTAAAGGAAAGACAAGACTGCATGCTAAATACTCTTGGGTACAAGGTATTCCGAAAAGATGGCAAAGGAGGGAAAGTAATAGGGGAGGCAGTATTGGTTAAGGAGGGTTTTCAGTGCTAAAGAAAGAGAATGTATCAGACTGTTCAAGGGTAAAGTCAATTTAGCAAGAACTAAGGAACAAAAATGGTACAAGTACGTTGCTAGGTGAAGCCTGTAGATCAGCGACTAGTGGAAAGGATGTGGAGGAATGAATCTGCAAAGAAATTATGAAAAGATGCCAAATTTATAGAATAATTATAATGGGAGACTTCAATTATCCCTGGCGTGTTATGAGGACAATTTCAAAGTTTGTAGATGACACAAAACTTGGAAGAATTGTGAACTATGAGGAGGTCAGTATAGAACTCCAAAATGACATAGCCAAGTTGATGGAGTGAACAGATAGGTTGCAGGTATGTTTCAATGCAGAGAAGTGTAAGGTGATACATTTTGATAGGAAGAACCCTGATCAGTGAAAGAACACATAAAATGAGGGATGTAATTATAAAGGGAGTGCAGGAGGAGAGGTACCTGAATCTATACATGCAAGAGTAAGCAGGTGATGTTGAAGTTGTGTAAAACATTTGCTAGACCTCAGCTGAAGTGTTGTAAGCAAATATGGGCGCTGCATTATGGGAATAATGTGAATGCATTGCGGACAGTTCAGAAGTAATTTACAAGAATTGATTATTGATTGTTACATGTATGGAAGTACAATGAAAAGCTTTATTTACGAGCACTAAAGACAGATCATAGTAAGCAGGGATGTACAAATCAAAGGTTGTAAAAAAAACTTAGACAGAGGCATACAGGCTAGGTTGCACAGTATGTGCACTCGGCAAGATCAACATTAGCAAGATCAGCCTTATTTGAGATTAGAGAGTTCATTCATCAGTCTAATAATGGCTGGGAAGAAGCTGTTCCTGAACCTGCTGGTGTGTGTGTTCATGCTTCTGTATCTTCTACCTGTCAGAAGAGGTTGTAGGAGAGTATTAGCGGGGTGGGATAGGTCTTTGATAATGTTGGCAGCCTTTCCACGGCAACGAGCCATGTAAATGAATTCCATGGATGGAAGGTTGGTGTCCGTGATGGTCTGGGCTGTGTGCACAACCTTCTGTAGTTTCTTACGGTCCTGGGCAGAGCAGTTGCCACACCAGGCCATTATGCACCCAGACAGTATGTTTTCAAAGCTGCATCTGTAGAAGTTGGGAAGAGACCTTATGGACATGCCGAATTACCTGAGCCACCTGAGGAAGAAGAGGCATTGCTGTCTTCTTGACTATCACATCTACTTGGGAAGTCCAGGACAGTTATCAGTTATCGTCACTCTGAGGAACTTGACATTCTCCACCCTCTCAACCTCAGTTCCATTGATGTAGATGGGGATGTGTTCTCCTCCTTTCTTTCTGAAGTCAATGATCAGTTCTTTCGTTTTGCTGATGTTAAGAGAGAGGTTGTTCTCGCTGCACCACGTCACCAAGCCCTTTGTCTCCCTTCTTTATTTTGACTTGTCATTGTTAGATATCCATCCCACTTGGTGGTGTCATCAGCAAACTTGTAGATGGCGCTCATTGTGAATTTGGCAACACAATCATGGGTATATATGGAGGGGACTGAGGCCGTAGCCTTGTGGTGCTCCAGAGTGGAGTGTTATTGTGGAGAATGTGCAATTACCTATTTTCTCTGGTTTCAGGAATGAAAAACTTCAGTTACGAGGATAGATTGAAGAGGTTGGATTGTTCTCCTTGGAGACAAGGCGGCTAAGGGGAGATTTGATAAAGATTTTCAAACTTGTGAGTGAGATAAATAGAGCAGATAGGAAGAATCCGTCTGACTTGCAAAAGACCAAGAACAATAGTGCATGCTAAAATAGGGCTGAGTCAGCTTCATCAAGGGGAGGTCACGCCTGTTGGAATTCTTTGAGGAGGTAATTAGAAAGTTAGACAAAGGAAAACCAGTGGACTTGATCTATTTGGATTTTCAGAAGGTTTCTGACAAGTTGCCGCACAGGAGGCTGCTGAATAAGGAAGAGTCCATGGTGTTAGGGGTAATTTACTGGCATGGATAAAGGATTGGATGACTGGCAGAAGGCAGGGAGTTCAGATAAAGGTGTCTTTTTCAGGATGGCAGCCTTCATAGCATTTTATTTTTATGTGATCTGAGAAAGAACTTATACACTCTGCAAGCAGTTAGGGTATGGAATTCACTGCCTGGAAGTATAATTGAGGCAGATTTAATTGAAACGTTCAAGAGGGCACTGGATGATTATTTGGATAAAAATAATATACAATGGTATGGTGGATTCTAAGTGATGTTGGTCATTTGAAGATCCAGCACAGGCACAATAGGTTGAGAAGATTTTTTTCGGCATCGTAAGACAGTCTATGATTCTGTGACTCTGTGACTCTGTGATTCTGAGCAGGTAAATATGTAATAATGTGCTGTTGTGGAAAACACAGCAGCTTGCCAGAAATTTGCCAAGCATGCTTTAAAAATCATTATTGGTCCTCCCCAAAGCCACCTGGATAGGAAAACTGTTATTCAAGAGTATCAACAATCTGCTCGATTTCATGGCTCTCATTGTGTGCTGTGATTGTCATGTGGCAGAGGTTAGCTTACTTCTTTGATCAGTCATTCTCCAATTCTTGTTGAAGCCTCAAAGACAGCAGGAAAATGGATGATGTACCGGGATATATTTGCAATGTTTACTTGCTCCCACCTGGGAGGACCAGAATCTTAGTCTGGCAGTTAATGGAGTAAGAGTCTGAAACGGATTAGTGCTGAGGAATGCCATAAGCAACATCCAATGTGATGATGTCATATAGACTTGGGCAGAGGGAAACAGCTTTGGATCTTGAAGGGGTAAGACCTAACATCACGGTCTCCTTCATAGTGTCAGTAGCAAAACCTATCACATGAATATAGCTAGCACTTATATTGGTATCCTACGATAAGTGACATCTTTGTTGAAGACAACAGCCTCTTCTTATTAGGCTACTTGGAGGATGTCCTCCATCTCACTACACCCAGCATGTCCTGCAGATCTCTACCAGGAAAGGGGATGGTAACAGCAAATCTATCACATAGACATTACACCATGATGAGCTGTAGTGAGGATTCATCCCTCAACAACTTTGACCTTGACAGCCACCTTCAGTGCTATTCTCAGCCTGGCGTGTAACTGAAAATTTCACTGAAAGATATGGCAAGATCTGTGTTGACTTCCTTGATGAATTCTGCTCATCTCCTCAGTGGAATTGTTCTTGGTTGAGGAGAGGTAGAAGTTATGTTGAAAACACCTGATGAAAAGGATCTTCTGTGCACAGACTCCATGTTTGCCCTTCATGTAAAAATTCGGTTCACTGCAGCCTTTGTTCAATCTCCTTGTCATATTGCAGACTCAGAGACAAAGCAACTGCAACTCCCTAATTTCTGAAGAACGGTCCCAACCTGAAATGTCAACTTTCCTGCTCCTCTGATGCTGCCTGGCCTGCTGTATTCCTCCAGCTCCATACTGTGTTATCTCCAACTCTAGCATCGGCAGTTCTTACTATCTCCCTAATTTGTTTCATTGTTTGTATAAACAGGACATCAATTTTCTTCCAATGAAGATAGTGTGGTGAGTTAATACATTTTACAACAAGAATTGTAAAATCTATCAACTCACCACAATACCTCTAGAAGAATAACATAGAACTTTCACAAATCTTTCAACAGCAGAAGTAAGTCAAAACATCTCACCAGTAAGTTAAATGGCTGGTCTTTTAAATAACACTTGTGGCCCAGTGGGGTTGTGATACTTCTGCAGCTAAGCACATGTTCAAATGCATTCACTGAATCTGCACACTCAGTTTCTAAAACTGTGTCAAATCAGGCGGAACAGCTGATCAATTCTACAATTTGCCCAATTTGAAAGTTTTTGCTTGGCAAGTCTGCAATAATCTCAGAATCTAATTATAAAACCTTTAAATCCATGTTCCCATTAATTTGTTTATTTCAAATACTAACAGGCCTTGTTGTCCTAATTTTGGATTGGTGTGGCAGTGAATCAATATTGATAAATATAGCCCTTTCTAAGCTTGCAATTATAAGATATTCGAACAGAACAAATCAGTGAATACCAAATATAACCACAAATAGAATAACATTGCCTGGCCAATGAGGATGGTAATGATAATTATGACTCATGGGCCACACTTTCTTAGGAATGTTGCTAAGAGAAATTCAGATACTTTATTTTGACATAATGACCAGTTAGACGGCTCAAGTATTCATGCCATAAAATGTTGCCTGAAAACCTTCTGTAAATTAATATCTTTCTCTAATATCTCTCCATTGTCATCCAGCTAGGCAGGGGTTCACTCACCTGGTTCCATTTTTTATTTATCCAAATGTAGCTGGAATATCAGTTACAGCTGTTTTTCCTTCTCTTGCACAGTTATTTTTGGCTTCCACTAAGGATCAATCCTACTGCTCATCTATGTACTGCCCTCAGCAACATCATCCAAAGACATAGCAGTAGTTTTTGCATGCATTACCAGCTTTACCTCACCACCACCTTGTCTTTTATGGTTGTTACTGGACTACTTTTTTGACATCAACTACTAAAGATGAGCAGAAATTTCCTACAATTAAATATTTGACAACTGAAGCTATTGTTTTTGGTCTGTTCCAAATTCCATTCCCTATCTCCTGACTTGATCCCTCTTCCTCGCCACTGTCTGGAAGTAAACAAGACTATTTGCAAAACTGATGTGATATTGGCCCTGAGATGAGCATCGAACCACATATTTATGTTATCCCTTAGAGTATCTACATCCAGTCTATCTCAAATTATCATAGACAGGTAAGGCAGCTCAAAAATCTGAACATTAGGTAAAGCTTGCCTGTTTCAAACTGCAACACTAATAGGATATTGTCTCCCTAGCCTCTCACAAATACCTGGGATACACTTGAGCAGGCACCAAGGATTTATCTACCTTAATGTATTTGAAGACTTCCAACACTTTCTCTTCTGTCATGTGACTCTCTTCAAGACATCACTATTTATTTCCCCAAGTTCCCTACATCCATGCCTTTCTCAACAAAAAATACTGATGAGAAATATTCATTAGGATTTCAACCATCTCTTGTGGCTTCACTCATAGATGACCTTGTTGATTTTTAACAGACCCTATTCTCCCCCTAGTTACTCTTTTGCCCTTCATATACTTGTACAATCTCTTTGGATTCTCCTTTACCTTATCTGCCAAAGCAATTTTATGTCCCCTTTTAGCACTTCTGATTTCTCTCTTAAGTGTACTCCGATATCCTCTATACTCCTCAAAGTGTTCAATTGATCCCAGCTGCCTATAAATGCCATATGCCTCCTCCTTTTTCTTGACCAGGATGACAATAAATCTAGTTTCTAGAAGTAGTGTTCCCTATCCTGCCAGCCTTACCCTTTACACTAACAGGAACATGCCGGCCCTAGATCCTCATGAATTTACTTTTGAAAGTATCTCACTTACCAGATGTCCCTTTGCCTGCAAACAGCTCCCCAAATCAACTTTTGCTAGTTCCCGTCTAAGACCATCAAAATTGGCCTAGCCAATTTAGAACTTTAACTTGTGGACCAGATCTATCCTTTTCTATAACTACTTTTAAAACCAATGGAAGTATGGTCACTAGTCCCAAAATACCGCCCCACTAACACTTTCATCACTTGCCCTGCCTTATTTTCCAACAGGAGGTCATGTTTTGTGCCTTCTCTAGTAGGGCCACCTATATACTGCATGAGAAATTATTCCTGAATACACATAACAAATTTCTTTCCATTCAAGCCCTTAACACTATGGAAATTTCAATCAATTTTAGGAAAGTTAAAATCCCCTATTATTCTTGCAGCTATCTGCAATCTACCTACATATTTGCTCCTTAATCTCCCATTGACTATTGGGGGGCCCTGTAGTACAATGCTATTGAAGTGATCTCCCCTTTTTTATTTCTCAGTTCTATCCATATAGACTTAGTGGACAAACCCTCAAGAATGTACTGCCGTGATGTTTTCCCTAACCAAATAGACAACTCCCCTCCTCTCTTGCCTCTGCCTCTATCCTTCCTACAGTCTCTGTACCCTGGAACATTGAGCTGCCAGTCTTGTCCTTCCCTCGGCCATATTTCTGTAATAGCTATAATATCGCAGTTCCATGTATCCATCCATGCCCCGAGTTTATTTGTCTTATTTCTCAGGCCTCTTTCATTGAAATGAATGCAGTTTAACCCAGACTTCTCTTGCTTTCTGCTATACTTTTCCCTGCCCTGTCTAGTAGTAGAATTACTAACACTGCCTTAACTGTTTAACTTGCTTTGTTTAACTTCTGAACTGTCCTCAACCCTACTGCTTTGGATCCCATATCCCTGCCAGATTACTTTAAACACTCCCGAGTGGCTCTAGCAAATCTTCCTGCCAGAGTGTTGGTACCCCTCCAGGGCAGATAACCTGTCCCTCTTGTACAGGTCATCTCTACCCCAGAAGTGAACCCAAAGTTCCAAGAATCTGAATCCCTGCCCCTACACCAGCTCTGAAGTCGTGCATTCACGTGCCAAATTCTCCTATTCCTACTCTTGCTAACAGGTGGCACCAGAAGTAGTTCAGGAATTACTACCCTTGACGTCCTGCATTTTATCATTCTGCTTAACTCCCTATAATCACTCTTCAAGCCTCAACCCTTTTCCTACCTATGTTATTGGAACCAATGTGTATAATGACCTCTGGCTGCTCACCCTCTCCCTTAAGAATTTCATGCAACTGCTGAGAGACATCCTCAACTCTACCACCAGACAGCAATACACCACCCTGGAGTCTCAACTGCAGGCACAGAAATATCTGTCTGTGCTCCTGACTAGCAAGACCCCTACTGAAAATGCTCTCTTGGACTTTGCCCAATCTTGGTCTGCAGCAAAGCCAGTCATAGTGCCATAGGACTGGCTACTCTTATTGTACTCTCCGAGAGGCCATCCTCCCCAACAGTATCCAAAATGATATACGCAACTTGAGAGACAAATAGCCACAGGAGACTCCTGAATTACCTGCCTGCCTCTCCTGGTGATCATCTATCTGCCTGACTGAACCTGTAGTGTGACTACATCACCATAGCTACTGTCAATCACACTTTCTGCCCCTGTATCCTCCTCAGTGTGTCCAACTGCTGCTCCAACCGAACCACATGGTCTGTGAGGAGCTGCAGCCAGTCGTGCTTCCTGCAGACATAGTCATCAGGGGCACTAGACTGCTCCCTGATCTCCCATACCTGCCAGGAGGAGCATACCACTGCCCTATCTGCGATCTCTGACCCTTCACAGTAAGACAAAGAACAGAATCTTGCCTTATCTCATTGCTGATCACCGTCCTCACTGAAGCCCGGTATCACCAAAGCCAATACTTAAGCCTCCAAAAGAACTTCAACTGCAAAGCAGACCTTCTCAAAGTGGCTGCTCCAAATATGGCCACTAAGCTAGAGCGTGCCTCCCTTTTATTCATTCCTGAGCGGTCACTGGTGACTGAACTGACTTTTCCCAGAATCCTCCTCAGTCGCTTCTCAGCAGTGCCCACTGTTCCTCATCTGAAAGAACTGTGGATGCTGTAAATCAGAAACAAAAACAGAAATTACTGGAAAAGCTCAGCAGGTCTGGCAGCATCTTTGAAATTCTGAGGAAGGGTCACTTAATCTGAAACATTAACTCTGATTTCTCTCCACAGATGCTGCCAGAGCTGCTGAGCTTTTCCAGCAATTTCCGTTTTTGTGCCTTGATTATTGTCCTCTGCTTCCTGTTACTTGGTCAATTGTGGATCCAATTAGCCAAATTTTCTTGGATCCCATGGGCTCTTACCTTTGCTTTCACTCACCTATGCAGGACTTTATAAAAATACGTGCTGATGTCCAGGTAGACTATATCAAACACATTGCCCTCATCTAAACATTCAATCAAGTTCGTCAAATGATGTCCCCTTATGTTGACTGTTCTTGATTAATCCCTGCTTCTCTACATTAATTCTGTCCCTCAGAATTGCTTCTGATAGTTTCTCATAACTGAAGTGAGACTGATTGGCCTGTAGTTTCCTGCTTTATCCCTTGCTCCCTTCTTAAAAATGGTGCCAACATTGGAATACACTTCACCCAGCCCTTGATATTTATCCACTTTTAAGATGCCAGACTAATCAGAACATCCTCTCGATCTATGCTAATTTCTTTATGTACATCACAGTTCTTCTCCTTGATTTCTACATCTACATCATCCCTGTCTTGAACGAACTCCAACAGAGAAAGGCATAGAGGAGTATGAGGAGACATGACATTGCATGGCAGTAGGAGGTGGCATGAGTTGATGTGGATGGGGAAGGGGGGAATGAGGAATGTGTTGAAGGATGAACAGTGATCGCTGTGAGGACTTTTTTAAAAAGGAATTGCTTTTTATAAACAAACCTAGAAAAGAGTGTGAGTGTGCTGAGACAGGCCTTCCTAGCTTCTACACTCACTTCAGGGTTGCTAACAAACTCCCAGGGAATCCACCACCCCAGAGTGAGATTTTTGTTATTTGTTCATAGGATATGGGTGTCGCTGGATGGACCAGCAGTAATTGCCTATCCCTAATTTCTACTTGAACTCACTGGCTTGTGAGGATCATTTCAGTGGGCAGTTAAGAGTCAAACATATTGTTATGTTTCTAGAATCACATGAAGGCTAGACCAGGAAAGGACATTAGTGAACCAGATGGGCTTCTTTATTACAACCATCAACAGTAGTTAAATGGCTGCCATTAGGCTAAGTTTTTTAAATTCCAGATTCAAATTTCACTATCTGCCATGGTACAGTTTGAACCTGTGTCCCTAGAGCATTTGCCTGGGTCTCTGGATTATTAGTTTCATAATGGTACCAGCATGCCACCACCTCCCTCTTATTCCAGTTTCTGGGCCTTTTTTTAGCCACAGTCAGGTTGCAAAATGAAAATTCAGAGTTCAGTAACATTTCTTTCTGGGCCATCCCCCTTACAAGAAACCCAAATATAAATCCTACACAGCTATAATAACAGATGGCAACATAGTACAATCTATAATTTGTTTTGTATTGATGTATTTATGTCAATACCTTCACATGGTATCATACTATTTTCATATTGGTAGCAATACACAGAATTAAAAAAAAGGCTTCTTATCTTGACAAAGAGATGCAATAGGGTAAAATTAGAAGCTAGCGGATCAGACCCCAGTATACACGGAAAGAGAGCAAGCTAACATTTCAAGTCTAGATGCAGCCTGCTCTCTCTCCATGGATGCTGTCTGACGCGCTGTGATCTCCATTATTGGTTGTTTTCAGTACAGGTTCCAGCATCTGCAGTAATTTACTCCTAGAATTAGAAGCTATTTCCTTTTACGGGGGAGTCCAGAATAACAGCACGTAACTTTAAAATTAAAACCACGTCATTTAGGCCTGAAATCAACAAATACTTACTCACGAAAAGGACAGTGAATATCTCAAACTCTTTGAACAATAAGCCATGGACACCGATCAATTTAAATTTTAAGGTTTATTGGATAAAGCAATAAAAGGGTCTGAAACAATGTGGGGTAAATGCAATTGCAGTTAAGATCAGGCAAGATCTAACTGAATTCCTGAACAAATTTGACAGAATGAAAGGCCTACTCCCTTTTCCTATATGTAAAGATAGATTTTTGGATAGAAGCCTTTACCACATACTCAGGAAAGCAGGTTAAAAATGGTGCTGGCAAAACACAAGTGGCTGAATGATGCACAAGTAACGTGAGCAATTTTAAATGCATGCTTGCCTGGTTTCCTTTCCACTTGCAGGGATAAAATCATCTCTAAAATATCTTGAAAATTCTAATACTGGCGCTACTTTATTTTTGATGATGAACAGGAGGCAGAAGCTTTTTCTTGATAATAAGTTAAGTATGTATTTTGGTGTATCATAGGAATGTAATCTGAATTTATCAGCCAAGTTCTTATAAACATATCCTTTGCAAATATGCATGGAACATTTTTTAAAAGCAGTGTTCAACGAAATTTGAAATGTGGATCAAAAGTATTTGAATTCAGAATGGAACACAAATAGAATCCCTACAATGTGGAAGCAGGCCACTCAGCCCATCAAGTCCACACCAACCCTCTGAAGAGCTATCCGCCCAGACCCACCCACTACCCTATCTCTATAACTCTGCTTTTCCCATGGCTAATTCACCTAGCCTGCACATCTCTGCACACTATGGGCAATTTAACATGGCCAATCCACCAAACCTGCACATCTTTGGACTGTGGGAGGAACTGGAGCACTCAGAGGAAACCCAAGCAGACATGGGGAAAACGTGCAAACTCCAAACAGATAGTTGCCCGAGGGTGGAATCGAACCAAGGTCCCCGATGCTGTGAGCCACTGTTCCAACCCTGTAACATCTTGTAATAATATCCAAATTGATTATTTTTCCAGAATTCCATGGGATAATGATAATGAAAAAAGTTTCATCGAAGCAAGAATGATGAGAGGTTATATAAACAAGATGGTATAATTTTTAAAAAGTGCAGAAATCACTGTGTCCACACACACAGAGCTTTGAATGTGGTGAGACAAGTTAATGAAACTGTTTAAAAAAAATTAACAGATGCCTTGGGTTTATAAAGTGGGAAGAGAATCTATTTGTGCAGCACAAAACAGCATCATGTGAATTTACATCAATTCCTAGGGGTCCACTGCATTGCGGGCCCCTGCCCATGTGACCTATGTAAGTATTCCATTGATCATTGTAGAAATCAGCACATGCTGCTTAAATAACAGCCCACTGGGTTGTATGCCAGCAAGGAATCAATGTAAGACAACAAGGTGCAGGGCTGGATGAACACAGCAGGCCAAGCAGCATCATAGGAGCAGAGAGGCTGACGTTTCGGGCCTAGACCCTTCATCAGAAAAGGGGGAGGGGAAGGGGGTTTTGAAATAAATAGGGAGAGAGTGGGAGGCGGATAGAAGAGGGATAGAGGAGAGGATAGGTGGAGAGGAAACAAACAGGTCGAAGAGGCGGGGATGGGGCCAGGAAAGGTGAGTGTAGGTAGGGAGTTAGGAAGGGGATAGGTCAGTCCAGGGAGGACGGACAGGTCAAGGGGGCGGGATGAGGTTGGTCGGTAGGAGATGGAGGTGCGGCTTGAGGTGGGAGGAGGGGATAGGTGGGAGGAAGAACAGGTTAGGGAGGCAGGGACGAGCTGGACTGGTTTTGGGATGCGGTAGGGGGAGGGGAGATTTTGAAACTTGTGAAATCCACATTGATACCATTGGGCTGCAGGGTTCCCAAGCGGAATATGAGTTGCTGTTCCTGCAACCTTCGGGTGGCATCGTTGTGGCACTGCAGGAGGCCCAGGATGGACATGTC